>NC_134455.1:347818490-348171490 GCF_047948215.1 Lycorma delicatula | reverse complement strand
CGAGCGAATAGGACTGACTTAATTGTTTCCTTTTTACTTAGATCGGGCGCAGTGCAGTTGTTCGGTCAATAGTCGTGGCGCCCCGTGACCCCGGCGACCATCTCATGTAGCGATCTAGCCTGCAACTCACGCCAACCGCCTTTAACTATTACAGTGCTACTTACATATAAAAAAAAAAAACAACACAAACTAACATTAGTCTTCATTCAACAAATCCAACATTTCTGTTTAAAATAAAACTGCAGTTGGCGACGTTGCAAGTCTGTCTCCTTTATTATTAATGATGCTACTGTTAATATTTATTTTATAGTTATTCTGCCTTCTAAGCATATTAAATATTTCTGATAGCTTTTTAGTAAACAAGCAGAAATACCACAATTTAAATTCATTTAAATTGTTTAAATTTAAATGTTTTTTTTTTTCAGTCTTATTTTAGCGTAGCAATTTTATAATCTCAAAATAGCAATCATAATCTCTTCCCACATTTCATTTTTTATTGCCATTTCATACAATTAACTATTTTTTATGTTAAAGATTTAGCAAATTTGATGCTTTCCTCGATTCTTCTCTATTTTTTCTTGATTATTAAGTTCTATTAATATGGTTTTTTGTTGGTTTTCTTTCGTTTATTAATCTTTTACTTCTCTTATTATTCTCAATTTATATTGCTACAGTACTAGAAGTATAAATTGAGAATAATAGTAATTTATACTAAGTGTCAGTAACTTGGCGAATGACTTTACCGAGTTATTTTACTGAAAAAAAATGTACAAAAATTTTAATTATACCATTAATTTATGAATTTCTTCTGCTTAAAATATAGTGATCTTCATTCTCCCGGCTACGATTCTCTAACTTTAGCATGGTGATTTGTTTGAATTGGAGTGCGCTCCTATTAAGGGGTAAATAAGTAAATCTTGGTTGCGATCAATCTAACTGTAAATTCAAGCGGTCCTCAAAGTTGGAGCTGAAGTGGGAGACTAGAGGTTATACTCAGCTCCCGAACGGACCAGACCTGAGGTTCTCTGGGACATTTATTTTCGCTGGTTAACAGCTCCAATCACTAACTTTAGCATTACGCTTTCGTAGCTTGGAATTACTGGAATTTAATATGCCGTCGTGGTATGAAATTACTGAAATAATCGTATTGTAAATTGGAAACATACAGTTTAGGTGGTGATAGAATGGTAATAGAGTTAGGTGCATGGAATATTTGATCTTCCTCGGGAAGGCTGTTTGTTAACCAGTTCCTGAGGGCTACGTGGTAGAGTTTGGTGTCTAATGTCTTGTTAGTTGGCAAAACTTGACTAGGGCGGAATTTACTGTTGTGATGTCTTTCGAGGAATTTGCATCAGTGGCATCTCACGAGGCCGACTGATGACTGTGGAATGTCATCAGTTTTAGGGCAAGAAGATCTCCGGTTAAGCCACTCTTGGCTAGGAACGGAGGGAGTGGTGTGACGACCAGACACGTCACGAGGCGAGTGATCTTCTCCCTCGGGGGCGATTGAGATGCTTAAAATATATTAAGTAGGTGGTTTGAACTATAAAATTGAGTTCACTAAGGGAACTAGGAATAAATTTCGGTGTTGCGAACAACATTTCGTGTATTATGTTATTTCTTTAATTTGCCTCGAATATTATGAGACATTTACTCACAATAGTAGCTCAATTAAAGTTTTAGAACTAGACCCGGGGTTCGTGCTTCCGCGAACTCGGTTAGCTAGTTTAGAGGCAACGAAGTAGGACAGTCAAGATATCCAAAAGAAGCCTACAGCGAAGGTGAAAGCTGAATCATAAATTCACTGATGTAAATGTCTACCGAGGCATTTACATCAGTGGCATCCCAACGAGGCTGAGCTAATTACTGTGAGATGTAAAATGTTAGAGTCAAAAGACGACCTTTGTTAAAGCCATCATGGCTAGGTACGGAGTGGTGGTGTGGCGACCGGAATCGTCATAAAGCGAGTGTCTTTCCCTACGGAGGTTAGGATGCTTTAAAATATACCTGCTAATATTCAAGTATGGAAACAGGTTTAGACTGCATATCTGAGAGGTATTTGTAGGCAGAAAGAGGTGAGGTTCTACATAGTTAAAAAAATCTTCATTATTTTCGTTTTTAATTTTTGCCTGCCATACTGAATCAAACTTAACTTTTTTAAATAGGAAGGTGAACATATAACACATGATTTAGATTTAAAATTTTACAGAAAAAAAACAGTGGTGAAATCCATTTTTTTTTTTGATAATGCCTTCTTTATCTAGATATAAGCATTCAAAGTAGAAATGACGGAAAAATTGTTAACAATAAAACGAGGTAAAACGTGCTGCATGAACAATTTTATTGTACAGGGTGATTTTTTAGTCCTGTTACCCAATTGTTAATTTCTGATAATTTTTTTCTAAGAAAGGGAAATTATGTTTTGTGACACGAAGTTGGTAGCGTTACTCAACCGGTATAGATACGACAGTGTGAGTTGATTCTCCTTGAGCTGTGTAAACTTTTGTGCCGTTTTCGGTCGTGTTATACAAACAGAATGTCTTTTACCGTAGAACAATATTTTGCTATGAAATCGTACGCGAGTGTAAAAGAATCATTTCAATTTAAATTTGTTGGTGTTTCTCCGCCAGATAAAATGTCAATTTCTAGGCTTGCAAACCGATTTCGAGAGACAGGTGGTGTTTGCGACAGAAAACGTAGTGGTCGACCAACTCGCTTGACAGATGACGTTTTAGAGAGTGTGAAAACAAGATTGCTCAATTCTCCAGGGAAACGTTTACGAAAACTTTCCACGCAAGTCGGTTTGTCATATTTGAGTGTTCAGAAAGCCGCTAAAAAATTGAAATTGTATCCGTATCGCGTACGATTAGTCCAAGAGCTTAAGCCTTCAGATTTAAACAAGCGATTGCAATATTGTCGTCGGTTTAGATCTCTCGTAAATGATAATGGAATCGAATTTTTAAACAGTGTTCTTTAGTGATGAAGCTTGGATCCATCTCGACGGTTATGTGAACAGTCAAAACTGTCGATTAAATTAACGGCGACCGTCATAACTTCATTCCAAATAGTATAGTTACAGTTATAGGACCTGTTTTATCCTATTTCCTAGCTCAATTTACATTAGAAACCATCATCTTTACTCCTTAACTTCATTTCCAAAAATTACAGTAGGACTTCTTTTTATTAGAAAAGCTGAAATCTGGGCGAAATCTTTCACTTGCTGTAACTCGTAAACAAAGCGTTTCCAGACTTATGTTTATATGAACTTATTTTAAATTATTTTCAGCAGTAGAAAGATCAGTCCTGAAAGTTCCTCCGTTTGTTCGTGAGACACCATTATAGTTTTTTTTTATAATAGTTTTTCCGTTTCCTCCCATAGCCGGACCCACATTTAAGCATAAACTCAGCTCTGGGAGGTGCCTTTTTCTCTAATCACCAGGAAGGAGCAGTGCTATGCCGTTCACAGCCACCCCAACCCAGTAGCCAGGTTTCTCAGTCTTCGCATGTCTTGCCTCTACCAGGACACCCGCGGAAGGGCATTTCTGCCGGGTCTCGATCTTTTCAGCTCGGGGTCGGGAGTCCCACTGTTTCTTCGCCACCGCCCAGAAGAACGATGGCTCTACAAAGGGCTGCCCCTTATCCCTCGTTTCACAGTCTCTCTGCTTGATCAACCCCGCTATGTACATCTGTTCCCGCTATGTTCACCGCTACGAACATAGGTTCACTTATGGTATATCATCTTATGGTGAAGCATCTTATCGATGATCTCTATGTTCAGTGGATTCACCAATGATATGCACGACTGGGGGTTCGCTGATCCACCTGTCGCACTCGAATAACTCTTGTGAATTTAGTAATTTTTTTATATTTAGTTTATTCAACTTAACAACATTATTTAATGAATGGTATTTTTAAATAATTAATATCGACTGTAATCATTTCTCTTTTTTATATTGTAATTTCTGTTTTTATATTTGTAAATTTAACTTGTAATGACGCCATCTATGTAAGGTTAAACAGAAATTGTATCCTTAGGGTTATCCTATTGTATCCTTAGGGGTTAAAATTCCTTTTTCATACGCTTTATGTATCCTGTTTGGCTTTTTAGTTTGCATATTTTTTCGAAAATCTGTTTATGTAATCTTTTTAGACCCGTTCGGATTATGTGTTCCAGAAATTTTAATCTTCATGGTTCTATCAATTTTTTTATTTGATTTTATTCTTGGTATTTTTATACGACTGTAGATTCTTCTTGGGGTTTTTCTTTCGATTTAGAGGAGATTTTGTAGGCCAATCAGATTCGTTGTTTTAATTCTTTATAATATTAGTGGTGTGACTGCAGTATTGTAATGCCACGATTCTGCATTTATAGACAAATTCTTTTTATTGTTAATTGTTTTGGGTAAGAAATTTAATTTTTCTAATTTGAATTTCCGGAATTACAATGCTGCTTTTATCTGTCCCGTTTTTACTGATGATTTCTCATGAATATTTAAATTGGGTTGTGACTTCCTTTTTTTCCATGTTTGGTTTCCGTTTATTTTTCTTGAGAACAATCTTTGAGGTTTGTCATGATTTCTTTTTTTCAGAAGATTTGTACGCTTGCTTTTTCTGTTGTTTTTTTATCGTCAATTCGAGGAACAATCCCTTCTGAATTTTAGAGAAGTGCTTGATAATTTGGAAAAGCAAGAAATGTAATTTTAAACTTACTTTTGTTTTTTTTTTAACACGTATGTCATTCTTTTTACAAAACGTTTTCGTGATTTTGTTTAAAACTAGGTTGAGTAGGAAACCCACCGGGTTGGTCTAGTGGTGAACGTGTCTTCCCAAATCAGCTGATTTGGAAGTCAAGAGTTCAGCGTTCAAGTCCTAGTAAAGCCAGCTATTTTTACACGGATTTGAATATTAGATCGTGGATACCGGTGTTCTTTGGTGGTTGGGTTTTAATTAACCACACATCTCAGGAATGGTCGAACTGAAGTATTATCATCCTCTGAAGTAAATCATCCTCTGAAGTATTATCTAAACGGTAGTTACCGGAGGCTAAACAGAAAAAAAAAGGTTAAGTAGGAACCCCGGGTTCGAATCCCGGTCAGTCATGGCATTTCACACACGCTACAAATCATTCATCTCATCCTCTGAAGCAATACTTAACTGTGGACCCGGAGGTTAAAAAAAAAAGAAAAAAAAGTTGAGTAGGATTTAAGATAATTTATCTCCTTGCCTCAGATCTATTACAATTTGGAATAGTTTGCTGATTTCTCCCCCCAGAAGTTTATCTTTTAAATTGTGTCTGTCAGAGTTAATTTGATTAAATTTAGTCATCTTCGTACTTTCACATTATCTTGATTAAGTGTTTTCTATCCGCTGAATTATAAGTTTTTTTTTTGGAAATTTACAAATTACACGAAAATTTGCTTGCATCTTGTTGCATAATTTTTGATGATTAACTTTAAATGTTAAATATTTAATTTTAAATAACAATTATGAGGATATTTATTTATTAAAATTTCAATAAATCCTGATTTCCTTGGTGGAGTGGTAGCCTATCAGCGTTTCATCCCGGGGTCCAGGGTTCGCATCCGGGTCAGGCGTGGCATTTTTCACGTGCTATAAAATTCCATCTCCATATTCCAACGTACAAGGTTCTCTGTATGCTTTTTTTTGGATTAATTCATCAAGCAAAAAAAAAATCCTAAGAAATTTTACATATCGGATACGTATGAAGTTTGAAATGATCCGTAAATGTTAGTTGAGGTAAACATTCTAGTCGACTGGCGTATTTTGTGTATTTTTAGGCCATTTCTTTTGTTCATGTTTATTTTATTCTCAGATGTAAGAAAAAATGAATTTTATTCATTTATTTAACATTATAAGGTTGCATAATTAAGATAATAAGATTGTATTAAAAGTTTGTGAGTTGTACGCAGGCCCGCGAAGGTTTCTGAGTTAGTTTTGACCCACTAGGTAACACTGGGGTTGAGATATTTTGAAAAATTGTATTTTTGGTCCGATTTCGCTCATATTTGTCCAAAACGATAAAATATTGGTTGACACACAATTAATCATATGTAACCGTATAAAGCGGGCGAAGCCGCCACGGCGATGCTAGTATATATATATAAAATAATATGTCGTTAGTAATTAATAATCAACGCCCAGTAAAAACTACTGAAAGTAAATTGATTAAAATTTGTACACACAAATTCTTACAGTTTAAGTGGACACTAAGAAATTAATTTTGTGAAATTCCGAGTTTAAATGATTAAAATGGAGTAACAATGAAACTACTTTTTTAATTTCTCGGTAACAGATGAGGATAGCAACTTGATTTTTGTGTAAGTAATCCGCATGTGAATATTTAAAAACAAATTGTTAAGATTTTTTGAAATTTCGAATTTAAATGGTTAAAATTGATACCATCAAATTTTACTGGTTTTTTCTATTATTTTACTATTTTCTAAATTTCTCGGTAACGAATGAAGACATCAATAATTGTTGGTGTAATTTTCATTTAAATATCTAAAAACCTTTTTTTTTTTTTTAAATTCCCGAGTTTAAACTGTTAAAATGGGGTAACAGTAGGGTTTACTATTTTTTTTCTTTCTGTGTAATAAATGAAGAAATCAGCTTGACGTTTGGTGTATGTAATCTTCATGGACATATCTTTAAACCAATTTCTAAATTTTTAGAAATTCGACCTTGGAAGGAGTAAAGAAAGGTATATTTTGATCAATGATTGGAAATTTTCCCCATTTCCGACTATACTAAACGAGATATTCGTTCGATTTGAGTTTTCTAATACTCTTCAGATAAATATCTAAAAACAATTTTCGGGTTTTATGATTTTGGATATTTTAAAGAGTAAGAAGTATAAATTATTTTTATTGTTTTATACTACCGCTACTGAATCAATCTTTATGACCTTTGTTATCATTGTGATTGTAATTTATCTTTGTAATTCCGATCATTAATTTTGCGAGCGAATCCGCGACAGAAAATTTAAAAACCAACTAGTGGTTCCTGTACTGACCAAACTGTTGCTCTGAAGAATTATAACATTACACTGATAAGTTTTTATAAATTGAACAGGCTTTAATTTTTATTTATAATTATTATTCTCAGGAACACGAGTTTAATGTACACAGCGGGTCCAGGAGGCAGAACCCCCTGGCTAGACGGGAAAGGGCTCGTTTTGCTCATCCTGACCGGTTTAAAGTCCATTGAACGCGACGGGTAACGCAAATAACTGTATAGCGCGACGGGGAAGCTAGTATTATATAGATTTTTTGTGAATACACAGTTTTCATGTGTGATTATAGTATACAGTTTTACGTATTACAGAAAACTTTTATGCTTTTTACTTTTCAAGTGCACTGTGTTTAATTATTGATTTGTTTCTTAATGCGGTAGTTACTCGTATAATTATAAATTTTACATTTACCATTCAATATCTTGCATTTCTACTAAAACTGTGAATTTTTTTCTAATGATATTTTCCTGTGATTTATTTGCATCCTTTTCTGTTAAATTTTTTATTACAAAATTATATTAACCTTATTATTTGCATTTTGTTTTATTGTTCGCTGTTGTTATTTTATTCTTACAGTAATAAATTTAGTTAATTTACGCCATCATAAATCTACTACTATAAGTTTTTCTTGGACTTTTTTTTAGATCTATAAGTAAGTACAGCCTGTTTTTAATTAGTACTTTTTTTTATTGTTATCATCTACTCAATCTAAAATGATTTTTTATATTACAATTTTACACTTTTTGTCTATTTATATCCTTGAGAAGTCTTTTCATTGTATCATCTCTTTCTCTTGGGTGTTTATTCTTTTATTTTCATTTTTTGTTGGTTATACCAAGGTAGCGTTAGCTTTATAATTTATAACACGATATATAGCGCTATAGGAGACCTTAGTTCTAGAAGGGAAAGTATTGTAATCGATTCACTTTGGGCATATGCGGATTTTACCGCATGTTAATGTTCGTGTGTGTGTTCGGTTTTGGCCTCTAAATCACCTTATATCTCCAGAATTACGGGACCGATTTTGACCAAACTTTGTCAGATTTCGTATATATGTAGGACATTGATGCCATTGAATTTTCAACTTAGAAGATCAAGGGGGTGAGGGTATAAAGGAAGGTCACCCTCAGTATCTCGACATTTTGCCTAATTAAGGCCATACGTTTCTTAGGCACATTTTTTAACTATTAAAAAATAACAATATTTGCAAAATAGCTTCCCCATCCCAAAAAAAAAATGTTGTAGCGTCTTCTACGTTGTGATGTCACAGGTGAGCGGTAGAATTAAATAAATGAATAATATTTGAAAAGTAAAAAAGTAACTCGGTCTGGCTGGGTCTCGAACTCTATGCCCGGTTGACTCGGAAACAATTAGTCTGCCGTACAGGCGAAATTTGTAATATGGAAGTTGGGAAATTACATTAGTTTATTAGTCTGGACCGTTGCTGATAATACCGCCACACCCTCGGAAATTAAATACAGTATCCCGCGCGCTTTATTTAGAATCATCATCGAATTACAACTGGTAATTGCTATCATTTGGATAATTTAAAAACTATCGATTTTAGAATATCGTTTGATTGATTAGTGGACATAATCATGGGTGTAAAAGACAATACAGGCAAAAAGTCAGTTGACTCCCGTTTTAAATCTATTTTATGTTTTATATATATATATATTTATACAGAATCATTCACGGGAACCGGATGTTTTTGAAGTGGGTTGTACTCGGGCGTTCGTGGTGGGAGGGGCACGTCGCTGGTGTCTGACGTTTCCTTTGTTCATAGCATTTACATTTTAGTCGTTGAGATGGAGCCGTGGACGTTAGACCAACGCCTGTACGCGTATGACAGTTTTGAGCGAAATGACGAATCCGTAACTGCTGTTCAGCGAGATTTCCGCCGTCAGTTTAATATCCATCGTAATGCAAGTGTCTTTACTCGTAACGCAATATTACGATAGGTAAACAACCTTCGAACAAGTGGTTCAATATTGAAGAAAAAACCACCGGGTACTCGACGAACTGCTAGCACTCCGGAGAACATCGAACGAGTAAGGGAAGCCATTGTCAGAAGCCCACGCCGCTCTATTCAGAGGCATTCAGCAGCGCTTCAAATGAGCACAAGTACGGTAAGACGAATTCTGCATACAGATCTGCATTTCCATCCTTACAAGATAGCTGTCGTGCAGCAGTTAAACGAGCAAGATTTCACGCAGAAATTACAATTATGTCGACAAATGCTTACCATTTTTGAAGAAAATGAAAATTTGTTATTGTTAATGAGTGACAAAGCCCATTTTCATCTGAATGGCTTCGTCAACAAACAGAATTGCCGGTATTGGGCAGAAAGAAACCCACATCAGCCTCACGAGAGACCACTTCATAGCCCAAAGGTGATTTTCTGGTGTGCAATAGGAAAGATCGGTGTTATGGACCATATTTTTTTGAAGAAAATGTCGCTGCCGTAACTGTAACAGCTGATCGTTTCATTGCGATGTTGAATACGTTTTTCATCCCCGAGTTACGAAACCGGGGAATCGATTTTCAAAATGTGTTATTTCAGAAGGATGGAGCTACAGCGCACACAACGAGGGCAACGATGGCTGTGCTCCGTAACTTGTTTCCGGGACGGATCGTTTCCAGATCCTTGGCCCCCTCGATTCCTTGATTCCCCCTCGATTGGGGGATCCCTCGATTCCCCCAAGATTCCTTGGCCCCCTCGGTCCCCCGACTTGAGTAGTTGTGATTTTTTTCTGTGGGGGTTTCTGAAATCGCGTGTGTACGGCAATAAACCGCGTGCATTGGAGGACCTAAAGATCGCAATTCGTCATCACGTCACCCAGATTGCTGAAGACATGCTCTAAGAATTGAGGCCAGTTACTGTGAAAGACTACAACAATGTATTGCCCAAAATGGACATCACTTGCCGGACATAATTTTTCGTTCATGAGTAGGTAACAAATGCTTTGATTTAACAAGTGTTTCAGTACCAATAAAACTTTTTTAAAGTAAATATTCAATTTTTTATGATTATTTTAAAAACATCCGGTTCCCGTGAATGAACCTGTATTATATTTTTAAATTTGTCAATAAATTTAATATTTAAAAAAAAATAATTTTTGTGTTTATTACAAAAGCATATCCCTTCAAAACGTTCGCTGATATTGTCTCGGATATTAATAAATAAAATATATTTAATATATTAATCACATATTGAAAAAAATCCCTTTCGGCACGCTGGAAGACGGAGGTACTTATTCACCCGTGATAAGTAGGGATAAAAAAGATTTCCACCTTAAAGTTAAGAAAAACTTTAAATTTACTCGATACGACAGTGTTTGTATGTGAAAAAACGTTTCACGTGTTTAGCATACTAGTCCATCTTCTTACAATTCCAGTAAAGGTTTGGTCATCCCTTGCCGTAAGGGTTGGTTATATGAAAAATTGTTACAGACAAAACTTTTAGGTAATGTTTTGAGGACTAACGATCACTTTAAACCGATTGTATACTGTTCTTATTAAGGAAAATATGGTACTTTTTGTCTTCAAAACCCCATTTTTTTCCACGCCTTAGGTCAATGGGTAGTAATATAACAAAATTTTACTTTAATAATTTTTAGGCCCTTATCGAAAGGATAGTAGGAACTTTAAACGAATTCAATATTTTACTTAATAAGAAAGTTATAACGATATTTTGTTTTTTCTAATAAGCATCCCCCATATCCACCGCCATGGTCCGAATTTGCCCATTTACAAACTCGATTTAGATTTTGGACCATTATATTTTTTGTATCAATTTGAAAGTGATTGGCACAAAAGCGCGCGCGCTTTAGTTAGAATCATTGAATTAAATAAACGAAAAAATATTATATTTAAATAAAATGATAAATATTTTAAATTAAGTTCTTCGAGTATGTCTGTGTAAGCCGTGCATCATAAAAAAACCCACAGTTGTAGGACCTTCCCGGAACGCGGCTTAAGTCTCGTGACGGGAAAGTCCTAAAACTGTGTTGTCAGCTTTTTTTTAGGCCTTGTATCTTACACCGCTACCATCTAATTGCTTTTTTAACGACAATTAAATTTATTTACATCTTCTAGAGGCTTTTGAGGTTCAGGAAGTGAATTAAATAAATTAATAACATTTCAAGTGTAAAAAATTATTTTGGTCTGGTAGGATCTCGAACTCGATCGCCCGGTTGACTTGGTACCTGGTGCGTTAAGCCTCGCGGCTACACCAATCTGCCGATCGTATGAATGAAATCTGATCTATTTAAGTTGCGAAATTACATTAGTTAATTAATGCCGACCGTCGCCGCTAGTACCGCCACATCCGCGCGAATTTAATATGGTATGCGCTCGCGATTTTTAGTTAGAATCATTGAATTAAATAAACGAAAAAATATTACATTTAAATAAAATGATAAATATTTTAACTTAAGTTTTGTGTGTGTGTGTGTGTGTAACTTGTGGTAGTCCTAAAACTGTTGTCAGCTTTTTGAATTTATACTAATTAGAAAACTTGTAAAACTCTGTAGTTTCTTCATACCATTCTACATGTAGATAGATAGATGTGCGCTTAAAATAATTTTCAATAGCGGCTAATGAATTGTAAATTATTTTCTAATATTGTTTTGTATTTATTATATTAATTTTTACATTATTTAATTTGTTTCTATTTAAATAATTAATATGGACTTTTAATGATTCTAATTTAAGTTTTTATATAATTTATCTTATAATTAATCTGATCTATATAATATACGAGTATTATTATGTATCGATCAGAATAAAAATATTATGTATAAACTTTCTCGTAGTGGCTACTGATGATGATTGTTTAACAATCGAAATGGTTTTGATTTTAAGTAAATAAAAAAAAATTATTTTAGACGTATAATCTTGTTTTTCAATTTACTTTTAACGGAAATGTTATCAAAATATTAAAAATTGCTTTCTTTCATCCTAGTAAATAAAGATTTTTAAAGGAATTATTATTATTATTAGTTTAGCAAGAAAAATATAAAAATACTTCTAAGTTGGCACCTAGAATAACCTTGGTATTCAAAATACCGTAACTGTACTCTACTGCCTTCTTATAAATAAAAGCCTATTCCTCGCAAAATTTTATTTACGATGTAATTATTATTATATACTTATTTTAGTTTGTCGCCAAAGTATAATGATGCATGTCGGTTCTTAAAATTATTTTTTGTATTAATAACTTGTAATTTCAAGTATAGTAATTGCCATTCTCTGCACTTATTACACGGAAGACGAACAGAAGTTGCTGTTAAAAAACTTTGAATGAATTTACGAATATTTAAAGTGACGTTAAAATATTTATTAAGTTATATACGCGCTTTTATTGTTGAAAATAACGAACAATGGGTTTTTCTTTTCTTTATGTCTCATAATCTGTTTTTTTTTACTACATTTATAACTTTAACATTGAATAAAATAACCATAATTTTAAACAAAAATAAAAGGGGGAAAAATGCTATTTTATTAGAATATATTCACGTACATACATACAAAAAAATATTAGTGTAATTTTTTATGTAAGTTTATTTTCCTCTTGATTGGATAGAATTAAATATAACAAGACATATTTTATTTAAAAATATTATCTTTATTAATCCCTTGGGTTAACCAATCAACTATACAGACTTATAAATTAAATACACTACGTTTCAATTAGAATTCTCTAAGTTTCCTCAGGCGATAATACTCATTCATAACACATACAAAATTCTCTTGCATACTAAGAAATTAACTGATCTAACCATCCTAGGTAACAATATTTTGTCCCCACCCTTATTGTAATAGATCCCTTTACTTATGGGCGACTCATCTGATCTTTAGGTAATTATCTTTTTATATAACCTCATTGCTATTTCCTGTGTATTGAAACCTTTACAATGAACATATTTTTCTCAAAAATTACAAATATTAAACATTATTTTCCTTAAAACTAAATTTATAATATAAATGTATGATGTATTAAATTAAATTAACATATATGTTTATTACACTGGCTATCTCCGTGCTTGTTGACAGCGTTTGTTTTTTGTTGATGTAATCTAGAGTGGTCCTTATATCTACTTTGGTCTTTGTCTATTATTTTGGTGCTATTTTCTTAACATCTGCCACCATTGGTTTTATGCAATTTAAAAAAAAATAGAGTATCCACTCACCAACAATTGTTAGTATTGACTATCCAAGCGCTTTCGGATTATTCCTCCATCATCAGGGACTAGTCATTAATTATGAATTTTATAGTTGTGCATGTAAATTTTTATAAATGGGAATTAAAATGAAAATAAAATTTAAAATTATTATGTTCATAACAGTTGATTGTCTGTAGTTAAAATAAGTCGACGATAAAATAAAAACGTCTCGTCATTAAGATGATTAAAACTGTTATGTAGTATAAACTGAATCTGCTGTTAACAATTATTGTATAATTTGCTTGAATAAAATATCAGATCTGATATGTTAATTTACAGATTTATTATTCATATAAATACGAGGTGTGTGAGAAAAGTAATGAAATTGGTAACACTGCGAGCGATATGGCAACGCTGTACCTACCACGCACCTGTGCGTCGGTGCTACCTAGCACAGATGCTGTGTCTGTGCTGGACCGGTTTGATCATCCCTTCCACATGCACAGTATCGGTTTCAACTCCGTTCAGCCAACACATTATTTTTGAGAGCGCCATCATTGAAGTTGCGTTTTTGTTGTGCGTTACGAAAATGGAGCATCGGAATTTAGAGCAACGTTGTGCAATCAAGTTTTGTGTTAAACTTGGGGAATCCACGAGTGTGACCTTTGAAAAGTTGAAACAGGCCTACGGAAAACATTGCTTATCAAGAGCACAAGTTTACCCCTGGCACAAATCATTTTTGGAAGACCGAGAACACGTTGAAAATCAATTTTGTTCAGGGAGACATTCAACTTCAAAATCTGACGAAAACGTTGAGCGTGTGAGGGTTATTGTGAGATCAACAATAAGGATGATGAGCGTACAGTTAAATTTAAACACTTTCACCGTACATCAAATTTTGACAGACGATCTGGACATGCGAAAGGTTTGAGTGAAATTGGTGCCGAAAAATCTTACAATGGAACAGAAGGACAATCGAAGAAACGTGTGTGTTGATCTTCTTGAGAGGATTGACAGTGACCAACAATTCTTCAAACATGTGATCACAGGTGATGAATCCTGGATATTTGAGTACGATCCAGAAACAAAGTTGCAAAGCGAAGAGTGGCACACTCCGTCATCTCTTCGACCGAAAAAATGTCAAATGAGCAAATCAAAGATCGAAACCCTACTGATTTGCTTTTTTGACAGTATGGGTATCGTGCATAAAGAATTTGTTCCTCCAGGACAAACTGTCAACCAATTGTTTTTCAAAGCTGTCCTTGAAAGGCTTATGAAAAGAGTGATTCGCGTGAGACCAAACATTGCAGACAAGTGGATGCTTGTTATCATGACAATTCCCCGTGTCATACGACTATTTCCATCAGGGAATTTTTGACCTCAAAACGGATTCCTACGGTTCCTCAACCCTTCTCTTCACCTGATTTGAGTCCTTGCGACTTCTTCCTTTTCCAAAAATTGAAGCATGTCTTAAAAAGGGTGTCATTTTGGAACTCTGGAGAACATTCAAAAGACTATGACCGACCAGTTAAAAGCCCTATCAGTTGAAGCCTTCCAGCGCTACTACCAGGTGTGGGAACAACGACTCCGCCGGTGTATAGCTGCCCAAGGGAACTACTTTAAAGGGGATAATATTGTTGTTTGAAAAAATAAAAAATTTGGTAAGTAAAAAGTCAGTCTCATTAGTTTTCTCACTCACCTCGTGTGTGCATATATATATATATATATATATATATATATATATATGAAATTTCTCCGGTATACTAGTTATATGAATGTTATTTGTGTATTCCAATATTTCAAAAAATTTGTTTGGATTGCAATTATGTCCATTCTCTATAATGTGTTTAACAAAGTTAGATCAATCTTTATTATTTTTATTTATGCAGTTGATTGTGTTCTGTAAATCTAATTGAGAATGAACGATTTGTGATACTAATATATTTAAAATCCAACAATATAATCGAGGTAATGCTCAGCAATGGCAACAAGGGGGAGTGTGCCTCGACTACGATCGCATCAATGATACGAGAGAAGGCCAATGAAGAGCGGCGACGGCAGGATGAGTTGATGCGAATTTATGGAGGCTTGGAGTTCGATGATGGGTGATCAAGGGAGGCCAGCTCTGGAGATGTACGGCGGGGGCTCCTCGGAGTCGTCGCTCGTCGATCGCCCCCTGGGGACGCCTTCCGGTCACACGGATTCGGATAGTGGAGTGCCTGGGTGATCATGCAGGGGCTGTACATACCATATGGCTTAGATCCGGCCCCTGCATGGTAGAAGGGGAGGTTTTTTAGCGGGTGAGAGCCCGCACTGCCGTCAGTACGGGCCTGACGGCGGCTGGCAAAGCTTTTTCCTCCGCTACGGAAAGAAAAAAAAAAAATATATATATATATATATATATATATATTTAAAATCACATCTTCACATACAAGATTATATACTCCTTGTTTTTCTAGATCGTATTTGTTATGATACTTTATTGTTTTAGAAGGATCCTTTTTATTTTATTATTAGTAGTATACGCTATTTTTAATTTTTAATTTAAATGTTTTAAATATTTTACTAAACTTATTATAATTTACATTATATTCTATTTTAGCGTATTCTTCTATAGTATTATTTGTTAGTTTTATTTTGTCCTTTTTGTATTTTTCAATTTTTTATTTTGGTTTATAATTTGCCTACTACGTGGGTATCGTAACAGTTATTAAATGCGATATATTTAATGCTATCTATTTCATTCTTTTGTTTTATATTATTGTGTGTTAAGTATTTTATTACTCTGTAAATCAGTGAATTAAAAAATGCCATTTTCTGATTCCACGGTAGAAAAGAGTTAAAATGTAGTTAACAGCTTTTGTTTGGTATTTATATAAATAATATATTTATATATTATTTATTTATATATATATTGAATTATATTATATATATATATATTGTTTTTTTTATATATCGTTTTTTTTATACGGTACATTATTTGCTTATTTGATTTATTTTTAATTTTTTGCAATTTTTGATTTTTGAGGTTAATTTTTCAACAAAAATTTTTTCGTTATAATAAGATATTTATATTATATCATTCAATTGATTAATTATTATGTTACAAAAAAGAAAAAAGATAGTTATATTATAATATATATATTATATATAGTAATATATTTATTTAAATATATCTATTTCTCCCTTTAATATTTAATCTTATTAAATATAATATTTTAATTCATAAGTGTTATATAAATTAAAAAAATTATTATATAATAGATAACCTCTTATATTTAAGTAAAGATTTTAATATAATATAGATTTTTATTTTAATGTAAAATAGTTTTTGTAAAGATAATCATCTAAAATAAATTATTTAATTAAATACATCAATAAGATATTTAATAAAAATCATTTTTAATTTTAATAAAATACTTAATTTATAAGGATTTAATTAAAATCAATTTTTAATTAAATTAAATAGGATTTTATTAAAAATAATTTTATTCATTTAAATAAATTTTAAAGTTTAAAAAACCTAAGGAATATAATTATATTATAATAAGTGTATTTAAAAATATATAATTATTAAAAAAAAAAAAAAACCTCATGGTTTAATTCTTATCTTAAGGTTTTTTAAACTTTAAAATTTATTTAAATGAATAAAATTATTTTTAATAAAATATATATTGTTTTTTTTATATATATATATATATATATATTATATTTTTTATTTTATTTATTTATATATTATTTATATATTTATTTTTTATATATACATATATATATATATATATATATATATATATATCAATCTTATTATTATTAAAGTTTTATATCCAAGTAATCAGTGCTATTTCAATGTTATTTTCTCTGATTAAAGCAAATTTAATATCATTGTTTAAAAGTTCATTTCTTCAATTGTTATGTCCTCTTCATTATTATATTGTTATGATATATTATTAGAATATCATCTACATATATTTTTATAAGATAATTTGATGTTTATTAAATATATCGGGTAAAAGGGTGTTTTCCAATTCATTCATAAATATGTTGCCCATAACAGCAGAAAGTGGAAATCCCATACTTGACCTTTTTCCTGCTGATAATATTTATTATTGAATTTAAAATAATTATATTTAACACAATTTTTATTTTATTTTATACATTATATTATTATTTTTAATTTAGCTAGAGTATTATTATTTATGTATATAGTTTTATTGGTGTCAATGTTTGTATACGTATCTTTTGAGTTATAAATTTGGTTGTATTATTTATATTTATATTATTAAATATATCTATTAGATCGTACCTATGTTTTAAATTATATTTATTCTCTATATTAATTTATTGGGTAAAAATGTACTTAAATTATTCTTGCTTATATTTTTGTAATTTATAAGAGGTCTTATGGGCATTTTATATATTATCTTTTTATATATAATTTGGTGCTGTTGAAATCAATCGAGTGTTTACGTTCTGTTGTATGTTTTGTGAGGGTTGTCACTTTATTTTCTATATTATGGGTTTCTGTTCTTTTTTTTAAGGTATTGAGATGTTTGTCCATTGTACACAGCGTTACAATCGACACGGTATGCTATATACTACGTTGGCTTGATGATTTTTTTCTATCGGCGATTTTAGTTTCGAAAACATACTGTTCAGACTTGTAATTTTGATGGGCTATTGCGAAATCCTTTTATAGCATTTTTTTAATCTTTTCAGACAGATCTGCGACATATGGTAATGCAACATTATTCTCTCTTATTATTTTTATTAAGATGGTTAGCTGATATATTATTATAGTGTTTATAAATTGTATTTATAAATATTTTATTTATCATATTTTCCGGATAATTATTTATTATTAGATATTTTGCTTTTATATATATATATATTTTTTTTTTTTGTTTTCTTCTGGGTTTGTCAATTTCATTCTGTTTGCAAGATTCTTGACTACTGTATTTTATGTGATATTGGTTGTGTTGATAGGAAATTTAGGCGTCTGCCTGAAGATGTTGCTTTTATATACCATTTTGTTGATATAATATCAAATCAAATAAAATTCAATAAAATTAAATCACCGGGTGATTTAACATCAGAAACAACTTTATACTGGATATCTGAGAGGTATTTGGAGGCAGGAAGAAAAGGGGTTCTACGTAGTTAAAATATATCGGGTGATATTTAAGTACGGAATTATATATATAATGGTAATTATATATATATAAAATAATGGAATTATATATATAAAATGGTAATAATTAAAATTATATTACTCTGAATTATGATTTAAATTTTCTAATTAATTTTTACCTTCCTTGTACAAAGTAAAGAAAGTATTGTGATCGCGAAAAATTTCGGTTTTTAGATTTCAACGGTAATATTCATTTTCAGCATCCCTGAATCTATTCGGACTAGCTTCGGCGTGACATCTGTACACGTACGTATCTCGCGTAACTAAAAAAAATAACCGTAGTATGTTGAAATTTTTTGATTTAGGACTGTTGTAACATTTAGTTGTGCACCTCCCCTTTGATTGCAATCGACTGAACCAAAAGTGCCCAGTTATAAAATAAGTGCCAAATAAAATTTTCATTAATGAAATATTTGGATCTTAGAAGGGAAAGGCACATCAGTTCGAATCAGACTCATCTCCTTTTCTTTTTAATATTTTTTTAAAATTTAAATGTATTGATTTATTAATAATTATTAACCTCTGATTATAAAAAAATTACGATAAATAATAATTCAGTATTAAACAAGAAAAAAAAATCAGAAGTTATTAATGAAATAAAATTTTAAGTACTTTTCATTTTTTTTAAAAATGGGTATATATAATTTAATAAGAGTACAAGGAAGTTATGTGGTGTCCACTTCAGAATTATTTTGTTATGAAAGAGCGTGCATCAACAGCTATGGTCATTAGCCTGACTAGAGATTGTAGCGTATGAAAAGATGCCACGCCTTACCGGGATTCGAATCCAGGATCTCCGTACGTAATGCCGAGACGCTACCTACTCAGCCACGAGTTCGGATAATTACATTTATACAGATGTGGTTATTTTAAATAAATTTTTCTGTAATTTTAGAAGTGATTTATATAATATCATTTTCCATGACTCATTGAATAACCTATTAAAATAAAATTTAAACTTCATTTCGAAACTTTTCTAAGAATTCATAAACATCCATCTATCTCATTGGATATTTTAGTTACTATCATATACCTAAATTTAGAATTTTATTTTTTATTTTTATGTTTTTTACTTTTTTAAATGATCACCACATTTGAAACTTTTATATGAAAATATTTTTTTCATGTGTACATTGTAATCATTTCAATTAGTGAACAATCTACAACCCCCTCCCACCAGCCCAATTAGACGAGAATTATAAACGTGACATGTAAATGAGGTGTAGTCTTGTACAGACTCAGGCTGATCATTCTTAGTGCACACTAAGAAAGGATTGTTTGAAATTCCAAACGCAAAGGCTTAAAATGGAGTAACAATGTAATTTACTATTTTATTAATTTCTCGGCAACAAATGAAGATATCAAATTGATTTTTGGTGTCTGTAATTTTAACGTAAATATCTAAAAACCAACTTCTAGATTTTCGTAATTTCGCCGTGAACAGGGTGAAGAAAGGTAAAGGTTTTGTGAACAGTGATTGCAAATTTTCCGCATCCTAGTATATATTAAATCAGATATTCACTAGATTGGGGTTTGCAAATACTCTTCACATAAATATCTAAAAAATAATTTTCGGGTTTTTTGAATTACAGTTTTTTAAGAGGTGCGACGGTGTACGGCGCGATGACTCAACCACTGTCACTATAAAAAACATAAAAATTCTTAAAAAGAAGTGATAAAGGAAGTACGGTCACCTACTAGTGACTAGGTATTTTTCAGGTAACGCTAAGAACGAGGCAAAATACATTTTTACCCGTACGAAGTACGTGTAACCAGTTATAAGTAATATTTTTAAGATGAGGCGGACTGTTTTGAAACCCACATTCTTAGATCACTCAGAGTTTCGGGTCCTTTCTTTCTTTTCCCTGTTTAGCCTCCGGTAACTACCGTTTAGATAATTATTCAGAGGTATGAGTGTAAATGAAGTGTAGTCTTGTACATTCTCAGTTCGACCATTCCTGAGATGTGTGGTTAATTGAAACCCAACCACCAAAGAACACCGGTATCCATGATCTAGTATTCAAATCCGTGTTAAAATAACAGGCTTTACTAGGACTTGAACGCTGTAACTCTCGACTTCCAAATCAGCTGATTTGGGAAGACGCGTTAACCACTAGACCAACCCGGTGGGTTAGAGTTTCGGGTCCTGTACTGACTAAATTGTTGCTTAAAGAAATTATTATTGTACATGATATTTTTTATAAATTGAACAGGTTTTAACTTTGATTTATCATTATTATTTTCACAAGCATGAGTTTAATGAAGATAGCGGGGTTCGAGGGGCTGAGCCGTCTGGCTAGACGGGAAAGGCGAGCGGCTAAATGTCCCCTAACTGTGACGGGAAACGTAAGTAACCATATAGCGCGGGCGTAGTAGCGACGGGGATATATATATATATATATATATATATATATATATACGGAGAGAGAGAGAGAGAGAGAAAAAATTTCAGTGGACGGTTTTATGTAAAAATTAATAATGTTTGTTTTTTATAAATCTCTTTTAATATATCGAAAAAAGTCGTGTGTACCGAGGTGACTTTAATACAGTAATCAATAAAGTATATATGCATACTTTATTCTTGCAAGTACTTCACCGAATTAAAAATAATATTATTACTTTTATTATTATTACAATATATATTTCGTAAATAAAATTAATGATTTAAAATGATTATAATTTATATAATTATAGTTTAGACCTATAATTATAAATTATTTATTATTATATGAAACCAGTATTAATTAATTTTTTAATATAAATTTAATAATATCTTAAATCTGTACAAAGGTGGTAATATATAAATATATTTCTTAATGTATCAAAACTTATTTAGATCTACTAGCAAAAAAGAAAGAATTTTGAGATAATTCCGTTTACTTATTTATAGATTTCAGAGCTCATCACAATTTAACGGCGCCTCTAGACTGTCTGAATGGAAACATCAACAAAATCCGCGTATCGACCGAGGGCGTTGACTATATTGGTTAAATACATTTCAGGTTTTAAAATCGTATCAGTTGTAAGATTTATGTATAGCAATAATATTTATTTTATTTTATTAATATCTTAATATATATATATATATATATATATATATATATATATAAATTCTTTATTTATATATATTTTTAAAAACAGATTTAAAAAAATATTACTTCTCATTTATTCATTAAAAAAAACCACCTCTTTGTCAAACCAGACAAAAAATTGTTTTCACTTAACACAACGCTTCGGATGTAAGAAAAGGCCTTATTTTGCTTTAATTGTAATTTTTTTTATAAACTACCCAACCATTTAAAAAAATCTTCCCACTAATTTATTTCACGACTACCCAAAAAGGAGTGTAACGAATTTAGGGTATATGTATGTGTGTATATTTGTTCCACCGTAGCAGCCCAGCGGTTGAACCTATTTAGATGTATGACCTCGGGTTGTAGTCCTTATGTTACCGGAAGCATCATAGGTTATATAAATATGTATATAATTATGTTTACTTGTAACTAAAAGGCCACAAAATATCATACATACGATTCTCTAAATTGATAATCTATAGTATTTTCAGTATCCATTTATTTGTATCGAAATAATAATGTTTTTTAAGATATCCTACCATATTGAATGAATGAATTACGGTAGTAAATTACACTAATTTATTTCTGCGGCAGTATTACTGTTTCATATTATTAATTTATCGTAACACAAAAATACCCGAAGATTTGTATAAAAATTATAGAAAATTAAAAATGTATTAAATTTGAAAAAAACTTACACTATAAAAAATTGTCACCCTCACGCTCTTTAATTATCCTATATTAAAGAAAAATCTTTGTCACCGCGCGCCTAATGCGCTCAGAAAGAGTTCATTTGAAAATCATATGCGGATTCAAAAACCGTGGCCAGAAGATATTCTTTTTTTTTGGCAGTCATATTTTATCTTTTAACAGATTTTAAACTTGTTTTAAATAAATTTAAACAATTAACTTTTGCAGAAGAATATGTTTTTAGTGAATTTTTAAACAATAAAATTGTTTTTTTTTAAACAGTCCATTCTTTGCATCCTGTTTAACATGTATATAAATATGTGTTCAAATAATTTTTATAATCTTCTGAATTGTGAATTATTTTGTAATTTTTTTTAATATTAATTCATGGGTTTATATTCTAAGTAATTAATATGAACTTTAAATACAGTTATTTTTTGTACGAAGGTCATTTAAAAAAAAAATTGAAGCCGCAGTGGAAACAAAACAATTGGTAAGAGAATTATGATACTTTCGGAACAGTAAGTTGGTAACCCTGCAATGAATTTTGATCAGCTGTTTCAGTAAAATTGTTTTTATTATAACCTCAAAATCTCATTTTACGATGACTAGTCCTCTTGAAGTTTGCAAATTAGTTGAGCAGGGTGCAGGAAATTGGTTTACTGGCATTACTACCGCTCCCACCCCATTCGGTCACTCTAAAGCGTAAGATCGAATGTCTGTGAATGTCTCTCGTATCACCAAATAATACGACAAAGTTATATGAACCGCAGAAAGTTTTACAAGCCTTAATAATATAAAGATGATTGAACTTCAGTGACTGACGAACACCGTTCTGGACGTCCGATTGAAGTTTCAACTCCAGCAGTTTGAAACTCGCACAGACTGTCGTTCAAAAAGACCAACGGATTAAAGTTGAGATTACAGCTGAAAAATTAGGAGGAAATGTCGGCACAGTTGATCATATTATCACCGGAAAGCAGAAGTTCTATAAAACAAGCCCAAATTGGTTCCAATACAGTCGAGAGATCACCATATGAAGAAAACAAGGCTACAAATGTACAAAGAGCTGAAACAACATTATCAGCAGCAGGAAGATGATGTTTTTATGCAGAGTATTTTAACATGTGATTGATTATTCTTGTATTCACTGTTATCAAATGGAATCAAAAAGACAGAGCATGGAGTGGAAGAGTACGAGTTCATTTGTCAAGAAAAAATTCTGAACCCTACTATCAACAGGGAAAATCATGTTGATAATCTTTTGGGTTGCAAAAGGCCCTGCTTTGTCGATTTTTTAGAAAATAAACGAGCAATAAACAGCATATACTATCTTGATTTACTTTTCGACAAAGTGAATCCAGTGTTAAAAAAAATATCCTGGATAACAGCATCATTCTGCTTCATGATAACGCCCGGCCTCACACAGCTCAAGTAACTCGAGAAATTATCGATAAATTGCATCGGAAAGAATTGCTTCAAGTCCCTCCCACACGGTCATGACTCAGCCCCAATGAATTTTCACTTGTTTAGTCCACTCAGAAAGGGGCTACATGCTAAGAAATTAATGGCAATGATGATAGTAACTTATAAAGAAATTGTGCTGAATATTTTTTAACATCAAGATAAAGATTTTTTGCATTAGGCATAAATAACTTGATTCAAAGATGTTAAAGTGTTACTGGAGATTTAGAGAAGTGATAAAAATGTGTCATTAAATAAACTATTTTAATTCTAGAGCAATTTCTGTCGTTAATGAGTAAATGACCTTCGTATTAATTAATTCTGTATTTTGTGATGGTGCTCTGATCAAGGTTTCACCGTGGTTTCCCTTTATCCATGCAGGCAAATGCTTAGACAATCTTTTTTTTCGTAAAGGAGCATATCTACATAAGTTTCTGATATGATCTATTATTATTCGTATGAACCGATCAGGATGAATGATGCATTTATTTACGAGTATTATGCCATCTTAGTAATTTATCATTTCATATCAATAAATTTGTGTCGTAAATAGAAACTAGTAATGATACAAATTCTTTACGTCCTGTTCAACATATACATAATTATGCTCAAATAATTTTCATTATTCTGAATTTTGACTTATTTTGTAATTTTTTTTTATATATATGTCCTAAATAAATTTGTTATACAGATCGATAGATTACAATACATTATATAGGATCTTGTCTCCATCTCGCGAAGAAACGGGCAGAATTTCAAGATATATTGTAAAATTGAAAATAAAGAAAAGATTTCCTATAAATATGAGTTAAGAAATGTTACATTTTGCAAAAAATTTCACTTTATTTCTGATCCGAGGATAGTGGATTTTATTAATAAAAGGAAAATTTTCTTAAATTTTCATATTTAGTGAACGTTACTTACATAGATTTTCTAAAAATTAAATTATGTATAAATTTGTTTGCATAATTTTATTTGTTTACTAGTAATTTAAGGAAGTTATTGTTGGTAACCATAATTGCATTTGCCTGCGCGCGCGCACACACACACACACACACACACACACACACACACACACACACACACACACACACACACACACACAAGCCGGAAAAATTGGTAGGTCTACAGATGAAATTTGTCATCGTAAGTCACTGATTTCGAATTCGAGAGTTCTCAGGTTTGAATCATAACAAAGGTACTTGCTTTTTTCGGATTTGAATACCAGATCGTGGACAACGGTGTTTTTTGGTGATTGGGTTTCAGTTATCCTTACGTATCAGGTATGGTCGGTCTAAGTTGTACAAGAATACCTCTCACTCACACGTCACGAACAAAGGATGCGACTGCATACTGGCCCTAAATCCAGAAGAAAGCTTTATGGAATATTTAAAGATTTACGGAATATTTATAATAAAATAAGAAAATAGATATTATGTATTTAATGTGGCTACTCTTATCAAGATTTTTCTATGGTTTCCCTTGATCCACCCAGGCAAATGCTGGATTGGCCTGGATGGATCAGAGAAATTAGTTGTTTTTTTTTTTTATGAGTAGTATATATATATATAAATATATATACCTATTTCAGACGTGATCTATGTAATGTAGTATTACGTATCGATCAGAATAAATGATTTATTTGATTTATAGAGGTTACTAACTATGTAAATGTTAACAGTAAATATTAAATAAAAATAATTAGCTATCTTTGATTGTGATTGTGTGCGTATTTTTTTATTCAAATTTTGTTATTTCTGTAGTAAATTTATAAAATTAAATTATTTATTTATTTATTATTTATGGAGGGTGTGAAGGATTAAAGAGTTTTATGAGATGTTCTATGATGAGTGAATTATGAAGATTGTTCGGATGAATAAGGTAAGATGGGCGCGCGTCATGTGGTCAGAGCGGAGGAGGATAGGATAATTGCGGTGATAATGAGGTATAGAGAAGAGTGGAAACTTAGAAGAGAAAGACCTAGACCGAGATGGTGTGATAGTATCAGGAAAGATTTTGGAGATGACTGGATAGTGGTGGCAAAGTTAGCGACAGATAGACGAGACTTTTGTCGCAGTTCATAGATCCGTGAAATGTATCAAGACTAGGATAATGTAATTATGTAAAAGTCTTACAAATTACTGACGTTGCCGCCAGGGTCGCTGCAATAGATATGTTTCTTCAAAACGACTTCTTGGGTTTTTTAATTTTTAAATTTATTCCTTTTTTCTGAAGAAAAGTTTCATTCGATTTTAGGTATTAATCTTTTACGTAAGATTAATATCTAAAGGTATACATTTTTAAAAAGTTCAGTTGTCATTTAGCTTGAGAATGATCAGTTTGACCGGCTTTTTGCTACATATGACGTCACAGTTCACTATATTCCCTGTACTATTAATAATACTAAACTTGCTGACTCCCCGTGTAAAACTTTTCAGCAAGTATATGTTTACGCTTTATGAACTCTTAAGTTATTGACTGTATAGTCTAATATTCTAAGGTTTATAGCTTAGTCTTAAATGTTATGCAGCTCTTAGTACTGAGAGCTTCGTTCTAAAGACTACTACTTAGGAGGAAAATTATTGGATAAGTCTTTACTTTTAATTACTGGATTCGCTTCGACATACTTCGATTAATTCTATTACGTATTCTTTTTAATGAGATCCCATCGTTCGCTGTAATCCTTTTAGGGTCCAATGGTACCCAACTCAAACAAAAAATTTATAAGAAGCTTCCTAGAAGAATAAATTAGGTAAAAAAATATATATAATTTTTTAATTTGAGTAAAATTTTGTGATACGTGAATGTGTGGTGAATATAAACCCGCCCCCCTCTCTTTCACCGATTGTAATCATAATTATATGAAATCAACGACCTTTATTCAGAAATCATCGTAGAAAATATCACCAAAAATCGATTCATCGGATTAGAAGATATAAAAAAAAAAATTATAACCGATGAAAAAAAAAAATCATGAACAGAATAGGGTTACTATTTTCCAACTCTGAATGAAATCACCCAAATACATAACCAAAGTGTCATATTAATGTTAAGGAATCATCTAATTAGTAAGATAATGTGAGACTTTTGATTCCAAAAAATAAGAAAAAAATGGTTTTTTCCCCACCCCCTTTTATGAAGGGTTTGAAAAGACTAAACACTATCAGAAAGTGTGTCAGCTACAATTTTTTCTTTTTTTATGTGTATGTATGCTCAATTTACAATCAGTTTTCTGAACAATGAAACTATAAGTAAATTGTAAGGTGTAATAATGACGTTAAAGGGAGGCATCCAGCGAAACCTCCCAAGACAATACAAAATTTTAACAAAGTACAATATAATAAAACTAAAACGAATAAAAAAAGTAACTAAGCGTAACAAAATACAAACAATTTCAAAGGTTATTGTTAAGAACAAAAAAAAAAGTTAAATGGTAACATAACATGGGTATTGAGAACAGTAAAATTAAAAATGGTTAACAAAATAGAAGAAGTAATTGAGTATAAAAACAGCAGCATTTTGTTTGTGGGCGGGGGTGATTTTTCAAAAGCCTTTTTTTTTTTGCAAATATTGTTATTTTTTAATTGTTAACATATGTGCCTAAAATATATGACCTTAATCAGGCGAAATCTCCAGATACAGACGGTGACCTTGCTCTACTGCCTCACCGCCTTTACCTTTTAATTTGCAAATTTAATGGCGTCAATGCCCCAGATATAGAAGTAATCTTACTAATTTTCGTCAAAATCGGTCCAGTAGTTCTAAAGATATAAGGTGATTTAGAGGCCAACACCGAACACAGGCACACGTACATTAACATCCGGAAAATTTCCATCCGGTTTTTTGGGTTCCTGTGGTGTCAAAATGTAAAAATCCGGTGAAAGCTGCATATTCCCAAATTAGACCCATTGCAATACTTTCTCTTCTAGAGCTATCTCGACGGGAAGTAAAAATTGTCAAAAGTCATGCATGAGAAAAAAGGAAGACATATAATAAATTAAAACTGATCAAATATAAGAAAAAATGCTGAAACCATGAAACTTAACAATTCATTAACAACAAAACAAAAGAATTCATATTGCCAAATTAAAATAATTCATAAATAGTTTCAGCAAATTTCAGTAAGAAAGGATGATATTCAACGCACAATAGTCTCTAGATTCGATACATGCAGCCCCTCCAGTCTCACATTTTCACTATTATGGAAAAGGTTAGCAGTCAGATGGTTTTGGTGCGCGTTAAGCTTAGTACATTCTTTGAACTTAGTCGAGGACTTCACGAATATTTTTCTAGGAAATCGTGAATCTTTTTGTTCTTCGCAAATCATGGCGCTCCCCTTTATTTTTATTTGAATTAGACCAAACGCCATCAGAAAATATTTCAGCTATCAAAGTTGACAAAATTGTAGATATGTATCTACTGCCCCCTTGACCGATTGTGATCAATATTAAATGACATCAATGTCATATTTAAGGGCTTATTATTATTATTTATTTTATTTAAAAAATCGTGCCAAATTTCAT
Organism: Lycorma delicatula; assembly: GCF_047948215.1. Classification (NCBI taxonomy): domain Eukaryota; kingdom Metazoa; phylum Arthropoda; class Insecta; order Hemiptera; family Fulgoridae; genus Lycorma; species Lycorma delicatula. The sequence goes on along the minus strand of NC_134455.1, from coordinate 348,143,351 downwards.
TCAAATCGGTTCATCCAGTCTGGAGCTATTGAAAACAAACAAAAAAAAACATACATACATTCCTGTAAAATTGTTTTTTTTTTTTTTTTTTTTTTTTTTTTTTTTTTTTAGAAAGTGTGACATGAAACGTGTAGCTCTGTAAAGACTACGACATACAAAATTTGATCCGATTAGTATACTTTTCGTTATACAGTGTACGCTATAACTATGTATATAGAAAAGTAAAATTTATTTTCCAAAAATTAATTAAACCATTCAGAGTTTCGTTTTTTAATACTTTGTCATGATTTTAATTCTACAGTTTGGTCCTTTTATAAAGTGTAATGAAGTTACTAACAATTAATGAAAACGTATTTTTTCAACTCCATACTCGGTTGATAAATTATAATCAGATCACCGACCTGATTATAATGAAAATTGCTTAAAAATGAAATTGCTTGAATAAATAATCTATATGATTCATTTATAAATAATTAATACGTTCAGTAAAAAAAAAAAAAAAATAATAAAAAATTAAAAGTTAAAAATATAAAAAAAAGTGAAATGTAATGTTAATGTAAAAGTTAAAAATATTTTTGGTTATATTAAATTTTGTAGTCGAGTCCTAAGGTTCAATGGTCAACCTGATACTGTACAAGAGTACCCTTCAATTACATTCATACATATCATCCTCTGAAATAATACCTTATGGTGGTTCCGGAGGCTAAACAGAAAAAATCTGATGTGGACAACATATGACTTCCTTGTACACTCATTGAATTAAATTTACACATTTTTAAAAAAATTCAAGGTACGTAAAATTGTATTTCATTAAAAACTTCTGACTTTTTCACATTATTTTTTTTTGTTACTATTCATCGTACATTTTTTTACAATGAGACAGACGTTAATTATCAAATTATCGTTAATTAATAAATAAAAATATTTAAATTAAAAAAAAGGAGATGAAATATGTTTCAAACCGATGTGCCTTCCCCTAAAATCCAAATGTTTCATTAATTAAAATTTTATTTGACTATAACTCTGGAACCAATAAAAATAAGTACTGCTTATGATATCGTTGAAAAGCTATCAATGAGGGCTTATTACTGCAGTTAAGAAAAAGTCAAAAATCCAAATCTTTTTGATTTTGGACATTTTTGGTTCAATCGATTGCAATCAAAAAGGTAGGTGCAAAACCACATGTTACAACAGTCCTAAATCCAAAATTTTAACATCCTATAATCGTTTTTAGTTATGCGATATACATTCGTACAGACGTCACGCCGAAACTAGCCAACGTGAATATTTAAAATCTAAAAATCGAAATTTTCGTGATCACAATACTTCCTTTACTTCGTACAAGGAAGTAAAAAGGGAAACGGTTATATTAAATATTAATTTTAGTTAATTAAATCAGTGTCTGTATCGTATAAAAACCGATATTGAATAAAATTAAAATCTTAACTTACTCTTGTGGATATATTTATGAATGGCTAATCTTTGCTAACAAGACATAAATATAAAAAAAATACACGACTGCCAAAAAAACAACATTGCTCTTTAATAAAGGATAATTAAAAAGTCTGCAGGTGACAATTCTGTATACAGTATAATTTTTTTTCTTCAAGTTTTTAAATTTATTTAGACATTTATATTCATATTTATATAAGCTATGACACTCGTGGTAACGTAAGGGTTCAATGCGGGGTCACATATGTTAATCGGTTCAGCCGTTGAGCCGCTACGGTGGAACAAACATGCATGCATAACCGTAAATACATTACTTTCCTTTTTGGGAAAAACGTATTTCAAGAACACATGCAGATTTAATTAACGTCATTAACGTAAATGAAAATATACAGATCACATTAATAAATTACACCTTTTCATAAGTAAAAGACGGCACGTGGTACCTGTGTCACTTCACCACTCTAGCCTCACACGCAGTCTTCACGAAAAGCCCATTATTATTAAACAGAATTTTTTTTAAATTTATATAATCTTATATTTAACGTAAATTTAATTCTGTTATTTTTTAACATTATTCATTCGATTCATATGAATCCAGATCATACAATGATAAAAATTCACAGTTCATTAATTGAATTCAGTAAAGTTTGTTTCAACCATTAAATTAACTACTACTTAAATGTATACATAGCCTGTGACGCTCCCTAAAACGTAAGATTCATTCCATCGCGGGGTCATAAATCTAAATCGGTTCGGCCGTTGAGTTGCTACAGCGGAACATACATGTAGATACCCTAAATAATTTACACTTCTTTTTGGGCAGTTGTATAAAAAAAAGATCAGTTATTCTTTAAAAATAATAATACTTTACTACATAGCGGAACCGGATTTTTTAAAAAATATATAATGAATTATTATTTTTTAAATCTTCAAACCAATTTATTTAAAATACCGTTAAAAGATTTTCTTTTAAAAGATACTGGTCGATGAATTTTTAAATAGTAGTGATTAAAAACGTTTAAAAAAGCTGTGAGTTTTCTCCGTCTCATTTAACATTTATATATAAGCTTAAGCAACTTTCATTAATGCTTTCTGAACTGTGAATTATTTTTTAGTGATTTTATATATTTATGTATTTATTTTAACATTGTCTTTAGATGATGTCTTTAGATTTTAATAGTTAATTTGGATTTTAATTCCGTCTTTTTTTATTTGTTTTATAATTAGTCGTGCATTTTGTAATGCTGCACTGACGAAGGGTTTACTATAACGTCTCTCGATCCATCAAGGCAAACGCTGCCGCTCAGACAGTTCTTTTTTATATCTGTGAAGTAGCATATGTTATCATTACCGACGTGATATATATACATATGCATTACCAAAGAGAATAAAAGATTTGTTTAATTATTTTTTCCACCGATTAATTAACCATTAATTTATAACGTATGCTTAATTGCATTTTTATTGACAAGATTTTGTTTTATTAAAATAATTTTACTCTGTACATGAATTTTTAAATAATTTTTTTGTTTGTTTTGAAAGAGTGGGGAACAGATACAGTCATTAGCCCGGTGGTAATTGGTAACATATGAAAAGATGCCATGCCTCACCGTGATTCAAACCCAGGATCTCCTCACGAAATGCCGGGACGCCACTTTCTAAATAGTTTTAGTTAAAAATTATTTTAAAAAAACCGGGACTTTGTACATCTCGTTTAATGTATGCATTGGAATATGCTCAAATAATCTACATTAACATTATCACCCCTGGTTTATTTTATAATTATTTTTTTTGTATTTTGTACCTTTTGTAATTTTTATATTTTAAATAATTAATATGGGCCTTTTAATAACATGCATTTTTACTTCTTTGTACGAAGTACAGGAAGTATTATGAATGGGAAAAATTTCGGTTTTCAGATTTCAACGGAAATATCCTTTTTCACAATCCCTGAATCCATTTTGACTAGTTTCGGCTTGACGTCTGTACGTACGTATGTATGTATCTCGCATAACTCAAAAACGATTAGCCGTAGGATGTTGAAATTTTGGATTTAGCATTGTTGTAACATCTAGTTGTACACCTTTCCTTTTGATTGCAATCGACTGGACGTTCAAAAAGGCCAAAATCCAAAACATTTGGATTTTGGACTTTTTATTAAATGTGGTAATAAGCTCTCATTGTGCGAGCTTTTCAACGATATCATAAGTGGTACTTATTTTCATCGGTTCCAGAGTTATAGCCAAATAACATTTTAATTAATGAAACATCTGGTCTTACAGGGGGAAAGCACATCGGTTCAAATCCGACTTCATCTCTTTTTTTTATTTTAAATATATTGATTTATTAATATTTATTATCCGGTGATTGTAAAAACGTTTTCCTTTAAATTATTATTTATTCAGTAATAACAATAAAAAAAGAAAACATGAACAAATATCAGAAGTTATTAATAAAATAAAATTTTATGTACTTTTCATTTAAAAAATGTGTATATGAAATTTAATAGGCGTACAAGGAAGTCATGTACTTTCCATATGAAATTGTTTAATGTAATTGTAATTATGTGATAATACTACGATCAAAGTTTTATCACTGTTTCACCTGATCCAAAAAAATATTGGAGCATTTCCTGTTTATAAATGTTGTAGAGTAACACCAAACCATTTAACCTATTCATGATTGTGATCTGTGTATAATATGTTATATATTAGTCCCCCTTTTATCTGTCCTCCGTTTACTGACTCTCCGAGTTAACCGCCGAACCCCCTAAAATTACTCAAACCAATTCTTCGGGTTAAACGACCCTCTAATTTCTTATAAACTAATTTTTCAACTTATTTTTTATAATTATATTTAATTAGGCCCTATACATTACAGTATTGTATTAGTTTTGTACGATAAGAATAATTAGATCCATATGCAAAGGAAAGATTTTTATGTAATGTAAAATACATTGACTATACACATAGATATTGTACACTACTGTATGATACCGCTCTCAGCTAGTTATAGAATTATTAAAGACGCGGTACCGAAGAAAGTTTTACTTTCAATTCTAGAAGAAAAAGAAAACCGTAATGTAACTTTATTTAATTTAATTAGAAAAATTACAATTAGAGACGTAATTTACAGCGTAGCCGTGGTAGCGGAGTGAATTATCATCCATGAAAATAAATAAGTATTGGAAACATTTTCTACCAGAAATTTGTAGCGCGTGTAGCAGTAGCGATGCCGATGAGACTGAAAACCCAGATGCTGAGGAAATTGGAAACGCAAAATTTTTAAAAAACTAAAAACGGAAAGTGTAGCATTATTAGATACGAATGGTGTAACCCACTGGGTTGATTTAATGGTGAACGCGTCTTCCCAAATCAGCTGATTTGGAACTCGAGAGTTCCTGCATTCAAGTCAGTTATTTTTACACGGATTTGAATCCTAGATCGTGGATACCGGTTAGTACAGGCAATTTGTCATCAAAATAGGCTGTATTTGAAAATCCTTACCTACCGATTGATCTTTTGTCCATGCATTAGGGGTGATGAGGGAAGCTTAACTCAAGATTTGTAACATCCCCCCCTACCATAGATTTTGGAAAACTCAAAAAGTTTTTGAAATGCGTTTTTCTCTGAATCTATGCATTTTAGAGAAAAGTTTTAAAAACAAAAAATGTAGATGACATTCTCCTCTACAATCAATATCTTTGAAGTTATGCCTTATAATTTGAAATTGAAATACTAGGTGGCGCTGAATTTGTAAAAAAACGTGTTTTTTCGGTTTTTTCATCGGAAAAAATTGTTTTTCGTCTGTATTGCATTTGTAAAAGTTGTTAATCTAAAAAAAAAAAACACAACTTTTATTCAAACAATTTTGTTGTACGACTTAGCATTCCAGAGTTATAGCGGTACAAAGGCAAGGCAGCGGTCCTATTGTTACTGTAGCCGGGGAGATCGGCATTGTTCAGCGACTAGACCGGTTTCGAACACGTGCCCAATTCACAGGTCAATAATCTTAATAGTAACATTTTCACACTTTCACAAGCTACAGCTCCAAAACGGTAATTCGTAGATGTTCTTTGTTGGTTGGGTTTCAGTTAACCACATCTCAGGAATGGTTGAACTGAGACTGTACAAGACTACACTTCATTTACACTCCTACATATCATCCTCTGAAGTATTATCTGGACGGTAATTACCGGGAGGCTAAACAGGAAAAAGAAAAGATACGAATGACGTGAACGAATGGATATGCTTTTACGAACGATAAGAAAATGAAATTATGAATGACGATGATATTATTGAAGTTACAAGAAAAAATCAAGCTAAGGTGGAATATGAAGAAAAAAAATGTGATGCAGCCGAAGACGATACAAAAATACAGCGTACGGAAGCAAAAATGTTTTATGACAAGGCTATGTGTTACGTCGAACAACCTAACGGCACGCATTACGTTGTTCTACAAATCAAGAAATAAAAACTACATGTTAAAACTAAGTGTTGCAGCGACCAAACAAAAAAAAAACAAATTTTATTTAAAAGAAAAATAATCGATTGAATCGTTTAAATTTATTTTGTTACAGACAGTATCAGTTTATAGTCTTTTTTTTTTTTTAATTTAGTGCACTGATTCTCAAACGTTTTCGTCCACTGGTTACACTGGAATAAAAAATTTTCTAGCGTCCCCTAAATATTTAAACTGTAAATAATAGACGTTTAAATAAATAAATAATTATTTTGTATAATTACGTAAACAGGTATTGTATTTGTATATATATTATTTTTAATAAATAAATACGTTTTTAAACTGTTAAAAATAATAATTGCGGTTGTTGTTTTAATGTGCTCTTAATAGCAGAATTTAAAAAACCCTTTAATTTCCATAATTATTTGTATCAATAGGTTGCTAACATCGGTAGATATGCACCATTAAAGACAAAAATGAAAAATCAGAAAAATCGTAGAAATACAAAAAATAGAAATTAAAGCTAACGTTTTAAGCTTTTACACGATTTTAATGCAGTTTACTAAAAAAATTCATTTCCCCCGTGCGCTCGGTCAAACACGAAGAAAAACTTTCACTTCTCACTGATTTTTTTTTTTTACTTTTGATGATTTTTGAAATTTGAAGTATACTGTCAAAACGTTGAGTATTTAAGCTTTATTTTTTTATTCGTCTAAGCCCGTTGCTTGCAAAGTTATAGTAATTTGAATACAATCATTTTTTATATAAAATACAGGTGTCCCTTTATTTTTTTATAATAGTGTAGTAGATATTTCATTTTATTCTGAAATATCAGGAAAACGTAATTTTTTTTTTTAATCAGCCGTCACCTTTCTAGTCCGTCAGGACTGTTCTACAATGAAACAAATAAAATAAAAGTTCAGTATATCCTATGTGGTAGGATACCTATGCAATTATTTTAGTTTTAATAAGGTTAATTATATATTTACAAAAGTATATCTGATTGCAGGGCCTTCATTAAAAATGTATTGTTACAGGATAAGTACAAAAGCTTAATAAATATTCCTTAGTACTGTACAAAAAATATATTGATATGGACACTACATGACTTTCTTGTACGCCTATTAAATTGCATATTAAATTGCATACACATTTTCTGTTGCACGTCATTTAAACTTATTTCATTTGAAAGTGAGATACGATCCTCCAATTCTTAAATAAAGTTGAATGTTACACAATTGCATCGTGGTGGAAACCACGTTGCATCACATCTTTTTGTTGTGTCGTATAAGCATTTTATATTAGTTTATATATTATTTTTCTTTCATGTCGCTCATATGGTGAAAGTGAGAATGTGTCAGATCCGTAACTATGCACACATCGGTTCGGATCCGACTTCATATACATATTTTGTTTTTAATTTTTTTTTTAGTTTAAATATATTGATTTATTAATAATTATTAACCTTTGTAAAAATATTTGAATTAATATGACAAGTACATAAAATTTTATTTCACTAATAATTTCTGAATTTTTCATTATTTTTTTTGTTATTGAATTATTATTTATTGTAAAAATTTGTTTACAATCAAAGGTTAATAATCATTAATAAATTAATATATTTAAGTTAAAAAAGAAAATGAAGACGGATTCGAATCGATGTGCCTTCCCCTTGTAAGATCAAACATTTAATTATTTAAAATTTTATTTGGCTCTAACTCTGGAACCGATGAAAATAAGTACTACTTATGATATATCGTTGAAAAGCTCTAAATGAGGGCATATTACTGCAAATAAGAAAAAGTATGAAATCCAATTTTTTGGGGATTTTGGGCTTTTTTGCACACTTTTGGTCCAGACAATTGTAATCAAAAGTGAAAGTGCACAACTAAATTTTAAAACAGTCCTAAGTCGAAAATTTCAACATCCTACGGCTAATCGTTTTTTAGTTATGCGAGATACATACATACGTACAGACGTCACGCCGATACTAGTCAAAATGGATTCAGGGCTTGTCAAAATGGATATTTCCGTTGAATTCAGAAAATTGAATGTTTTCGCGATCACATTACTTCCTTTACTTCGTATAAGGAAGTGAAAATTCTTCGGTTTAACCGACTACCGGTCGGTCTTATTAGTATCGGTCGGTATTAGAAAATAGGGTTTTAGGTTATTTATTTCTAAAATCGAGAAATTATTATTATTTTCCGTCGAGATAGTGCTATAGCTCTAGAAGGGAAAGCATTGTAATCGGGACCAATTTGGACATATGCGGTTTTCACCGGATCTTGACCTTTTGACACGTAAGGAACCCGAAAAACAGAAAAACCGAATGAAAATTTTCCAGTGGTTAATGTTCATATGTGCGCGATGTTGGCCTCTAAATCACTTTATATCTCCCGAACTACTGGACCGATTTTGATCAAACATGGTCAAAACATTACTTCTACGTATGTATTTAAATTTTCAACTGAATAGGTCAAGTGAGTGAGTTTGTAGAGGAAGGTCACCCTCAATATCTCGAGATTTCGCCTAATTAAAGTCATATTTTTCTTAGGTACCTTTGTTAACTATAAAAAATGACAATAATTCAAAAAAAAAATTTGCAAAATCGTTCTCCTACCGTAAAAAAAGCTGTAGATGTGAAGCTTTGTTGTGATCGCTATGATAGTTTTTTCATTGTGGTTTCTTCTGTTTATATGCGTATAAATAAAAATTTATTTTCAACCTCCGGACCCACCGTTAGGCATACTTTAGAGGATGAGATAATTTGTATCGTGTGTGAATATGCCATGTTTGACCGGGATTCGAACCCGGGACCTCCGAATGAAAGGCCGAGATGATTCCACTCGCGCCATGGAGGCAGGCTAATGTTTATTAAATTGGAAGCCCCAAACCCCACGAAGCAGCTGGACCCGACCAAAAGTCATGTTTTTTTTAAACATTTTTGTTCTTTCCCTTTTTTACTGTAATCAAAACTGCTTTAAAAACAAAAGTCAAGCGTTTTTTAACATTTTTTCTTTCCCTGTTTTTTAGGTATTCATAAGAAACCTACCTATTGTAATGGGTACAATGATTCGACTTCCGGAAAATTTCGACTATCTTCGCGTTTCACATTCTCCAGACCCCAAAACCACCCTCAGTTTAAAAGTTTATATATATATATATATATATATATATATATATTTATTTCACTTTCTTGTGGACACGATAACTGCCGTAATTTTGCGCGAATAACTTTCAAATTGATACATAAATTATAACGATCCAATTCAAAATCTCAGTCGAGTTCGTTAATGGGCTAAATTGGACTATGGGGGTGGAACTGGGGGGCTTTTTCGAAAAAAAAAATAATAACTTTCTTATTTAGTAAAATATCGAATTCGTTTAAAGTTCCTACTATTCTTTGAATAAGTGTCTAAAACTTATCTCAGTAAAGTTTTTTTGATATCACCAACCATTGGTCCAGGGGGTGAGAAAAATTGGGTTTTGAAGACAAAATATCATATCTCCCTTAATAGGAATAGTATCGAATCGGTTTAAAGTGGTCGTTAGTCCTGTAAACATTACCTAAAACTTTTGTCTGAAACAATTTTTTTATGACCAACCCTTACGTCAAGGATTGACCTATACATTGCTAGAATTGAAGATGGGGCTTTTCGTATGCTAAACATGTGAAACATTTTTACAAGCAACCATTGTCATATCGACTAAATTTGAAGTTTTTCTCAACTTTAAGGTGGAAATCTCTTTTATTTACTATTTAGCACCGGTGAAATCTACCTCCGCCTTCCATCATGCCAAAAGGGGTTTTTATTTATTTTAATTAAGACTGCTTTAAAAAAAGAATTTTTTTAAAGTTGAACTTTGACTCTTACATTTTGGCGTTCACGCAAAAAGTAATAATCATGGTCGTTTGAGTTATCAATTTATTCTTTTCATGGGCGCTGAAAACGATTTTACTATTTTTGAAATTAAGCTTTTTTTGTACCAGTTTTGAAATTGCGTTTTTAACCCCAAGCCAGTATTATTATTGTGTAATTATAACGTGGGATTTTTTTTTAATATGTCATTAATGTTTTAATTTTGTTTAATTTATAAATAGCTGCGTGACGGCCAAGTCCTACAACTGTGTTAGTGTTTTATTTTACGAAAATGAGACTTATGTAAGTCATAAAATGTAATCCTTACACATAATTACATCAAAAATATAAGTTTTTATTTTGTCAAATAATTTAAGGTTATGAAAACAATAATACATACTTTATAATAAACAAAAAATGTATACATGCTGGTATATACTTACCAATATTACTAATTAACGTAACAATTTTACTGCCTGTTTTAACAAAGTTATTTTAATATATTCTTTTCCAGTTTTTAATTTTTTTAACTGTTAAAAAATTAATATATTCATTGATTTTTCAATGACATAATGTAAGAATTAATTTTACTAATTCAAAATATAAATTTCACTTAAAAAAATTTATGAATCTAAATCGTATTTGTTACATTATACGTAAACGCCAGATAAATCTTTTTTTCTTAAATAAAATAAATTTGACTACAATTTAATAAATATACAAAATATAAATTTGTTTACATACCTTTTAGTTTTGAATCCCGAAGAAAAATTTTTACCACTTAATTAAAACGATTAAAAAATAAATATATATATATATCACAATAATTTATTCACTTCTGTTATCACCTGTTATCAATTGGGGTTTAAACGAAGTTAAATTCAGTAGTAGTTCTTAACGGACGGAGGGTTCCCCGAAGACTGAGCTTTAGCGCTACACTTCCACCCCGAATTTAACCGAAGAGATACGAGGGGCGCCGTTGTTTATATTTAACACTGAACCTACATATAAAAATCTAACTGTCCAGTTGTGGTATTTGAATGTGTGTTTGTGTGTGTATGTGTGTCGTCTAAGAATTTTGTCTCGCGTGTTATGATTGCTATTACAATTTTTTTTTATTTCATTTTTTTGTTGATTTTAATTTTATTATTATTCTTCTTCTGATTTAAAAAGAAACAACATTGTTATTAAAGAAAATATTTCATTTCTATCTTACCATTTACTCTTCAGATCTATTTTAATAACTATGAATGAATTACTCATTACAATGAATAAAGATTTATTTACTGACTTCAAAATGAAGGTTCTCAATCATCCTATAAAAATTTTTTATTTGTTTGTCCGGCCATAACTTTTCACAAGTTTATAAGACTGTACAACACTACACTTCATTTACACTCATACATATCATCCTCTGAAGTAATACCTGATCGGTAATCCCCGGAGGTTAAACAGGAAAAAAGATGAAAGGTAAAAAACTTTAATATTGGCAGTAGAACTAATGTTTTTCGAAAACCTTGTAGTTTAAATACGCGCTTTAAGTTACTCGATACTTGACGCTTTCTCTATGTGAAAGATTTTCTCTTTTTTTTTTTTCATTGACTCTTTCTTACAATAATCAATTAAAGTGAATGTTCGTTACTTTTTCGTTTTACGCCCTCCACTTTTTTCGCATTTTTTCACATAAAAATTACTTAATATAGCATGTTTTATAATAATTTATAAATAAAATATTAGACAAAACACACTAACACGCTGTTTTATACTGGTCATTTTAAACATATTAACATATTAGTCAAGATTAGCGAGCAAAGCGAGCAGAGGTTAATGTCAAGTGAAGCAATAACTGATTGGAAAATGTACCTAATACAGGTGTGATCATTTATTAAAAAACCCAAAAAAGGTAGCTTGTCTAGGAATGACGGTAGAAATAGACGTGTGCTCATTTAAAAAAAAGAAAGTACAACAGAGGCAGAATTCTTCAAAATCCGTGGGTATTTGGAGGTAATTCCAAAGAAATTATAAATATAATCTAACCAAATTTAATCTACGCTCGCTAACCTTGACTAATTAACACATTGATTGATTATTTAAATAATAAATTCAATAATTATTGCAATTTATTTTCTTATTTTTCCCTTCCCACCGGAACCAGACCCCAATTAAGCATGAGCACGGTTCCGGGAGGTACCTTTGCCTCCTGAAACATGTCGCTTCTCCGTTAATGCAGCTGAGCCCCCAGCAGGCTCACCCGTTCACTCAGGTGAAGGCCGCTAATTGACGTTACTCGACCAGCAAATTCGAGGAACTTTCCGTTAAAGTCCCCCACCACCAGTACACTCCTGCTCCTATTGCTGGTGACTTCCTCATTCAGATCGTCCAAGAAGGTAAGGAATCCTCTCTGTCGGTGTTGGGGGAGTAGTAGCAGCTGTACACCACCAAGCCAGTGAGGTCAGTTCACACAAAGTCTCTCTCTGATCCCCAGCCGACCACTGGCACACTAGCCGATGGGAGCCCAATGGCCGCCCCGGATGTCCGATCCACCATCCAGCGAGATCCCCTCACCATCGCCTTGTTCCGCTCTGATACCAGGCTCACGTCTACCCGCCTCTTGCTGACCCACCTCCCAGCACAGGTCCATGGCCTGTCTACATCTGTTTGCATTGAATTGGAGAACCCTCATTTCGTTGTCGCACATCCTTTGGCTCGGTGGCTTTCCATACCACACAGCCCACAACATGTCGTTTCCGTGCATCGCTCCCCCCACTGACCCGGTTTCCCACAGTTGAAGCATAAATCAGTTCTATCAGGGCCCGAGCAACGCGACGCGACATGCCCCGCCTCCAACACTGAAAACACCTGTCCTCTACCTCCTAGATGTATGCACGACAGTGGACTCAGTGGATAATTATTTATTATTTAAATAAGCAAAACATTACTCTTAATTAGTCTGGGTTTGCGAGCGAATATTTAAAATGACTGGTATGAAAAGCATGTTTTCTCTGATGTTTTATTCATGAATTATTATAAAACATACTTACAATAAGTAACTTTTATGTGAAAAAATGCGATAAAAGTGGGGGGCGTAAAACGAAAAAGTACCTATGTTCTTCAGACCTTGCATCACAAATACGTTTGTAAATCAACAAAGAATAATGTGACCTTTGTTTTTGAATTCATTTGAAAGGCGTTTACTTACATTTTAAGCATTTTAGATTGCCTCTGATAATACGTCAGACTTATCGGAACCAAATCCTACGTACGCATCCCTTCCCTCAGATCTTTAAATTGATTTGAATGAGCCTATTTTTTTTTCAAGAACGCTTATTTTCTTTTATATGCAATCCCTTTTGTAACCCCACCTATATTTCCAATGCTTCACTATTGCTAGATTTGAGTATATATATAATGAACACAATTGAAAGTTTGATAAAACATGACAAAATGAACATTACGGAACTTCACAAAATTTAACCTTTCCCTTTTACCCTTTCTCCCGTTTTGTTTCCCCCTTTCCTTTTTCCCATTTTCATTTTTAACACATTCCCTTTCCCCGTTTTCTCCTTTCCCTTATTTATCCTTTTCAATATCCTTCCCCCGTTTCTCTTTTCTTGTTTCACTTTCTCCTTCCTCTGTCCTCCTTTTTTCTCCTTCACCCTTTTTTATTTTTTCCATTTTTCCCTTCTTCCCTTTTACCTTTTTTCGATTTTTCCTTTCTCCCTTTTTCCCCACGCGTAAATCGGCCCAGTAGTGTTTTAGGTATAACGGAAACACATATCGGAAACATTTTTTAACAGATAGCGCTGTTTTTTTCAAAAAAAGCATGTTTTTCCTGTCACAGATATATCACTCTTAGGTATATAAAACAATAGGTATTCGAATGCAACAATGTGTGAAAATTTGAAATCAATCGGTAAAAAACTTTCGGAGATTAAAGATTTTGATCAAACGAACATTTACGTTTTTATTTATATAGATTAATATATAAAAAATGTTTATATTATGCAATTTTTCAAAGAGTTTATTTATTTATACCTTAATTACGTGTATTTGCGTAGGTTATATTACACTTTATTGATCTAATGTTATGCATTAAATAAATAAATGTATATATATACGCCTATCACATTTCTCGTTAAATATTTTCATATAACTGTTATTATTTTTGCCGATTAATTTCCTGTTATCATAGATTTATAGGAATCTTGATTTATTCATAAGAGTAGTAAAAAATTAATATTTCTATGATCCGAACTTCAATAATCCGTATCGAATGTGATAAAAAAATAGCAAATATGCATTATTATTGACAAATTAACCTTTTTCAGTTTCATAAAATACGAGGTGTGATCAAAAAATACGGCGAATGAATTTTTATATCGGCAACTGCCGATGCTACATCCATATGCTGTAATTTGTCCAATAGCGTGATCAACTGAGACAGGAAGGACAAGTTGTAACACGTTCGAGCTTGCCAGTCAGCTGCCAGAGCCGCTAGAGTGATGTTGTGTTTATCGTGTCTGTCGCGCAACATGGATTTTGAACAACGCATTAACATTAAGTTTTATTTTAAGTTGCAAAAGAGTGCCAAAGATGCTGACGAAATGTTAGAATCGGTGTTCGGCGATAATGTGGTAATTTTGAAGACTGTGTACAAGTGGTATGACCGATTTAAAAACGGAAATGAGTCTGTTGAAGACGAGCAGCGTGCGGGACTTCCAGTAACCTCAAAAACAGTTGGAAATGTGCAAAAAGTGGACACAATGGTTCGTTCAAACAGGCGAATGACTATTCGAGAGCTATCGGAAGACCTTAACATCTTGTACGGATCCGGTCAAAGCGAAACGACTTACGAAGAAAGCGACCAGAAAAATGGACCAATGGCTTCCTTCTTCACCACGACAACGCGCCGTGTCACACCTCACTTCTCATTCGCGAGTTTTTGGCCGATAAAAGTGTTCCTGTCTGTCCACATCCGCCATACTCACCGGATTTAGCACCATGCGACTTTTGGCTCTTCCCAAAAATTAAAACTGTGCTTAAAGAAAAACGTTTTGACACCATTGCTGACATTGAGAGGGTCACGACCGAGCAGCTGAAAGCCCTTCCGAAAGACGCCTTCCAGAAATGCCTCCAGTCATGGAGTCAACGTTGGGATAAGTGCATTGTTAGCCAAGGACAGTACTTTGAAGGAGATCAAATCGAATTCTATGTAACCTTATTACTTTTTTAATAAAAAATTATTCACCGTATTTTTTTATCACATCTCGTGTTGTACAAAAAATAATTTTTAGATGAGGTGTACAGTGTTGATTAAAGGCTAGAATAAGAGCAAAAAGGGCAGTTTTTGTTAAGTGCAATTCCGTAGATTGATTCCCTTCAATTCGTTTGAGAGCACCACTAGTAGAGTTAGAACTCCTTTAGAGAGCCTTCTGTATTTTGGAGTTTGCTAAATATGAATCTGAAATTACAGTTCCACATATGTTTTGTAGAAAGTTTAATTGGGATTCTAAAAGGCAAATATCATTCAATCAGCTTGAAACGACATGTCGGTGTAAAGAGAGAAGACTGAGGTTGCCTAAAAAACATGTTGAACTTCTAAAGAAATTTTTTCTGCGTAGCCTTAAACGTTTATTAGGAAGGCCGGTTGCGAATTAGCGCGGTGCCGGTGATAGTGTGGAATGTTTTAAGAAAATTCTTACATTTTTGTGTATACCTTTTATAGCTGTTAAAGGCTACCGAATACACTGAGCATGCCGACTTCTCAATCGAAATGTTGCAGCGTAAAACAGACAACTTTTTTTCTCGTGTGGTGTTTAGTAACGAGTCAACATTTCATCTTAGTAGAAAAGTTAACATACATAATGTCCGTATTTATGGATTAGAAAATCCCATGAACTCTTACAGTGCGAAAGGGACACCCCAAAATTAATTAATGTTTTTGCGTGATATCCCGTCGGCAAGTTTACAGACCGTTCTTTTTAGCTGAAGCACACGTAACAGGAGTCGCTTTTCTCGACTGCAAGATGGATCAGAGAATTTTATTTGGCATTAGATGGTAGAAAATTAAATCAAGATGGTTAAGATAAAATTGAAGAAAAAAGATAAAATTTAGATGTTGCCAAATAAAGGCATTAAAGTGATACCTTCTCACCGGCATAACTCTATTTGTGATTAATTGAATGCATTTTCCTCAATCGCTAGATCGCTTGATATTACGGTAGCAGATCTTGTTTCCGGTGATCTCCAAGGTCGACCAGTTTTACCCCGTTTGATTTTTTTCCTTTGGGGTTATGTAAAGGATCTTGTATGTGTGTCTCCATTACCTATTGATATGCTTGATTTTAAGCACAGGATTGAAGCATCTGTTGCTTCCATTGCTCCAAACATGGTGATCAAAGTATGGGATGAACTTCCTTATCAACTTCGGGAAAAATTGTAAGAGTTAGTCTTTCATTTTATTTGTGATTTATTACTATAAGTCGCAAGTTAAGAGATATTAAATAACTTTAAAATTCCAATATTCTCTTTTATACACCCTTGCATAGTGGGCTATTTATTTTATTTATGTACACCAGGTTACAGAGTAACAGCACAATGACATGATGTTAACAGTACTCTGCAGAGATGCCAAGGCATTTGTGCGCGGTCTGGCTTGTAAGTGTAATTGTATCGGTAAATGTGTAGTTTTAAACTCAGGCCGACCACTCCTGAGACGTATGGTTAATTGAAACACAACTACCAAAGAACACCGGTATCCACAGTTTAACAATAAAATCCATATAATAGCTACTGCCTTTACAAGGACTCCAACCTTAGAAAGGTCGACTTCGAAAATCAGATGATTTTGCGATGACGAGTTTAACCAGTAGAATAAGAGTTAGTCTAAAATAAGAATAAATAAGGTACATAAGTAAACGTTTTTATTTATATAATTTAATAGTACCCGCCTTTCGTAGTAGTTTTTATTCGTTGCATTTCCAGTAATCCGTTTTTTTCTATAATCCGAAAGTCCTGGGTCGAGGGTCTATATTAATTCGTATTAGCGAGAATACTGTAAATGTAATTAAGGCGTACTGTAAATAGTATTTTTTTCTGTAACCAGAATCAGATTGTAGGAATTAATTATCCAAAATATTATTGAAAATAATCTTGTTTACGACTTAAATTTCCTAATCGGCCTTAAACAAATATAGTGCTGTCAATCATTATTCATTAAATGCTGGACCTTTTTATATTTATATCATTTTTGAGCTGTACCATACGTATAATACATTTATTCCGTTGATTTAATTTGTTCCTTTATATAAAAGCCGAAATATTCATTGAGGAAATTTTTTTTTTTTTTTAAATTAATTAAAAATGAAATAGGTTTGGTTTCTATTTGCCCTTATATTTGATTAATTTGTTATATAAACACTACTTCGTAACATATAATCAGTGACAAACTTGAAAATGCCATTCACCTAATGACTTTGTGGCAGATATTTTTTAATTTCTTCCATAAATCGCATATAATAAATATTTTATATATTCCACTGCCTTCTATACATATTAGTATCTGGAAAACACTATTTAATTTCAAATATAATGATATAAATAAGTAGATATATATTTACAGAGTATCACGAAGTTCTCCCAGGACATTTATTACCTATTCTACTCGTAAAAATAATGGGAAAAGTTCATGTAAACATATGTCCTAAAATACTTCGTTAGCCAGTTACAACTTGTGAAAGATTTCGTTTACCCTATAAGTTGGGGTAAAAACTTTGTTAAATGGGTAATAAACACGTAAAACCTTTAAACAAAACTTGTAGATAAATTTAATTCTGAACAAAATGGTGTAGGATAAGTTGAATAAAAGAGAAAAAAATTCGAGTTAGAAAAATTCGAATTTTATTTAGAAACAGTACGTTTTTATATTTGTCAGAAAAGTACTTATTTAATGTAAACAAAAACCAAACTCTTTTTTGGCGATGTGAAAAATTTGTAAAAACAAAATTTACTATAGAAACTTCTGTTAAAAAATTTTTAAAACCTGGAAATTAAACAAGAATTATAAAATAAAAATTATTTAATTTAGATAATAATTTTTTTATTGACAGAAATACAATGAATTATTTGAAAAATTATTATTTCAAATTTAGTAATTAAATAACAACGGCTGACCAGCATTGCGCAATACTGTATTAGTGTTTAAATCTTTTTGTAAGGTACATTAAGCATATCGAGCACAGTGAACAGAACAGTGCTGTCGTTAGCGAAGGTTTTTTGTGAATTTTAGTTTAAACGTGATCGGTTTGCCACTGAAGTAATGCCGTACTTATTTACAACAGAGGAATTCGTTGATACGGTATTCATCAGGTGTATGTAATTGTAAAGCGACAGCTACTGTAGAGAATGAAATGCGTTTTCCGAATTGCAGTATTCCAAATCCCAGAACAGTTAGTGCGACTTTTCGCAATCTTCGGGAGACAGGTTCTCTACCTAATATTTGTACCAGCTATAAACGATCTGTCCAACACGATGCTGTTATTGGTGAAATTATTATCGATGCAGTTCAGCTCAACGTCTCAGTTCAACGATGACGTCTCAACGCAGACGTCAATACACGATGTCTTTTCTGAGCAGATCAGATATTCGCATTTTATGCGACACTCCGGTACGCTTAAACAAAACAAGTTTAAGGAGGACACTTAAAAAAAAAAAAAAGTTTTATCCTATCATAAACATCCGGTTCAACATCTACACCCGGGAAACGGTCCGCTTCGCATGGGGTTCTGCAACTGGCGGAATACAAATAGACAACTGTACAAGTATGTTTTGTTTACCGACAAGGCAAATTTCACTGTAGATAGCGTCAATAACTTACGCAATGAGCATACGTAGGCAGAAGGAAATTCTAATCAAACGGTGGAAGGCAATTTTGAACACCGATTTAGCTTCAATGTTTGGTGTGGCCTTCTTCAGAATTAGATCTTTGACCGTTCATATTAGTTGACCGCTGAAATGGTGAGGTCTTGCTTTTTGTTTAAGAAGAATTGTCGGGCTTGACCTCTAACGCTGAGATGCAAAGTATACTTCCAGCACGATGGCGCGTCTCCACATTTCTGTTGTGCCATTTCCACTCACTTAAATCATCATTTCTCTGAGATACGGATCGTATTTTACTCTGTACAATGCTCTATAAATAAAATTATTTATATATAGGTTATATAAATTTTTTGTGATTTGTATTTTACATTTATTCATTAAATAGATTCTCTTACGTCCATATAGAGAGTATATCTGCTTAAGATTGTGATAAAAATGGGCAACATATGCTAAGAAAAATTTTGTTCATGTACGAGTACATAAATTGCTTGTCAATATTATTATGATTTAGTATATAGATTTGCTTGTAGACAAGTAGAAAATAAACAATGTGTTGTTACTCTCTCCAAATACTAATCAGACTGACAAAATTCTTATTAATGATAGCAGTAGTATTATTATTTTTTCTTATAAAGCGAAATTTCTGGGTATTTTATTAGATAAAAATTTTGTTGGGATGATCAAATCGTTTTTGTTCCAAATAAAATCAAACTGATTTGCTTCGAGGGGCCTTAATAAAACGCTAAGCTTGTTATCATTATTAAATTACGCTTACGTATATTTTAAGTTTTTGTGTTACAAAAAGGGCTACAGACAGTTTTTCAAATTTCATTAACTTTCAGTTTAGGAATTAATTAATTTCCGTTTAGGAATATCATAACAAAAATTCTAAAAAATTACGTTAATCTTGTCTTCATTCCTAACTCCGATCGATTTAAAATTTAAATAACTCATTTAATATTAACATTGTGTCGAATTTCAAGTTTCTATAATGCCCCGTCGAATATCAAGTTTCAATATGTCACCTCAAAAAGATGAAATTTTAAAACTGAAGTATTTACTCAAAGGGTGTTAAGGATATTTACGTTTCTATTTTCTGATTAAGTTCAAAATTTAATAGTCAATAATTCCCTAAATAAAGAAGTATTTCAGCCAAATTTCAAGTTTTAATTTTTAACCATTTCAGAGATATCTATCAAAATACAGGCCAACTTACATCCTTCAGAAATTTTCCAAGATTTTTATACGTTTGTAGCTTAGAAATAATCACGTAAACCCGATATTTGCTGAAATACCCCAGATCGAAAATTTTGTTCGTTCACCATATTTAGCTTAGAGCTATAGGTGCTGCAGCCGTAATATCCTATTGCTGGAAAAGTAAACTTTAAGTATCGAAAGATATGTTTCCCATCTCAGTCACTTATACGAAATTAACTATTCTGCTGCTTCAACTAATTTCTACCAGTAAACAATGGAACTATTATTTTTTGTGGAATAATTACTGTATATATATATATCTTCTATATCTATACTATTATATAAAGAGGAAGAGGGTTTTTGTTTGTTCGGGATAAATAAAAAACTGTTCCATCAATCGCAACCAAATTTTTACCGATGTTTCTTGGATAACTGAGAAGTTTTTTAAATATATTTCACCGCGGAAAAAAGCAATATGGGTGTGTCTATTTTTCTGATAAGCCTCCGAAACGACCGTAAGGTATTACTTCAGAGGATGAATGAAGATGATATGTATGAATGTAAATGAAGCGTAGTCTTGTACCGTGTCAGGTCGGCTATTTTTGAGATGTGTGGTTAATTGAAACCCAGCCACCAAAGAACACCGGTATTCAAATCTGTATAAAAGTAATTAACTGACTTTACTAGGATTTGAACCTTAGAACTCTGGGTTTCAAAATCAGCTGATTTGCGACGACGAGATCACCAGTAGACCAACCGGATGCGTTTTCTATGTATATACACATATATATATATATATATTTTTTTTTTCTTCAGTCATTTGACTGGTTTGATGTAGTTCTCCAAGATTCCCTATCCAGTACCAGTCGTTTCATTTCGGTATACCCCCTACATCCTACATCCCTAACAATTTGTTTTACATATTCCAAACGTTGCCTGCCTGCACAATTTTTCCCATCTACCTGACCTCCTATATCAAAGCGACTATTCCAGGATGCCTTAAGATGTGGCTTATAAGTCTGTCTCTTCTTTTAGCTATATTTTTCCAAATGCTTCTTTCTTCATCGATTTGTCACAAGACCTCTTCATTTGTCACTTTATCCACCCATCTGATTTTTAACATTCTCGTATAGCACCGCATTTCAAAAGCTTCTAATCTTTTCTTCTCAGGTGCGTCGATCGTCCAAGTTTCACTTCCATATAAAGCTATGCTCCAAACATATACTTTCAAATATCTTTTCCTGATATTTAAATAAATTTTTGATGTAAACAAATTATATTTCTGACTGAAGGCTCGTTTCGCCTTTACTGTTCGGCATTTTATATCGCTCCTGCTTCGTCCATCTTTAGTAATTCTACTTACCAAATAACAAAATTCTTCTACCTCCATAATCTAATTATTATATTCAGTGGTTCATCTTCGTTATTTCTTGTAGATTTCATTACTTTCGTTTTGTTATTGTTTATTTTCATGCGGTAGTTCTTGCGTAGGACTTCATTCATGTCGTTCATTGTTCTTTCTAAATCCTTTTTCCTCTCGGGTAGAATTACTACATCAGCAAATCGTAGCATCTTTATCTTTTCAACTTGTACTGTTACTCCGGATCTAAATAGTTCTATGTAAAGATTAAAAATTAACGGGGATAGGGAATATCCTTGTCGGACTTCCTTTCTTATTGCAGCTTCTTTCTTATGTTCTTCAATTATTACTGTTGTTGTTTG
Source organism: Lycorma delicatula (assembly GCF_047948215.1). Classification (NCBI taxonomy): domain Eukaryota; kingdom Metazoa; phylum Arthropoda; class Insecta; order Hemiptera; family Fulgoridae; genus Lycorma; species Lycorma delicatula. The sequence goes on along the minus strand of NC_134455.1, from coordinate 348,121,779 downwards.
GTTCCTGTAAGTGTTAGGAATTCTTCTATCTCTGTATTTGAACCCAAATTTTTTTTTAAATGTTGAACATTTTATAACTATTTTTATTCCAGTCTACGTTATCGAATGCCTTTTTTAGATCTATAAATTCCAAGTATGTTGGTTTGTTTTTCTTTAAACTTCCTTTTACTATTAATCTGAGCGCTAAAAGTGCTTCCCTTGTACCTATACTTTTCCTGAAATCAAATTGGTCTTCTCCTAACATTTCTTCCACTTCTCTCAATTCTTCTGTACTGAATTTTAGTTAAGATTTTTTATGCATGGCTAGTTAAACTAATTGTTCTGAATTCTTCACATTTATCTGCTCCTCCTTTCTTTGGTGTCATGACTATAACACTCTTTTTGAAGTCTGACGCAACTTCCCCTTTTCCATAAATATTACACACCAGCTTGTATAATCTATCAATCGCTTCCTCACCAGCACTGCGGAGTAATTCTACAGGTATTCCGTGTATTCCAGGAGCCTTTCTGCTATTCAAATCTTTTAATGCTCTCCTAAATTCAGATCTCAGTATTGTTTCTCCCCTTTTATCCTCTTCGATTTCCTTTATAACACCATTTTCTAATTCATATGCTTCGTATAACTCTTCAATATATTCCACCCATATGTATATATATATATATATATATATACACAAGTACTAGTGGATATTTGCCGGTTGAAGCTCAGATTTTAATGAATTGAATCAATGAACTCTGAGTCTCTATCACTGTTTGAGCTGGGTTTAAACTGAATGATTCGAATCAATAGAATGAATAACATTGCAAAAATAATAGAATTAATTTTACGTTAAATAAAATAATATTAGATAAATTAAAAAAAAATGTCTGTTTACCAATGACCGGCTTCCGGTGGGGACTGCGTGTGAGGTTAGTATGGTGGTATGGTGAGGTATTTGAGCACCTCTTGGGAGACTAGACCGATCATCACCATCAGCCCTTAACACACGTGGTGCCCTTGTGCCGCAGTTTTGGGTGGTGCAGTGGGATGCTCTTATAATATCTCTGCAAACAATCGTCCGATTTTTTAAATTCAAACGAGGTATTTGTTGGTTAAAGGCTAACTTTTGCACGCACCAGGTACTCTCTTGATCTAACAGATCACGGTTATGTGGAAATGCATATGTATATATATATATATATATATATAAAAAGTTGTCTTTTTGTTATCGCATCACGCAACAACCGACCGACCGGTTATTTTCAAATTAGCAGGATACATTCTTGTTATAACAGAGAAGGGTTTAAGCCATCTACCGATGCCCCAGCTCCCTTGAAGGTTAAAATATAAAAAATATTCATTATTTCTTCACCCCCAAAGAAGATGAAGTGTTAAATTAAAGATATTCATTAAGGAAAAAAAATAATCATTTTACTTCAGTATCATATTTCTGCCACTATGGCAAAGAAATAATCTTTAATTATTTGTCGTCAAAGGTGTGTGTACTTTAGTTACCGTAGTTATTATTCTATCTTTTGTAATTTAGTTTCTTTTTCCGGTTTCTATAAATTCTGAATACTATAATTATATTCACCAAAATTCTCACAACCATGAGGATAACGTACAGTGCGGCGGTCCAGGTAGTGGAGCTTTTTTGGTAGATGAAAATTGCGAGCGAAGCGAGCTCTGCGGCCATGGGGTAGGCTCTGAGGAGTTCCTGAGTGTGCTCCGGGATTCGCCTGTTCTTACACGAGGTTCCAGGTTCTGTTAGACTGGTCGGCTAGTTTTTAATATAATTTGAGTAATTTAAATTAAATATATTATTTACGTAATCCAGTCATCATATTCAAACTTTACTAGTTTATTAATTATATTTTTGTGTCTTTTTTGATTACGTGTATTTTTCTAAAAGTAAGAGATTTAAATTTATTTTTAATTTTAAGGTGCTTATGAAACGATTTACTATCCTCCACAAAATTCTATATATAATACTATATCCTTCAAAATTTTCATCGATCATCATTTTTTCCCTTACAAGTATAGCTATTACTGGAAAATTAAAAACATCGCGTATTCAGAATATGTATTGGCTGTAAATACATAAGACGTAGTTAAAATAACTTTTGTAGTGAAGATTCTCAATTGTAATCATTTTATTACAGTTAATGGTGTTTTATTTTTAAATGTCGTTATAAACATAGTATTTTTAATCTGCTAATAACTTGTATTTTTGTAAATAGAAAAACGTTCAGAAAGATCTCGTTGTGACAGAAGTGGTGCAAGTATGACCAAATAACTATATTTGTCAAGTATGATGTTTAAGATGGCGTACTGGAAAGTTTCAGACGCGTACGTTTAGTTGTTTCTTTGTGGCGATCGAATAAAGAAAACAAGTTTTGACATTTTCTAAAAATAATCTGTTGGGACACAACATGATTTCCTTGTACGCCTATTAAATTACATATATACATATTTTTAAATGGAAAAATACGTAAAATTTTATTTCATTTATAACCACTGATATTTTTTCATGTTTTTTCTTTTTTTATTGTAATTATTGAATTATTTTTTATCTTAAAACGTTTTTTTTTACAATCAGAGTTTAATAATTATTGATCAATTAATTTATTTAAATTAAATAAAAAAGTTAAAAAAAGAGGAGATGAAGTTTGATTCGAACCGATGTGGCTTCTTCTTGTAAAATCCAAATATTACATTAATTAAAATTTTATTTGGATATAATTCTGGAACCAATGAAAATAAGCACCACTTATGATATATCGTTGAAAAGCTGTCAATGATGGCTTATTACTGCAGTTAAGAAAGCCCAAAATCTAAATGTTTTGGATTTTGAGTTTTTTTTGGACACTTTTGGTGCAGTCGATATCAGTCAAAAAGGGAGGTTCACAAATAGACGTTACAACAGTCCTAAATCAAAAATTTTATCATCCTACGGCTAATCGTTTTTTAGTTGTGCCTGCGAGATACGTACATACCTACAGACGTCACACCGAAACTATTCAAAATGGATTCAGGGATGGTCAAAATGAATATTTCCGTTGAAATCTGCAAACGGAAATTTTACGCGATCACAGTACTTCCTTTCCTTCATGCAAGGAAGTAAAAAAGGATAAAATCTAAGTTCCAACTGTTATAAAGTAATTTTTTTTAAAAGGTTTTACCTCAACGAAAATACAAAAAGAGACAGATTCCACTTTAAAGAATTCTTCCATTTCGTTTTCGATTGTAAACAACTGAGCTGCTGAATTCAAACCTGGTCGTACACCCATACAAGATGATGATCGCTCGGCATGCCCAAACCCGCTACAATTAACGAAATCGTCACAAAAATTCACAATTCCATATCGAATGATCACTGATTAAATATACGCGAGCTTACTGAATCGTAAATATTTTGACAGACCGTGTCTACTACACTTTACACGATGTTTAGGGTTTGAAAAAGCTTTCTCTAGCTTTCTCTCATTGATAAGCTGTTTGTTTTGTCTGCAAAAATGCATTTGTTTGGATAAACACTTTTAGAGTTATAGATTTATTAAATGTAATTCTACTGACGTGTTCGACGTTTTATAACAGTAGATGAATAAGAGTAGGTTTCCTATACCACGCGTATTCCATATTACAGTTTTTTCAGACACGTCCTCAGAAAAATAAAAATGGGATCGATTAGTTTCTGCTAAAATGCAAAAAATAAAACTAAAAAGTAAAGGAAAACAAAAAAAAATCAAATATATAATTGAAAATAATATAAATCATCGAATTAGAAGAATCAAATTAAAGAATAAAATAAAAAATAAAAAAGTCTAAACTAAACACCTTTCTTTTTCCTTATTAGCCTCCGGTAATTACCGTTCAGATAATACTTCAGAGGATGAATGAGTCTAAATGAAGTGTAGTCTTATTCATTTTCAGTTCGACCATTCCTGAGATGTGTGGTTAATTGAAACCCAACCACCAAAGAACATCGGTATCCACAATCTAGTACTCAAATCCGTGTAAAAGTAACTGACTTTACTAGGACTAACGCTAGAACTCTCGACTTCCAAATCAGCTGAAGACGCGTTCACCACTAGATCGACTCGGTGGGTTTCAACTAAACACCTACGCACTGAACTATAAAAGCACTGTTTTTTTCATTTTGTTTTTTTTTTATATGGGACGAAATAGATAAGGTGAAAGTTGATCTAAGAAAGCAAAACCATGACTCGGATTTTTGGGGTTCTCGTGTAATCTATTGCTCATAGACTACATCGAAAAATATAGATCCATCACCGGACAATATTACGCTTCACTACTTGACTGATTTAAAAGTGCTATGACTGAACGTCCATATGTAGCCAAAAATAAATTTCTCTTTCACTTTCGATAATGCGGCTGCATACACGTCAGGGTTTGTTGGTGCAATACTGTATCAGTTACGCTTCGAATTGCTTCTACATGCGTGTGTTATTCGCTGGGTTTTGGTTCCAGCGATTAATTTCTCTTTCCAAACCTTGAAATTGCTCGATGGCCGAAGATTCACTCCAAACGATTTGGTCAAAGCTTAAACAAGCGCTTATTTTGCAGAGCTGTATAAATCGCATTATACTGAGAGTATATAAAAGTTAGAAACCGGTTGCTCTAAATGTATTGAATATCCAGGTAACTACGTTGAATACTTAAAAAAGTGTTCTGAAAATATTTAATAAAGATAAATGCTAGACAAAAAAATTTTGTAATAGTTTTTTCTTTTTTCTGTAATAAATTTAACGTGTTACTTTTAAATAGCAAAATGTATTATTTGTTAAGCGTTTATCCTACATCATTTTTTTTGTTTTTCTTTTTAATAAAAAAATGCGTCGCCTTGTTATTCTGTTTGTTTTTATTTTGAGAGGAAAATATCTCTTTATTTCCTAAAGAAAACGTATGTAGTGTTCCACCTAAAGCACAGTATACTTCAAAAGATATTAGTTTCAAGACGATGTACTAAGATAAGAGACATTGTTTTTTCTTTGTTTGTAAATGATATCCATACTTCACTAAAAGCACTCACCATTATTAATGTCGGACAACAGACGACTCACACACTAACAAAAACCTAGTTTTATTACTTTGTAAAAACGAATCGAAGGTAAATGGGCACACGTGTATTTTTTTCAATTCTATTTAATAAAAATCTTCACACTGATGTATCTCCATTTTCACCTGATATTTTAGTTTTAAAGAATATTTTTAACACATGTGCTTGTTTAAACTTAAAATTTGAATTTACTCTTACTTTCAAGTATACTTTCAACAAACTTATTTCAACTCTTTCTTATTTAACATCGGTAAACATCTTGTATTAATTACTTATTTAAATAGATCTAAGGTTCATAAATTTAGGCAAACCGTGTGTAAAAACTAAGTATATTTATTTAATAACAACATAACTTAAATTACATATAGAGGAAACAGCCTTTATCATTTTTTTCTTCCTTCTACGAAATAAAGGAATTATTGTGATCACGAAAAATTTCGGTTTTCAGATTTCAACGGAAATATCCATTTTGACCATCCCTGAATCCATTTTACTAGTTTCGGCGTGACGTCTATACGTACATACGTATGTATCTCGCATAACTCAAAAACAATTAACCGTAGGATGTTGAAATTTTGGATTTAGGACTGTTGTAATATCTAGTTGTGCACCTTCCCTTTTGATTGCAATCGACTAAAAAAAAGTGTCCAAAAGAGATCAAAATCCAAAAACAAAATTGGATTTTGGACTTTTTTAACTGCAGTAATAAGCCCTCATTTAGAGCTTTTCAACGATATATCATATGTGGTACTTATTTTCATTGGTTCTAGAGTTATAGCAAAATAGAATTTTAATTAATTAAATATTTGGATCTTACAAGGGAAGGCACATCGTTTCGAATCAGACTTCATCTTCTTTTTTTTTTTTTTAATTTTTTTTCATCTTTTTTAAATTTAAATATATTGATTTATTAATTATTATTAACTCGTGATTGTAGAAAACAATTACAATAAATAATTATTCAAAAATAACAATAAAAAAATGGAAAAAATCAGAAGTTATTAGTGAAATAGAATTTTATACTTTTAAAAATGTATATATGTAATAGATTTGGTGAAACATTTAATTATTTAATATTCATTGAAGATTAAAATTTACAATCGTATAATTATTTCATTTTCTAGTTAAATTCATGTTTAACTTTATTTAATTATTCTGGAATTTCTGCTTAATTTTATCTACATTAAAGTTAATTACAGAGTCACTGAAAAATAGACCCATACAAAAACAACACTTATACTGAGGCATACATGCTCGCTTTTTCACAAAGTACAATAAATTCTTATCTTTTAGTTCTACTCCTCTGATGTCGGAAAATATTCTTGCTAAGTCGGAGTTGATCATAATTTCGTTTGTTTTTGTCGTCAATCATTTAATCGCAGTTAGGTTTGTAATAATTCGCATGATCTTAATTTGTATATACGTTCTCTAGTTATCAGATCTTCTCTTAATCATCCTTAATCTTTTTATTCTTTCCTTGGTCTTAACGTTTTCTTCTTCTTTATATTTATCATCTTCTCTTAATTTTTTTATTCTTCTCTTGTTCTTAACATTTTTTCCCCTTTATATTCATCTACTTGTCATTTTTTTTATATATATTTCTTCATGTTATGTTTCTTTTTCCTGTATGATTGCTTCTTTTTTATTTTTTATTCACGCAATAATCCAATAATAAAAACTCAATATTTTACACTGTTAGGTCGAAATTAACATTTGTAACCAGTTTATAGAAGTTCAGTAAACGGAATAGTCTAATTATTATTAATTTTTACTTATACGATAAACCAGAAATTTAAAACTTTTGTTAATCAGCAACTCACGAAGATACGAATAATACTAATCTAATAATACGAGTAATAAATATTTCATGTAAGATTGTTGAAATAATAATTGTATAACTATTTAATATTTATAAAAAGTCATATTTCAGAAATTGTGAACTTGATTAAAAAACTGGAGGATTGTATCTCACTTTCATGTGAAATAAGTTTAAATGAAATGCAGTAAAAAATGTGTATATGTAATTTAGGCCTACAAGGAAGTCGTATGGTGTTTAAGAATGGTGTAAGGAGATCTTCATCTTATTAGATAACAGGGATAAATTGTTCAACATCCTCTACATCATTCACCTCTTTTTCAGATTGTTCTTCTAGCATGTCGGGATTAGATGGTGGTACAGGTACAGGTAACTAACTCCTCTCCCTGTACCGGCTTTAGAGCTGAGAAACATATGATTTTATGAACTTTCTATTTTTGAAGGAAAACCCCACACATATTTGTCGTACAAACGGTGAAGCGGTTCTCACGCCAAACTATCCGTACAGCAAACGGCATGGCTCGTCGTTTCCCTTTTAACCATTCAGTTAAAATTATTGAGCACGGTATGAAAATAACACGAGGCGCGTACATTTTATCTTGGTCTCCGAATTTACAATCAAAATAAAATTTATAAGCTGTTTTTGTCGATTCAGAAATAGTCTTTCTATGAAACTTAGGCGTAAATTTACCACAGACTGGAACAAAAATTGTCTGGATAATTTGAACATCCACGAACGTTTGCAGAAGCCATGTAGTAGCAAATAAAATGTGAAAAATCTTTTTTGTATTATAAAGGATTGATAAAAATATAGCAAAACATTAATAACTCTCTTGAACACAACACACAGTATAGACAAGTGAAGCTAGACTTACAAGATTTTAAGCTATGTAGTGGGCAACAACAATGTTTGTATGATGTCACCATACTGACAGGTTTGTACGTGTTTACTTTTCATGAAACAGTGTATATATTTATTTATTTTTTCTATGTTAAGCATGTATGCATATTGTTTAAAGTAAAAATATAGAAACTATTCTTAATTGTAATCACGAGTATTTCATCAAAATGAGTTTATTATAAAATATTTTTACGATTTATATAAATTCTTTACGTGGTAACATAATTTCAATAGCATATTTGAAATCAGCACCCAAATTACAGTGAGAAAAGTTGTGTATCATGTGAGATACAAATTTTGTGTTGACTAGGCTTTAATTTTTATCCTCCGCTTCTGATATAGAAATTACTTTTTATATTTAGTATCTTCATAAAATGTTTATATTTTAAATAATTATTTTGAATTTAATTTTTGTTTAGTGATGCTATTTTAACGAAAGTTTTACCATGATTTCCGTTGATCCATGCACGCGCATGTTAGGGCATTCCTTTCTTTATAACCTTGTACATATGTAACCCCATTTTTATACTGTGATGTGTATAATACATTATTATATCGAATAGAATAAAATAAATTTAAAATATTTAAAATTTTTATGTCTACTACAAAAATTATAAATAGACAAAGATGATTATTGAAATAATTAAAATAAAAGAAATGTAATCGGAAAACTTATAAAAAATTGAAAATAATAATACTTTCTGTGCAAATAAAATATTATAATTTTTCATTTTGTAAAAATAAAAAGAAAGAAAGAAAAACAAAGATGTCTTGAAGTTGTAACTAAATTTATAGCAAAACGTTTCTAAGGTTCTCTAAATAAAGGCTTTTTCAGATCGCACGTCCACACGTCTCCTTGCGTGATGGATGGCTCGCCAACTTATCAAATTAAGACTGTTTGGCACCGGCATGAATTCTTCCGTTGGAAGTTCGCAGTCGGATATTGTGAGACTGTATGTCGGTCGATTTCTTTACACAAGGCCGTGTGAGTGTTTCTGTTTGGGCATGCGCGACAACTCTGGTAGCTCCTTGAGGTATTTCGTTTATTCAGAGTGGAGAAGAAAAACCTTACGATTTTTCCAATAAAATATAACATTTATTACAAAGAACTCGTTTCCTAGTGTTAATGTTACATTTATTCCATACTATTTTGCTTTATACTAATATTAATTGAGAAAAATAACATCTTGGTAATGTCGTCCATTTTTTCCACATACTGTTGGATTTGTTCATCAAAACTTGTCATTGTATTTCACAGCAAGCGTTTCGATATGGCGGTTACCTCTCATTGAATCGCTACCTTTACTTCAGGTAGTGGACGTGGTTACACTTTGGAGTTTGAGTAACCCGGTAGAAGACGTCACATGTTGAAAGGTCAGGAGAAAGGGATGGTCAGGTGATGTCTCAACACAGGAAAATTAAACGTTCAGGATACATTCCCCTTAATACTTCCACCGAAATTCTAGTCGTGTAAACCGTAATTCGGTTCGGTTTATGAGCTTTCTATGAAGTTCTGTAGCATCGAAGAGTACCGTCCTGCATTCATTATGATTAAGTGGAAGCTTTTTTCAAAGAAATGCGGGTCGATCATCCCAAATTTCCCCATTCCGCACCACACTATGACCAGTTGTGTATGAAATGAACGCTCATTAAGCTGTTTTTGGTAAACTGATACCGGATGTTTTCTCTATTAAAACTACTCGTCAGGTAGAAATGAACTTCGTCACTCATGAATATTACCATGTTTTCTGTCATCATCTCTACAGAAATCAGGCGCTGTTCCCGATCACTGAGGATCAATTCTTGAACAATCATAATTTTTTTTAGGGGCGGAAATTCAAATCATAATCCAATATTCTTCTAATACTTAGATTAGGAATGTTCAGAGCGAAGGAATGTCGATGAACCGAACGCAGAGGAATAGCTTCAATTTTTTGTCTTATATGTTCAATGTTCTCCGGTTTGTGTGCATATCTGGGCCTTCCCGATAGTTTTCTTTACGTTGGATGGTGTTCTCCTAAAATTCTCCTCCCACAGCATGATCATGTTACTAGAAGGCACAGGACTGTTGGCGGACACTGAAATGTTGACAGAATTTTCTTTGCATGAGCACGATGGATTCTTTGTTTTAAAAAAAGTTTCCATAGCAAAAGTCCGGAGAATAGTGTTCCACAGTTCCGTGTGACTAAAGTGGCACCTAGTGAAGAATGAAGTTTCATTCTTCTTGAATGAAACTTCATTCACATTGAATGAAGTTTCTTCATTCACATTGAATGAAGTTTCTTCTCATTGAAGAATGAGTGTAATAATCATTCAAAAATCGTCTGTCCATCTATATTTTTACTGTGCTGTAGTATCGTACTGTATCGGATATGGATAGCTTGTACTCTCTGTTTGAAAACTATACAACCTTGGCTATATGTGGCAGACATTTGCCTCATTTGTCAAAAAAAATATCCATTATTTTTGTTTTTAACATTTCTCCTTCAGAAACCGTGTGTAAAATCACTTTTAGTAAAATAAATTAAAAAAAAAAAAAAATTAAATGCTAATCAAATTATAATTTTTTTTCCAGTTTCTTCTTCTGTTATTTGCATGTAAGAAATTTTTGTCACGTTTATTTCACATGCATTTTATTTATACTGAATGTTCCGGTAGGTGTCAGCCAAACTTAACGCATTGATTCAGGATATCAAAGTAAACAAAAGCGTTGATGTGATAAATGCTGTTACCTACTTCATTTTCCTTCTGACCATCCATTTTAATAAACGATTTTACTAGCCGGTCACGACTCGCTTCGCTGTTCGATCTTCTAGTCTTGGGATCTCCGCTCCCTGAATTCCTGACGCGTTCGTATCCTCATGATTGTGATAATATTAAGTACTTTACAGATATTCATTAAAGAAAAGAAATATTAGTGTGTAAAGAATATTTTTCTGAAAATTTAGGTGTTTTTTTTTTTATTTATTTAAAATAGGCTTAAGGAGCGAGTAGACATAGAATTTAATAGTTTTTACTAGAAATATAATACTTAACGCTAGCCATATTGATAACAGGGAGTTGGCTTGGAGACGCCGTTTTCTCAGTTTAGTCTTGAGTGAGGTTGTGTTAGTTGCGGGGCCAGCTGCTGCTCGTTACTTGCAGATAGGACCACGAGGTATGTTGGGCGGCTGCGCGCAGCTGACTCTCTGTTCCCTGTGCTCTCTCAGTATTTCTTTCCTACAGTCCGTTGTAACGTATTTTTAAATAATTCGTTAAATAAAGATTCTTTTTTTCTGCTAAATATTAACTAATATTCCTTTCTTTTATCAATAAGTTTGAATAATAATTTAAATATTAATAAGAATTCTTAATCTTTGATTTAAATTTAATAATAAATTATAAATATTTATTATACAGTTGTTAGGTCAATTATTTCCGCTACATGGTAGCGCTTCATTCAAAATAAAAATGTGAGCACATACTGCAAACAAACCAACGCATCTTCCTTTTTTATTGGAGTGATATGTATATATAATATATTAAGAATGGATTGAGATATTTTAATAAAATTTAGTATACATGTACCCAACAGCATCTTCCATAAAACTGGTTATAAATGATTTGATTTGTTCAGTTTTACTTGGGGAATACTTTGATGAGAGCAGCATCGCAAAATACAAAACAAAATTTCAATAAAAAATAGATATGATTGATGTCCGTATTAATTATTTAAAATATAAATACATGGCGGTACTAAATATGTAAAATAACCGCAGAATTATTCAGAATTCAAAAGGCGTTAATCGAATTATATGTAGGATATATATATATATATATATAAAAATATAATATAATATAATTTTATTTATACTCGTATATAAAAAATTCAGCTTTTTGTCTTTTTTTCAATAGACTACCGGGCTAGTCTAGTGGTTAAACTCGTCACAAATCAGTTATTTAACAGCTGATTTTCGAAGTCGAATGTTCTGAGGTTCAAATCCTAGTAAAACTTTGCTTTTATACGGATTTGAATACTAGGCAGTGGGAATACCTTTGTATTTTAGTGATTGGGATTCAATTAACTACACGTTGCTCTACGTGGTTGATGTCATGTCAATTAACCACATGACTGGTCGGCCTGAGTCTGTACAAGACTACATCTCATTTACATGTCATTGGACCGAAGGTGGGGGGGGGGGTTCTTATTGTTCATTAGTTGAACAGATTGCAACGTACACATTAGAAAAATAAAAGATTTTTTTCAATAGATTCAATGCTATGTGTTCATTTATCGCGATTTCTAATCGATTAAACTGTTTAGTCGATATTGAATCGCTTTTTCAAACCAACACGATTAAAGAATTTAGTCAACTTCTGACCGTATAACCCCAGTTTAATACATAGAATCTGCATTACAGTAATCCACCTGTGAAGTTAGTAAAATCGTTTAATAATTGTTACTACAGCTTTTGTTCAGTAATGCTCTAGCTGAAAATGTAATAAAATTATTTCAGTATTAGGGTAAAAGTACTAGTTACTATAACAATGGATTATAGAAATTTTAATTCAAAATCTCATCAGAGATTTTCTATCCATAGAGTATAAATAATACACTATGGATTCGAATCCGTTTTTTATTAGTACACCTTTGCTCATAAAAATTCAGTTAACTGTGTTGACTCGGTAAAATTATTAAAAAAGAATCTAATTAACTATATTCTGGCGAATATTGTTGTAGGCTGCATTCAGCTTCCTATTGTGTGAATCAAATGTAGGCTGGTATTGAGCGGCTAACTAAAAATAAAAATAAGCTTTTTTTATGTTTATTAAAAATATTTAATTTATCCTTGTGTGTATAATTATAAATTTGTAATTTTTACTAAAAAGAATTGTTAATTATTATTATAATTATTTATTTTTGTCCTTAAGGATAGTATTTGAAATTTATGTTTTATGATTATGTGATCCTAAGTTATTCTCTCCTTCTTTTTCATTTCCCAGAATATCGTCATTCTTGAACTGTGTTCCTGTATCCTTTGTTCTGTCCATTTTGCGCCTGTTTTCTCTTTTCTTTAAATTTTGTTTTTAACTTTTCTGTTGATCCTTGTTTGTCTTAGTTCCTTTTTTATTTTGTGATGCCGATATGTTTTTATGATTGAACTGTTCACTACATCAAAGATCCTGTTCGTAAGTCTGTTGTTGTTCATTAGCTGTTTGTGCCCGTCTGCGTTTTCTGATCATATCTGCAAGTGTGTCTGTTCGTTCATATAATTCTCTAGTTAGGTAATGTCTTTTCCTTCCATGTGCCATCTCTGTGTATTACTCCAAACATTCTTCTAAGTATTTTCCGTTCAATTTTTTGTGTTTTTGTGATTCTTGTTGCTCTAATAGTAGTAGTTTCAGAATGCGTACTGTGCTTTTGGTAACACGACTATTTTGTAGTCCGCCGACGAGTTCCGCGTGACTCGATATACTTCGTTTGTTATTTTTATTTTTCTTCTCCCTGGCCTGATTGCGGTCTTATTCTGCACTGGCGGGCTATGTCAAGACATTACAAATATACAGGGTGATTTTTTAGTCCTGTTACCCAATTGTCAATGTCTGATAATTTTTTTCTAAGAAAGGGAAATTTTGTTTTGTGGCAAGAGGTTGGTAGCGCTACTAAACCGGTATAGATACGGCAGTGTGAGTTTATTCTCCTTGAACTGTGTAAACTTTTGTGTCGTTTCCGGTCGTGTTACGGACAAAATGTCTTTTACCACAGATCGAGTTTTCATTCTTGAACAATATTTTGCTACGAAATCGTACGCGAGTGTAAAAGAATCATTTCAAATTAAATTTTTTGGTGTTCATCCGCCAGAAAAAATGTCAATTTCTAGGCTAGCAAACCGATTTCGAGAGACAGGTAGTGTTTGCGACAGAAAACGTAGTGGTCGACCAACTCGCTTGACAAATGGTGTTTTAGAGAATATGAAAACAAGATTGCTGAATTCTTCACGGAAAAGTTTACGAAAACTTTCCACGCAAGTCGATTTGTCATATTTGAGTGTTCAGAAAGCCGCTAAAAAATTGAAATTGTATCCGTATCGCGTACGATTAGTTCAAGAGCTTCAGCCTCCAGATTTAAACAAGCGATTGCAATATTACCGTTGGTTTAGGTCTCTCGTAAACGATAACGGAATCGAATTTTTAAACACAGTGTTCTTTAGTGATGAAGCTTGGATCCATCTCGACGGTTATGCGAACAGTCGAAATTGTCGAATTTGTGGAAAATCCTAACGCTTTACAAGATAAATCTTTGCATCCTGAAAAAATTGGTGTGTGGTGTGCGATATTTCGTCTTCGGTAGTCGGACCCATATTCTTCGAACAGACAGTAAATGGTGAAGTATACAGGAATATTGTGCGCCAATTTGTGTCCCTCTTCGAACCTGAAGTACGGTATTACTGTTTTCAGCAAGACGGCGCTACATGCCACACGTCTTGAGAAACCATGGATTTTCTGCAAAAGTTCTTTGATGATCGAATAATAAGCAAGGCCTTATGGCCTTCAAGGTCCTCAGACCTCACATCTCCTGATTACTTTTTGTGGGGCTATATTAAGTCCGAAGCCTTCAAAAACAATCCTCACACTATTGATGAACTTAATCATGAATATTTCCAATACAACTCTTAAAAAGTTTTCTGCTAATATGCTGAAAAGAGTCCGTGCGTGTATAAACGCAACGGTTGAGCATATTCTTTAACAATTTTGTAAGTAATAGCTTTTTATTAAATCTCTTTTGTAAGTAACAAATACATTTTTTTATTCCACCTAAATTTCCCTTTCTTAAATTACATTTAAAATTGGGTAACAAGACTAAAAAATCACTCTGTATTTTGATTGTGTATTAAAGAAAGATGTGACGGCGTTGCCTGTTTGTAGGGTAACTGATTTCTGGAAGTTTCTCTGTATGTGTATATTTATTTCTAACTGTACTAGATGTAATGTGATTGTGAGGTGTGTTGCCCGTGACTGAAATAATGAGGGGGATGATGATGACTTTTTCTTGTTTCTAGAGCCTTTTTATTCCTCTAGGTCTACCTCTCTCAAGGATCCTCTAGGTCTACTCTTGGTCTACTCTAGGTTCCTACCTCTAGGTCAGTGTATATCATTTTGGGGTATTTGGTTTGGATTTTTGTGTCATGGGGGATAGAAATGATTTTCTGGTGGGAGATTTTTATTCTTTTTTTAATTGGAAGGTGATGTCTGGTCTACTAGCGGGGATTATTTTACCCCAGTATAGTTTGTATTTAATATTTTCGAGTATGGGTGTTGGCGTGTATTTATAGTAGGAATCTGTGTTTCCGATGAGTTTGTATTGTTTTATGGCTAGTGCTTGGTGTACTACTTTAGCTGCTGCGTTATATCTGGCTGGTGTTTTCGGTTCCGGACAACGGAACTGTTTTCGTATAATTTAACACAATACTTAATCGTGTGAGAAAGCTTTCGTTATACTTTGAATAAAATATGAATCGTTTGAAAAATCTTTCCACCAATTTATTTAAAATCAACTAAAAGATTTTTACGTAAAAAATATTACTCTGTTGATGAATTTTTAAATAATATTTATTTAGAAACAAAAATAAGCACGATTTATCTGCATCTCGTCCAATGTGAACTTAAATATATATACTCAAATAATTTTCAATACTATTTTCTGAATTTTTACGTGTTTTAAAGTAATTTTTTATATTTTTATTTATTTTTCTTAGCATTATTTCTTGTGTTTATATTCGAAATAATTAATATTGACTTTGATACGA
This sequence comes from Lycorma delicatula, assembly GCF_047948215.1. NCBI lineage: Eukaryota > Metazoa > Arthropoda > Insecta > Hemiptera > Fulgoridae > Lycorma > Lycorma delicatula. The sequence goes on along the minus strand of NC_134455.1, from coordinate 348,106,215 downwards.
AGTACGAAGTAAAGGAAGTATTGTCATCGCGAAAAATTTCGGTTTTCAGATCTCAACGGAAATATCCATTTTGACCATCCCTGAATCTATTTTGACTAGTTACGGCGTGACGTCTGCACGCACGTACGTATCTCGCTCGCATAACTCAAAAACGATTAGCCGTAGGATGTTAAAATTTTGGATTTAGGATTGCTGTAACGTCTAGTTGTGCACCTCCTCTTTTGATTGCAATCGACCGAACCAAAAGTGTCCAAAAAAACCCAAAATCCAAAAAGTTTGGATTTTGGAATATGTTTTAACTGCAATAAGCCCTTATTAAGAGCTTTTCAACGGTATATCATAAAATGTACTTATTTTCATTCGTTCCAAAGTTATAGCCAAATGAAATTTTAATTAATGAAATATTTGATCTTTTAACGGAAAGGCATATCGGTTCGAAACAGACTTCATCCCCTTTCTTTTGTAACTTTTTTTTAATTTAGATACTCGTATATTGATTTATTAATAATCATTAACCTCTGATTGTAAAAAAAGTATATGATAAATAATATTCAATAATAACAATTTAAAAAAAATCAGAAGTTATTAATGAAATATAATTTTTTTGTACTTTTTATTTAAAAAATATATATATATATATGTATTTTAATAGGCTTACAAGGAAGTCATGTAGTTTCCACTTCAGATTTTGAACTTACTATTGTTCAACCATATCCTCAAATTCCTTATACTTTTTTGGACGTCATACAATGATGACATTTTACAACGGCGACGAAAGTCAGGTGACAATACAATATTCCATTGTCAATTTCATATATTTTTATATTTTATACATACGACAATGGAGACCTCTTAAGGAAGGGAGCTGAATCGATGATATGTAGCTATCGATCCGATTGATTTTGATTGTCGATTCAGTATGAGTAGTGGTTGTTAAAAGGGAATTTTAATATAACTAGTGTAAATTTATAACTAGTGTGTGAAAATGCCATGCCTGACCGGGATTCAGAGGTACCGGGTTCGAATCCCGGTCAGGCATGGCATTTTCACACACGCTACAAATCATTCATCTCATCCTCTGAAGCAATGCTTAACTGTGGACTCGGAGGTTAAAAAAAAAAAAAAAAAAAATTGTGTAAATTATTTATCTTCTATAATTAATAACGGAAATTAATTGCACAGGTTATAAAACTGCATATAAATATTTTTGTGTTTGCTAAAGAACTAAAACAACTAAAAATAAAAACTTTCTTATCAGCTTAAATATTTTTACAATTAAAAAATAAATATTTATTTTAAACATGCTTTTGTTCAAAAAATAAAAAAAAATAAATATCAAACAAAAAAAACAATTCTTTCTAAAAAGTAAAATAATTTTGTTTTCAAGAAAATTAGTTAAAGAAATTTTCTGTTTATGGATGACTAAAGAGAAAAGCATGAGACTAATGAGAAAAGCGCTTTTTCATTTACTGTGATTTTATAATTAGATCTCGTCGAACACCTTTTTTAGTCAATGATAAAAACAAAATTTTTTTAAACGTAATTTTCTTGAACACATAATTATTTTACTTTTTAGTATCTTCTTTAAAGAAGATCTTTAAATTTTTTTATTTTATAATTATAATTTATCTTATAATGATATGATTTGTATAATATATTAATTAAATAGCAATAATATAATATATATATAATATTATTAATTAAATAGTGAATAACGTATTATATAATATATGAAACGAACCGAGAGAGTAACAGATTTTTTTTTAACTGTAATGGATTACGTTATTTAAACTAAATCATATTTCCGTTCCTTTTTCTTCCAATTACTCTCATTACTTCTTGTTATTTTTCTTTTCTTTGCGTGTAAACTTTTTTCTTTCTTTTTGTTTTTCCTGGAAACTTGTGATGTTTTGCAATTTCTTTTTCAATGGTGAACATTATTTGATTTTCTTGTTATGTTATTTTCTTCTATATCTCTTTTAATTCCTCATATTTATTTATTTTAGTTTTTGCGGTTAGGTCACATAGGGTCACGCAAATATTACTTCTGGTTTTTTCCTTTTTTCTCATATTCTTTAATTTTTTCTAGGTGTTGGCTCGTTCTCTCTCCCAATCAATTTCACTTTGGTGCGATCGTTTTTCTTCTTCACCGTTTCAGTTAACTTCATGTGTCTAAATAGCTCTCTATCTTTCATTTCTTCTTCTTGAATCTCTGGGCTCTGTAATTCTTTCTTAATTATATTTTTAATGCTTTTTTGTTCCCGCATTCATTTATTTCGAGCATCGATTAAACTATTATCAGTCTACGCACTCTCGTCTGTTGCTGTTTCTGTGGGTTTTTTTTTACGTCGGAGGAAGCCAAAAAATAACCTGCTCGGAGATACCACAATGCGCCCGTATGTGGCTGTGTCAAGTTGCAGCCAAACCGACCCGGGTCGATCAAGCCAGGACCGACTAAACTCTCACCTCCCCCCCCGAAACGATATGCCCGATACCAACCTTTCGGCATCACTCGGAACATGTGCCGTCTGTTGCTGTGGAACTACGTCAATTGACTAATTCTTAATCGATTATTTAATCATAAGGATTTATCGTTTATTTTTTACCTATAATTGATATTTTATGCGATTATATTTTTATAGAGATCGATTACATTGTTAATCGATCAAAAATTTACCGTGTGACCCCGATCTCATTTATATGTATAAACATCGAGTTCAAACGTAAAACCGTACCGTACATAAAACTTTGAGGACTAGTTCGAAATACTAACTATGTATAACCAAACATTCATGAGCGTGTAATAGGATAGAATAAATTATAAACTGAAGTGCAACTTAATTGTATAAGTTACATCTACTGACGTTACACGAACTTGAATATTTCCGGTTATTTCTCGCTGTGCGTAATCTTTAATATAACAGAGTACGAGTTCAGAAGTTGTTACATAATATCGTGCAAACCATTCATTATTACATGTTAAAATAATTATAATTTATAATTTTAAATATTTATGGTATAGTCTGGTTTAATAAATGTGGCAGTTTATCGTAAGTTAATTTACTGAATAAAGTAAGAATTTCTCCCAAAAAATCAAATTTTTTTACACGTAACGGAAACGCATTTTAGAACTTTACTGGATAAAATTGATTTATGTATTGCTCTCGTGATCATTTTGTTGTTATTTTTATTATCATATAAATAGAGAAATATTTTTAACTTCAAAAAAAGGAAGAGGTTATCAATTCGACTGAATTTTAATTTATTTATTTATTACTTCCTTGTCGAAGTAAAAGAAGTACTGTGTTCGCGAAAAATTTGGGTTTTCAGATTTCAACGGAAATATCCACTTTGACCATTCCTGAATCCGTTTTGACTAGTTTCCACGTGACATCTATATGTACGTATGTATCTCGCATAATTCTAAAACGATTATCCGCAGGATGTTGAAAATTTGATTTTAGGACTGTTGTAACATCTAGTTTATGTTGTAACACCGCTCCTTTTCATTGCAATCGACTAGACCAAAAGTGTCCAAAAAGCCAAAAATATAAAAAATTGATTTTGGACTTTTTCTTAACTACAGTAATAAGCCTTCATTGAGAGCTTTTTAACGATATAACTGGTACTTATTTTCATCTGTTCCAGAGTTATAGCCAAATAAAAGTTTAATTAGTGAAATATTTGAATCTTACAAGAGGAAGGCACATTGGTTTGAATCCGAGTTCATCTCCTTTTTTTTAACTTTTTTTTTTTTAAATTAAATATATTGATTTATTAATTCGTTAAACTCTTACTGTAAAAAAATTTTACAATAACAATAAAAAATAAACAAGTATCAGAAATTGTTAATAAAATGAAATGTTATGTACTTTTCGTTTTAAAAAAATGCGTATATGTCATGTCATAGGCATACAAGGAAGTCATGTGGTGTCTATGTAAGATTTTAGATAGATTTCATAAGAAAGCTACACCTATTGTAATGGGCACCATGATTTGACTTGTGGAAAATTTCGACATCTGTTCGCGTTTCACATCCCCCAGACCCCAAAACCATCGTCAGTTCAAAAGTTTTTATATATATATATATATATATATATATATATATATTCACTTTCTTGTACCGTAATTTTGCGCCGATCACTTTCAAATTGATACATAAAATATAACGACCCAGACTCTCGGTCGAGTTCGTTAATGTGCAGTGTTGGACCATGGGTGAAATGCGGGAGGTTTTTTCGAAAAAATAAAATATCTCTGTAATTTAAGTAAAATATCGAACTCGTTTAAAGTTCTTACTATTCTTTGGATATGGGCCTTAAACTTATTTAAGTAAATACAAAAAAATAACAGTTAATAATAGTAATAGACAAAAAAATCATACCTTCCTTATTAGGCACAGCATCGAATCGGTTTTAAGTTGTCGTTAGTCCTCTATACATTACCTAAAACATTTGCCTTAAACAAGTTTTGATATGACCAACCCTTACGGCAAGGGATGACCAAAATGTTACTGATTTGTAAGAAGATGGGGTTTGTCGTATGCTAAACATGTGAAATTTTTTTCACAATTGTCGTATTGAGTAAATTTGAAGTTTTTCTTACTTCAAGGTGGACATCTTTTATATCCCCTACTTAATACCGGTGAAATCTATCTCTACCTTCTAGCGTGCCGAAAGGAATTTTTTTTAATGTATGGTACGCAATCTTTACGACGTTGGTAAACCGACTTTTGATAATTCTTTTTTAACCGAAAGAGTATAAGTAAATATAAAAATAAAAAACGACAACAAATAATAGTACTAAAAATGTACAAATAATTATATTTTTACGTGTTAATAAAAGTAAAATTGTTTACAACAAATAACCGTTTTTGAAGTTGTTTCCAGCCAAACATAAGTTAACAAAAAAAAAAAAAAAAAAAAATGCAAATTTGGTAACAAAAGTTTTATTTCAATAATACGAGATCTATAAAAATATAATAAACAATAAAATGCGACATTCAAAAATATGATATAAGAATACTTAATAGATTTTTACGTACATTTATCACCAAGTATCTGTCTTAGTTGAACTCAAGGTGAGGTAAGATCATGAGACGCTCTCTCTTATATGCTATTGAGGTCCCAGTTTACACGTGGGAATCCCGTTTAGTCGCCTAGCGATCGGTTGAGGTACTCACTTTACGTATTTTTGTTTTAATTCTGTCGACTGGCACCGATTTCAAAAATAGCTATTTGTTTTAAATACTTTTTCTTTTGTTAATAAATAAAAATATAATTATTTGTACTTTTTAGTAATATTTTGAAGTTAGTTTTTATTAATATTTTTTATAAATTATTTTATCTTTTTATTTTTTTTTAGTCTTGTAATGTCCCTGTGTAGGATATATGAACAGTCCTACGAAAAAGACTGCTCCTATAAGAAAAAATGTTTTCTTGAAACAAAGCCGACTCGTTCAAATCGACTTATTCAAAAATGTATTTATTTAATTTTTTCTTTTTACTTACAATAAAGGTAATAGCCTAATAAAATAGGCTTACAGATTGCTTTCAGAATTTAAAATGGTTCTCCAACGATAAAAATAAATAAATTACAAACGCTAAAAATTCTCGAAAATCGGGAAATTAAAAAAACATCAAAATTTAAATATCTCGGAGAATTAATAACGCCAAACGTTTTAGAAAAGAAAGCGCTAATAAAGCGAACGCAGAAAATGGCGTTAGCTTTCAACTTGATACAAAATTTATATAATAAAAAATAGCTCTGGCATAATTCTAAACTCCGACATTACAAAATAGTAATTCTTCCGAAGGCCTCATATGGCGATGAGTGTTTACAAAATTTTTCCGATAAAGACGTTTTTAAAATAGAAAAAAGAATTTTAAGAAACATATATGGATTCTGATTACCAGGACGCAATTTATAAATTAAAAATTGAAGCAGAAATTTATAAAAATAGAGAGCAAATAACAGACACCAACCGGAGAAGATTGGTGTCTAGGCATTGTTTTATGGGCATTTATACAGAACGAGCGAAAATATATTAACAAAAAAATATATAACTTTTTAAAAATAGCCGGTTTAAAGAAGCAGAAACGTTTTAAAACTTTAAATATCTCCAAAGAAACCTGTTTAAATAGAGACAATTTAGAAAATTAATCAAAAAATTTAAGTTTCCAGAGAAGAAGGACGTGAGGAGTATAGGAAGAAAATCAACCGAGGAAGAAAAGTAGCAACAGAGTGAAAAAATATTGGAAAAACAAAAACATTTCCAAACTATTATGCAAACGTGATCCTTAACGGTCCTCACTAAATTTTTAGTGCGGTTTTGCCGCAGTCTATAATATTTAAGTCATGTTACACCTTCATCTAAATGTAATTATTTTATAAAATTTTATTATTAAAAATATTTTATCTTATTGATTACAGATGATAAAGTCATCCAAATGTAATAACTGCCCAGTTTCTTGGTTGTGGATATCAGTGTTATTTGGTGGTTGGTGGTTTTAATTAACCACATATCGTCAGATATGGTCGGCCTGAGTCTGTACAAGATGTATTATCTTGTACACATTAACGTTTGAGGTGTTCTCACTCATTCGTCACAAATATGGAACGCGGCTGCTTACGGGCCCAGAATCCAGAAAACTGTTTTGGATATTTGGAGACTTCCGTAATATTCATAAAAAACTAACTGCCTAGTTCAGAGGTTTTTCCAGTACTTTTTTTTAATGGTCCAGTACCACTAGGTAATAGACAAAGGAATCATCCACACGATGGATACGGTGTACTTTTGTGGATGGGGTTCAAATAACGTCTTGGTAGTGGTCAGCTTGAGCCTGTTCTAGACTGCACTTCATTTACATGTCATTCATATCATTTACATCTCACTGGGCTGTAGAGTGGTTTCTTATCTTTTACTAGTTGAACAAATTACAATATAGACATTGGAAAATAAAAACATTGGTGAATTTTGTGAAAAGTTATTGGTAAAATTTTTTGAAGAAAATTAAACTAAAGTGAATAGATTATGTGGACAAACAAAACAAAAATAAAGTCGAATTAAGAACTTCCCTTTTTGAAATTTGTTAAAAAATTGTAAAAATCAATAAGCGATTTTTCCTTTTTATTTTCGAGAAGCCCCGCTTGCAGAATCATAAGCTTAAGCGGTGGTTGTATCTTCCATAAGGGTTGTCTAAGAATGTTCTTACGAAAATCGTTCCTTAAACACAAGGCCAATCACATTTAAATAACAATGAATAGAAAATTATATTGTAAAGATCCAAAATTTATTGCAAATACTCGACATTAAAATAAAATTTATCTTTGATTCATTCCTCAATATGATTAATACAGTCGTATCTCTACATAACGAATCTTGATATTACGAAAATCTCGATTTTACACATTTTTTACTGCGCCGTGAAATTAAAAAAAACTACGTATAAATATACTTCTATTTAACGTATTTACACCTCTATATAACGAAATGGTAACTGCATGATATCATAATAAAGTTTGTACAGTAATTTTTGCGAAATAGTTTTTAAAATAATGATATTTAATTTAGTATTTTGAACATCTCTGTGCGTTTAAGGTAGTTCTTTTGATTTCAGTACTTAAATTGTACCTGTATACAAACAAAGTAATTTTGACAGTAGTCAAGAATGACAGATTATTTTTATTGAACTGGTAGAATGGGAAATTCCCAAGATTCTCTTGTAACACATTAACAATAAAATTCGAACAAAATATTTAAACACTTGTTCTGCAATTAATGTCTGCCTGTACAATAAAGCAGCGGAATTTCCCGAAATCCATTAACTAACCCAGAGCACTAAAATTAGTATGAAAACTTTTATTCATTTATCTACAGAATGTAAACATAACAAATAGAATTCTTAAAAAAACATTTAACACGAACTCCCTTTCTTGTTCAGTGCTTACAAACAGTTCAGCACTGATTTTTTCCTACGAACCTCTATTTAACGAAGGTTTTCGTTATAGAGAGGTTCAACTGTATTAATCTGTGTATAGATGTATTTGGTATCAGATTTATTGATTTTCTATTCAGAAAAATAGTGTTTATTTTCTTTGAAATCGTTAGAGTTGTAACTGAAATTTTTAAAAGACATTTTTGTGGTCGGACATAGTTCATAAACACTATGTTTAGTTTTAAATTTATTTTTATTTTTAATTCTATTTATAAAAAAATGAAAAATTTGACGTATGTAGTTATTTATTACGCTAAAAAATTAGAAATCTGTAACAGATTTTTCTGAGAAGGTTATCGTTTTATTTTACCAGAGACTCCTTTTAAAAGATATTTTTAAATTATAAATAACTTATTCGTATAAGAGTCAAGGGCATCCCTCTCCCAAAAACAGATTGCAATGCAGTATTATAACAACGACTGTGGAAATGCAAAACAGATTTGTTTAAAAATATTTATATCCTCAGTTTTATTATTAAGGCAATGATAACGGGGAGGATAGTGTTATGAGAGTACCAATTAGTGCAGAAGAAATGTTAATGGTAACATTGGATGATATGTTTATTGGCAGATCTTACAAAGATTTAAAATTTTCTATACGCAGTTTCTCTATAATTACTTCGGATAATTACACCAGTAATGAACAATACAATAAACAAGTAGTGTTATATACAAATGTTTCTTAAACATTTCAGATTAATATGACATCTTTTTCAATATCGTATAATATATTGATTTTGATATATATTTTAATATATTGATATTGTCGAACTGGTTTTTTATTCCCAATTTTTTTCGTTGTATATTCTAACCAAAATTGAATTTTATTGCTAGGCTACGTAAGAATATCTTGTTGTTAAATATTATATCTTTCAGTATGCCACAGGAAATGAGTTTACCAAAGGGTTTTGTAAACACTGATCCAATGTAATTTCCAAGAAATTCTGTTCCTATGGCATTCAATCAGTGATACCATACATAATCCCTTTGATTCTTCTTTACTATAATAGCGTTATACTGTATGTCGATTCATGAATACAAATTAACAAACATTCAATTTTATATTCTGTTTCTTTTATAACTATTTGATAGTTTACAACTGTACATATTGTTCTCTTTTCTTTTTGTTAAGCTCCTTTCCTTATCGAAGGTTGGCGGACCACGAAGTCAGCTCCAAACATGATGCTGCAACACGGAAAGCTTCCTTCGACGTGCAGTTATACCATCTGCATCTATCCTTCACCACTTAATTCTTCCGCCTCCCAGCAAATCTTTTATCTTGTATCTTCCCTTCAATTATGAGTTGTAACAACTGATACCTCTCGCCTCTCATAATGTGCCCTAGATATTAAGTCTTTCTTTCCTTAATAGTGAGCAGTAATTCTTTTTTCTTCCTGATCCGATGAAGAACTTCGTCATTTTTTTAAATATTCAGCACCGAAGGTATGCACAAGAGACGGTGAAACACATACATTTCAAAAGTATCAATTCTCTTTTACCAAGGGTCGAGCTTTCGCAATCATAGATAAAAATGGAGAACTAGTAATAACGAATCATTCGGTTTCTCAGCTGCAGACTAAGATCTGATCTTAAAAAGAATTCCTTCATGTTAATAAATATCCTCCTAGCCTGTTCTATTCTAGATTTTATCTCTTTATCAATCACATTGCTGATCCAGCACAATGCCCGATTTTAAGGAGGATACTTTCTCAATATTATTGCCTTTTATTGATGGGGTTCTCTGGTTTTTCTTCCTAGAGAACACTTTGGTCTTAGAAGCATTGACAAACAGGCAAAACTCCTCACCGCGCCGAACTAATTCGTTTAACATTCGTTGAAGCACAGGTAGTTCAGCTGCTATGACAACGGTGTTATCCGCGTACCTGTTTTTGTTGATAACCTTTTCATTTATCATGATTCCACTGCTTTCTTCTGACAAAACTTCCCTAAAAGTTGCTTCAAAATAAACGTTGAACAAAAGAGGTGATAATACACAATCCTGACGAACACCCTTCCTGATTGCAGTCGCTTCCGATGTTTCTTGGTCAGTTTTGAAACCTGCGGTCTGACTTCATTACAACGCGCCGGTAACCCGTAATTTAACCGTCATTTTGGCCAATACCAGGTGATCTCAAAACCTCTACCGTCTTTTCATGCTTCACCCAATCGAAGGCTTTTTTATAGTCGATGAAGCAGCCATACTCATCGACAGTCATGTCCCTGCATCTCTGCACTAGTACATTAAAAGAAAAGAGTGCTTCTTGCGTGCTGTTATGCAGGACGTACTCGTCCCTTTTAATTAAAGAAGTTGTAAGAAAATTAAAGAGGTTTTTAAAGAAGTTGTGTGATTGCGAAAAATTTCGATTTACAGATTTTAACGGAAATACCCATTTTGACCATCCCTGAATTCATTTTGACTAGTTTCGGCTTGATGTCTGTACGTACGTATGTATCTCGCATAACTAAAAGAGCCGTAGGATGTTGAAATTTTGGATTTAGGACTGTTATAACTTTTAGTTGTGCACCTCACCTTTTGATTCCAATCGACTGAACCAAGGGTGTCCAAAACTCCGAAAGAATCTGGGTTTTGGAATTTTTCTTAACTGTAGTAATAAGCAATTATTGAGAGCTTTTCAACGATATATCATAACTGGTACTTATTTTCATTGGTTCCAGAGGTATAGCCAAATAAAACTTTAATTAATGAAATATTTAGATCTTATAAAGGGAATGCACATCGGTTCGAATCGAACTTCATCTTCTTTTTTTAACTTTTATTTTTTTAATTTAAATATATTAAGTTATTAATAATTATTAACTTCTGACTGTAAAATGATTTTTACGATAAGTAAATAATTCAATAACAAAAAAAATAAAAATATAAAAAAATATCAGAAGTTATTAGTGAAGTAAAATTTCATGTACTTTTCATTTTAAAAAAAATGTGTACGTGTAATAGGCCTGCAAGGAATTTATGTAAAAATTTGGAATTTTTGATTTTTTTTTTTGTATTACCGGTTTCCTTTCCTGATTGTCCACCTCTGCCAAACTAGATAATAGAACTTTTTTTTATTTAACTCAATACAACAATACTTCGGCTTATGAGACAGGGCTTTACTCCGTTAGCATTTTTAATAAATTACTAAACCATTTCTAAAATTTTTCCAACAATTTATCTAAAGTAGAATTAAAAAACTTTCTTTTACATAAATAATTACCTGTCGATGATTTTAGTTTTTCTTGCGATCTAACCTTCTGGAGAGACTACGCAATATTAATTGGAGGGTTTTTGGTTCTCATTTTTCTCTTTTGTCAGTTGACTTTCATCGGTTCTGAAAAGCTTTTTTTTCTCTCTTCCGACCATTGCGCTCCTCCCAGGCGTCTTCTTTCGTTTGCCAAGACCCTGATGTATACGGTTTTCTGTATTCTGATCTGTGGTTGCATAATTGAATCACAATAGCAAGTTTTGTAAATATATCGATGAAAATGTTTATCGAGGTATTTTCATCGATGGCATTCTGATAGAGCCCAAACTAATGGAATGTGTTATGTTATAAAATTTAGAGGGTCTAAAGGATGACCTCAGGTAAAGCCCTTCAGGGCTAGGAACGGAGGAGATGGTGGGACGACCGGGATCGTCACAAAGCATCGTCTTCCTCTGCGTGGGTCAGGATGTTGTGTTTCTTTGGTAGTTTTTTTTATTGTTTTGGTGAGGATGTATTTGGTTTTGGAGTTCATCATTTTGATCCAACTTTTGTTTTCCATTCTTTACATGTTCCGTGGAATTTGAGTTTTCGCCGGATGAGAGTAAATATCTTCTTTGTGTTCATACATTTTTTGTGTGTGCATTCTTCTGTTTTCAATGACCCATATACTATTCTTATATCTTTTCTTTCTAATTTATGAAGGTTTTTTTGGTTCTGTATTAAGTGAGAGTTTTTCTAATCCATAGAATATTACTAATCTGATGACTATGGTGTAGTGTTTCAGTTTTGCCTTTCTTGTTGTACAGGTTTTTTGAATGTTTTTTCCAATAAATAGTTTTTCCAATTTAATTTTTCTATCCTGGAGTGGTGGTTTGTCTAGATTATTGTCTGTTATTGTTTCTCGTAGGTATCGGTGTAGTTTTGATTTTTCCGTACTTTGTCTTTATTTCTTTTGCTGTGTTTTTAGCTAGACTGCTAGGCATTATTTTTGTTTTTTTTTTAATGATATTTCTAGTGCTGTCTTTTCTGTTATTTCGTTGAAGTATTCCAGTTGTTTAATTTCTTCCTCTTTTTTTTCGGCTGATAAAGCTATTTCGTCCGCGAACACTGGACATGGGAAGCACATTTTGTTCGCTTTTAGGCCCTAATTTTACGTTTGATGTATTCTCTTTCCAAAACATGTTCTTCATTTTATCTAGGACTCAGTTGAATAGGCTCGAGGAAAGTCCGTCTCCTTGTCTCGGGCTTGTCTATTTTTATTTTGCCTTCTATTTTGTATTGTATAACAAACATTTTTTATTATGTTGCTCTGATAAAGGTTTTACCATGTTTTTCCTTGATCTATCCAGGTAATTGCTTGAGCAGTTCCATTATTTTATCCATAGAGTAGTATATATACTTTTCTACATTACATATATATTTTACAATATACCGATCAGAATTAAACGTATATTTTTTTATTACTTTTTAACTCGTTCTTGTTTTTACTTGTATCAGCTGCTTCTGTGTACTGTACTTACTTTGATTTTGATAATTTTCAAACCGACCAAACAAACCATACTTCAAGACTAGAAGAAAAAACTTTTTTCTGAGGTTGATGTTTTATTAAGACAGTGTCTACTATATGGAAATAGATTGATTTGATAACTGTGATACTGCAGAGTAACTATATACCAGAGTAATTTAATAATCTTTTCACATCTATTTAAACATTTTTTTATGGAAAATACTTTTTATTCCGTAGGAGGGGTTGTTCGATTAACCAGTTGATTCTATGGATTTTATCCCCCGTAATATAAAATACTAGGTAGGTTACGTAATATGGAATGTAGGTGTAAATATTGACTTTTATGATTATTAATTAGAGTGGCTTGATATTTAAATATATAAATATGCGTAAAATGTTTAATTACATAACGTAAATGTAAATAGGTATTAGTTGATTATTGAAACGATTCATACTTTCACTGTAAATGTTTGAGTAAGTAAAATTGTTATAATTCAAGCAAATGTTCTGTTATACCGTGTACATGTCACAGGAATTTGCTTGTGACATGTAGAGCAGAATGTATGCAAAGTGTTCATAAATTAACACAACCCACGCATGAAACAAACTTATTTTAATAGCAAGAGTAAACTTAATTATATAATAAAACAAAATACACAAAATATATTTTTAATGTTTTTCTAGTTATATATAATAAATTTTCAAAATGCCCACACAGTTTTAAAAAATATAATCTGTTTTTGTATTTATAATTTGTTACAATGACGTGATCTATGTAATGTATATTCGATCAGAAAAACAGTTAAAACATTTCTTTCAAAACAATCGAATTTCACTAGATTTTGTACAGAATAAATTTAGGTGGAAGGGAAATTATTTGGGAATTAATTCTAAAGCTTCAAACAAAAAAAGGTTGATACAAACGTATGTCCAAAAGTGCTTTGTTATCGAATTACAGGTAGCGAAAACTTTGCTCAGATTTCAGTCTTCCCGGTGAAATAAGGTTGTTCAAAACATTTTTAAGGCGTTATATAAGGGATAAAATATATGGGTTCTTATGTATTTTTGACCTGAAAAATCGAAGAAAACAGGTCCTAGCACAATATCTGCCGTAGTCTTCATGATATTCAACATAAGACAAATATTTTGTGATAAAAAAACGTTTTTTTTAGGTTTGAAGTACAATAACTTTGTTAAATCGCTAATAAACACATCAAAACATGTAGAGCATTTGATTCTGAGAAAATTGTTTTAATGAAGTCTTTGAAAAACAAAAGAAAATCTACTTTGATTTTAAAAACAAAACATAACAGAAAAATGTTATAAACTGGAAAAAAAATAAAAAAACAGCTGTTTTCGGTGCAATAAATTTAGATTTTTCAGGTCAAAAAACATAACCCATATTCTCTAATGGTCCCATATGGTGGTCTAGTGGTGAACTCGTCATCGTAAATCAGCTATTTCGAAGTGCGAGTTCTAAGGTTCAAATCCTATACATCTTTTTGAGAGATTAGCGGAAAATTGGCGGGTTTGATTTATCTGAAGTTGAGTCTTGTTATCGAAACGTAAATATTGGAGTAGGGGAAAAATCTTTTTCTTATATTCCCGGTAGATGGTTTAGGATCGCATAAATCTGGCAATTATTAATTAAATTTCCCAAGAATTGCTTGCGTGCTATTGAAAGTTGACATATCATTGAGGTTTTTTTTTAGAAAGATTGTAATTAGATTAGGTTATTTATTCAAAAGTTACTGTGTTTTGAATATGAGTGAAAATATAGCAAGAACTTTGTTTAATTGTTTAAATGTTTAAATTTGTTTAAAATTGTTTAATTTGAAATTTTATCACACAAAAAACTCCCTTTCGGCACGCCGGAAGGCGGAGGTAGATTTCACCGGTGCTAAGTAGGGGACAAAAAAGATTTCCACGTTGAAGTTAAGAAAAACTTAAAATTTATTCAATACGACAATGGTTGTGTTTGCGCATATACGTCACTCTAGTAGTGGGGGTATACACGCTAGACTGCTGTGTCTTGAGTTCTCGCGCAATGTTAGCCGTATAAGCAACTCGCCCGTCTAGCGGAATTATTAACAATTTTATATCTCATTTGTTTTATTTTATGTAACTCATTATCATTTCACTCAAGTCTTTTTATGACATGTATAAATTCGTATTTTAATCTATTTACAGCCACTCATTGTTTTATTAAATATCATTCTTGACTGAATTATGAGCATTGTTTCTTTGTTTATTTCACGCTATTCGAATTGTGAAACATCCATATTTAGTCAAACAGGTTGCATGTGAAAAAAAGTAACACATGCTTAGCATACAACAAGCCCCATCTTCTTACAATTCCAGCAACATTTTGGTCATCCTTTGTCGTAAGGGTTGGTCATATCAAAAATTGTTTAAGACAAAGATTTTAGGTAATGTTTACAAGACTAACGATCACTTTAAACCGATTCCAAGCTGTGCCGATTTAGGGGTATGATTTCTTTGTCTTCGAAATCCCACTTTTTCCACTCCCTGGGCCAATGGTTGGTAATATCAAAAAAACTTTACCTAGATAAGTTTGTGTCCTTATCCAAAGAATAGTAGGAACTTTAAACGAATTCTATATTTTACTTAATAGGAAAGTTATAGCGATATTTGTTTTTGCGAAAGAAAATCCTTTCATTTCCACCCCCATGGTCCGATTTTGCCCACTAACAAACTTGACCGAGATTTTGGGTCGTTATACGTTATGTATTAATTTAAAAGTGATTGGCGCAAAATGACGGCAGTTATCGTGTCTACAAGTATGTGAAATATGTATATAAATTTTGGAACTGACGGTGGTTTTGGGTCTGGGGAATGTGAAACACGAAGATATATCGAAGTTTTCCGGAAATGGAATCATGGTACCTATTACAATAGGCAGCTTTCTTATGAAATATACCTAAAAGGGAAGAATGCGATTCAGGTTGCTAAAAATATTTCCTGTTTATAGACATGATGCTGAGTATCGGTATTTGTGTTACAAAGCTGATTCAAACATTTTCAAGTGGCTAACTCTGATCAGCCAATGACTGAAAAAGTCAATAAAATGATATAAAAAATTGAGGAAGACCGGCAAATAAGCAGTCATATCGGTAACGAAATAAGTATCGACCACAAAACGGTTTTGAATGTATTGCAAAAGGCCGGATACAAAAAACCTCTATCGTTGAGTCCCAAATGACGTAGCTATGATAAATTTAACGAATCAATTTCTAACTACAAACATTGCTAAAACGGAAAGATGTTGAACCACTTTTTAAACGGCTTATTACGTGCGATGAAAAATGGATCACGTACGAAAAAAATTATGGAAAATATAGAATAAGATCGAACTTAGGTGAAGTTTCCTCTTCCATCACATCACTCCACTCTCCCCTCACCCAGCCCCTAAACGCACATACATAAATTTGAGATTTATAGATTTACATAGATTTGAGCCAGTCAAAAATTTAGATAGTTTGGCCGAGAAGTTTTGATGCTACCACTTTATAGTCTCAATCTTGTATCGTCAGACTACCATTTGTTTCGATCGCTACAGAACTATCTTAACTGTATAAAGTTAGCTTCAAATGAGAGCTGAGAAAATCACTTATCAAAGCTTTCGTCCGAAAAACACTAACGTTCTTTGTAACGAGATTATGATTTTATCTCAAAAATGGCAAAATGTAGTCGATCAAAACGGCATATATTTAGTTTAATAACATTTATTTAAATTATTTTTTAAAAAAAACATTGTTTTTCTGTTGAATTAAAATACGAAGAAATGTTTTTCTCAATCTAATTAATGTGGGTATAGTATATCCCATGCGATAGATCTTCGGGTAGAATAAGGAATGTTTCATGTATAAAATCTTCCTGACCATAAGGAGAAACCATTCTAGGGTTACGCGTGAATGATAATCCAAATTACTTTCAATATGTGACAGCAGTAAAAGTGGTATTCTTTAATTATTATTTATCAATCTTAGAAAGCTTAGTTGATTTGTTGTGCGAGAAGTAATTTTTGTAATTGGAACTACTTTCCTTGTCATCTATGAAATTCTGTCGCGGTATGCTCGCTTCCTCCATAGTACAATTCAGATACCCTAGTAGCTTTAACAATGCAAAAACGACTTTAGACACCCCAGTTACAACAACTGCACATCTTTATGTGTACAATTTTAAAACTTTCATGAATTATACATTAATTTTTAACATATTAAATAAAACTTCACAATATTATTCAACAGTTGATTTAACTAGTTAAATTTATAAATTCTTTTTTTACAAAATGTTTTAATCGTGAATTTTTTTGATGGAGGGCTTGATGATATCGCTAGATAAGCTTGAAGCTTGCGCGTGGGATATGATATGGTAACGAAATTCTGTAGCGTATGAAAAATGATATGGGTAATCGGGATTCGAACACGGGACCGTCTGAAATTTTTTACTTTAATTATTATAATACAATTAGTTTATTATTTCCAAACAAATTAAAAAAACCGCCATCAGTACCGCCATGTAATGGCCGATCCCCGTGGCGGAGTGATAACATCTCGGGCTTTAATTAGAAGGTCCCGGGTTCGATCCCGGTCAGACATAGAAGTTTCATACCCTAAAAATTTCCATGTTCATATTCTTACGTAAAAGCTTGTTTGGAAGCTTCTCTGGTGAATTAATTCATCGGTAAAAAAAAAATTGGTAGTTTAAAAATTCATACATAATTTATTATAAAATTTTTAAAAAAATCAGTCAAAATATTCTTAAATAAATAAAAAATTATACTGCTTTTGCAGTTGGATTGGCAGTATTGATTTCATTAATTTTTCTACAAGAAAATTAAAATATAAAAAGAATTTAATTTCCGTTAGAGATCTAAAGCCCTCGTAAAAATGTTGATAGACGTATAAAATTGCGTAACAGATATAAGTATTTTTTAGTAGCGTACTTAAACAGAATTTTTAATAAGTCAGTTTAGCAAGTAAAACTGCTGATAACTGGATATCTTCTACTTTTTCCATGTTGAATTTTTTGTAGTAATAACTTTTGACTATAAAATTTATTTGTTGTTTATTTTATAGTATGCTAATAAAAAGTAATTAGCGTAATAAAATATGCCACAATTTTTATAAAATATAAAAATATTTTATGATTCTTATAAAAATATAACCGCATTAATATGTACAGTGTAATATTAATGACTCCTATTTAATTCTTAAATTTATTTTTGCATTTTATTTAACCTTATTCACTGTTTTATAATTCACAACAAATTTTTTTTTAAATGGAAAAAACCACTCGACCACAAGTTAAACAAATCGGCAAAACGTCGCATAATTTTCTCGGTTTGCCCCTAGACTTATTTTTCTTTCAAATACGCTCATTGGGGTATTAAACGATAATTACTTTATTATGCGAGTATAATGTTTGAGTAAAATTATGAAAAAAATCAAAATTTTTTAAATAAACTAGCCGGTCAGGGCTCTCGCTTCGCTTGCCCTACCATGTGGGCAGGAGGCTTTTCCCCCTGGACCCCGATGCATTCGTTATCCTCATGGTTGTTAGAATATTAAAAATTTTACAGATATGTCCATTAAAGAAAAAAAAAATTAATCATTTTACTTCATTGTATTTCTGCTGCTATGGGGACAGAAATATAATAATGAAGTAAAAGGATACTTGTTTTTCTTTAGTGAATATCTTTAATTCAAAAATTCACTTCCGAGGGGTTAGGGCCATAATCTTGGCTTAAAATCTTATTTAAGGTAACAAAAACATATCCTGAAAATTTGAAAGCAATTGTTCGGCTGGTTCTTGCGTGGTGCTGTTGCAAAGAGACACTTTCGTATTTATATATATACATATATATATATATATATATATATAAGATTTTTAAGTTGTATTTCCTTTTTTATCTGCAAAACTCAAATATAATTTTAGATTAATCGTTCGTATCAAGACGTATAAATCGTTTGAATTGTTCGTACGCTTCATTCAAAATAAAAATGTGAGCACATACAACAAACAAATCAACGCATCATGATTTTTTATTGGAGAGATTTAAGTTCGATTTTACCATCTTGATCTATATTCTTTTTACCTTAAAAAATTAGGTAGTTTTAAAAGTTTAATAATTCGTAGTACAACATTATCGTTACCAATTGATGACTCCCTTGCTCGATAGTTATCTCATACAGCATTTTTAATAAGTCGTAAATTGAAAAACAAATAAAGTATTTGAAAATATTATAACAATATATGTAAATTTTTATAACAAAAAAAATTTATTAAAATGTCATCAGCCGATCTCCATGGGTTACTAGTTAGTTTCTCGGCATTTCATGCGGAGGTCCCGGGTTCGAATCCTGGTCATTTTTTCATACATTACCAATTTCCACTAGGCTAATGACTACAGCTTTTGATTCCCGATCTTTCATAACGAAAAAAGAATTGTAATAATTTTTTAAAGATGAATTTTATAATTTTTTATTAAATTTGTACTTCTTTGTCGGATTTCCAAGTTTTTTTTTAAAAAAGGTTCTCTTTTGTTTGTAATAACAGTAGATACAGTTTTATTTTCAGTCTTGAAACTTTAAAGTTTAAAAAAATTGATATTTTAAGTACGAGTTCAACTCAGCGTCCTTGTTTTTTTATGGGGGATAACATTCATCTCACTAAAAATGTTGCAGATTTTACCTTAAAAATTAAGAAGTATTAATTAAAAGTATAATTGCTAAAAATATCAAAATTTTTTGTAAAAAAATTTGGGAACCCATTTAATCCCACTGCTCGATAGCTACTTCATATAAAATTTGTAATAACAGCTATTTAAAAAGAGATAAAATATAAGAAAATAAAAAAATAAAAATTTTCTTTTAACTTCTTAAGTCGGGTTTTAGGAGGTCCCCCTTTTTTCAAAAAAATATTTCCATATCGTTTACAGTAATCCTAGATACAGTAAGATTTTCAAACCTGAAAATTAACGTGTAAAAAATATTCGTAGTATGAGTTCTGTTCAACCTCTTGTTTTTTGGGAGTTTAAAAGTTTGTTTATCGGAGTAATTATCTACTTCAATAAAGAAAATTTGACCGTTCGGTAAAACGGCCCAATTTGGTGCATTGTTATTCAGCAAGAATTTTCTTTTTCTGTTTAGCCTCGGGAATCACCATAAGGTATTACTTCAGAGGATGAATGAGGATAATGTAAATCAAGTGTAGTCTTATACAGATCAACCATTCCCGACGTGTGTTGTTAATTGTAACCCAACCACCAAAGAACATTGGTATCCACGATCTAGTATTCAAATCCGTATAAAAGTAACTCCCTTTACTAGGATTTGAACCTTAGAATTCTTGACTTCGAAATCAGCTGATTTGCGATGACGAGTTTACCACTAGACCAACCATTTTTGGTTTACCAACAAAACCAAAAAAATTATAGTTTACTGAAAAAAATAAAAATAAATTATGGGTACCTTGATATCCCTTTGTCCGAGAAGATCGAAAATCAGGAAAAAGCTACAGGAATGTTTTGGCCGAAATAACATTTCAAATCTTTAGTGGGCTTTCTAACAAAAAGGTTGTAATTGTTGACATTTTTTATCAACAAATTACTAGTAATTTTTATTTAATATTCACCCGCTCCCCAAAAAAAGACTTAATATTTTTCTTTTTTTTACCTATATTTTGCTTAGAAAAGGAATAAATGGGTTTTTTTTCAACAATATTTTCTAAATAAATAGCCTCTCAAACCACTATAAATTTTTTTCACCCATTCCGTTTCAACGTTTTGCGGCAACAAAAACTATCTTTAAAATCTATTTTAATTTTAAATCCATCTTACAAGTTACCCATTGCATTTAAATTCTAAAAAAATATCTTAATTTTTTAATAGCTTTTACTCTTAAATATTTTTTAAAAGAAAATTAACCAAATATGTTCACTTCCTTCCTAGAAAATTTTATAACTTTATTTAGAATTACGGCTGTAACTTCATATTTTTTAAACTTTTTTAAAAAGTTCTTTAAATTTATTATCATCACCCGGGATTATTTTCTTAAAAATTAATTAGAACTGAATGCTTCCCCTTTAGTATGAGAGCCTCCAAAATGAAAAAAAAATTTAAACATTTAAATACTCAAAACGTATTTTTTTAAATAAAATAACTGAACTCACTTCTGTTTCTGAAGCTCCCAAATTAAAAATAAAAATTTCGTAGCTCAAAAGTTTTTTTCAAAAATGAATTTCATAACGTGATCGGCCTTGCCAGGAAAGTTATGTAACAACACATAGATCTTGGGAAAGTTAAACGCGTGGTTCGTTATGATGCTACAAGTTGTATCGTTGAATTTACTTTATCTGCGGTTAGCAATATTAAAGTAATCCACCCGGTTGGTATAGTGGTGAACGCGTCTCCCCAAATCAGCTGATTTGGAAGTCGAGAGTTCCAGCGTTCAAGTCCAAGTAAATTCAGTTATTTTTACGCGGATTTGAATACTAGATCGTGGATACCGTTGCTCTTTGGTGGTTTGGTTTCAATTAACCACTCATCTCAGACATGGTCGAACTGAGACTGTACAAGACTATACTTCATTTACACTTATACATATCATCCTCATTCATCCTCTGAAGTATTATCTGAAAGGTAATTACTGGAGGCTAAACAGGAAAAAGAAAGAGAGCAATATTAAAGCAATTAAAAAAAATCTTAAACACAGTTGTTTCTGATGCACACCATGCGCGCGCGTGCACACACACACACACACACACACACACACACAAAACTTAATTAAAAATATATATCATTTTATTTAAATGTAATATTTTTTCTTTTATTTAATTTAATCATTCTAACTAAAGCGCGCGCGCATACCGTATTTATTTCGCGCGGGTAAGGCGGTACTAGCAGCGACGGTCGTCACTAACTAAACTAATGTAACATCATAACTTGCATAGAACAAATTTCGTTTGTACAGTCGACGGACTTGTGTGGCGCGAGGCTTAACACACCAGTTATCTAGTTAACCGGCCAATCGAATTCGAGACCCGGCCAGACTGAGTAACTTTTTTACACTTTAAATATTATTCATTTATTTAATTCTACCGCTCACGTGTGACGTCACAATATACCAGTAGTTTAAAGCCTTTTTTTGGAGGGTGGATGCGATTTTGCAAAAAAATGTTTTTTTATGCTAATATTTTTATTTTTTAATCGTTAACAAATGTGCTTAAGAAAAATATGATCTTAATTAGGCAAAATCTCGAGAAACTGAGGGTGACTTTGCTCTACAGCCTCACCCCCTTCACCTTTTAAGTTGAAAATTTAACGCCATCAATGTCCCATTTATAGAAGTAGATTTTTAACATGTTTGGTAAAAATTAGTTCTGGAGGTATAAGATGATTTAGAGGCCGACACCGAACAAATACATTTACGGGCGAACATTAACATTCGGAAAATTTCCATCCAGTTTTTTGGGTTCCTTAGCTGTCAAAACATAAGATCAGCTGAAAACCGCATATGCCCAAATTGGACCGATTATAATTATTTCCCTTCTAGAGCTAGCTATAGCTCTGCTATAGCGCTATCTAGACGGGAAAGTAAAAATATTAAAGTATTAAATCCAAATTAAATTAACGAAAAGTCGATCTTCTTGCGCAGAACTGCGTGAGAATATTTTTTTTTGTTAAGTAACAACAGATTGAAGCAGAATAACAGTTACTGATGGATAATAATGAATTTTATTTCGAATGAAAAATAAATGGCGCACCTGACCGATTAATCATTGTCTATTAAGTTTTGAAATGTATTTTTTTTTCTACAAAATTTTATATATATATTATTTTTAAATAAAAAAACAGTAACAGTTCCACAACATATTCATTCTCTTGTCTTTTATAGAACAAAAAGAAAGGTGATTTATAAAACAAAAACTAAGTTATTTATTACGAGAGAAAAAAGGAATTTGGTCAAAGTGGTGTGCACCGCTGGTTCAATAATTTATATAATTTGACATATGTCTCCAACTTTGGAAAATAAATATCAATTTTCATGTTCAATTCTTGAAATCGTAACAATATTTTTACTCAGTGCTTTTTATACTTTACCATCTTATTTTTATTTTATTAACGGTTTAATCTTTTAAATAAAAATTTCGTGGAAATTAAAAATGAAATAATTATTAATTACCACGTAATTAATTAACGCAAAATTATTTATTTATTTTCTTTTATTTCGTTTGTTTCAAAATGAATCCGTACTGATTTTATTTGAAGCACCTTAATAGAAATAAGTTTTTATTATTTTTAGATAGATTTCGTAAGAAAGTTACCTATTGTAATGGATACCGTAATTCGACTTCCGGGAAATTTTGACATATCTTCGCGTTACACAGCCTCCTTACCCCAAAACCACAGTCAGCTCAAAAGTTTATATATAGATTTATTCATATAGTCTGTATATATATATATATATGGACACGATAACTCCCGTAATTTTGCGCTAGTCGCTTTCAAATTGATAACAAAATATCACGATTAAAATCTCGTAGTTTTTAATGGGCAAAATCGGAGCATTAGGGTGAAAATGGGAGAACTTTTTCTAAAAAACAAAATATCGCTATAACTTTCCTATAAAATAAAATATCGAATTCGTTTAAAGTTCCTACTATTCTTTCGATAAGGGCCTAAAATGTATATAAGTAAAGTTTTTGATGTCACTAACCATTGGTCCATGGGTGGAAAAAATGGGCTTTCAAAGAAAAAAAAAAATCATACCTACCTTAATAGGCACAGCATGGAATCGGTTTAAAGTGATCGTTAGTTCTCTAAACATTACCTAAAACATTTTTCTGAAACAATTTTTTATATGACTAACCCTTACGCCAAGGGATGACCAAATTTTGCTGGATTTGTAAAAAGATGGGGCTTGTCGTATGCTAAACATGTGTTACCTTTTTCACATGCAAACATCGTAGTATTTAGTAAATTTGAAGTTTTTCTTAACTTTAAGGTGGAAATGTTTTTTATTTCCTATTTACCACTGGTGAAACCTACCTCCGCCTTTCGGCGTGCCGAAAGGGATTTTTTTTTATATTTAGTATCTTTATGTTTCTACCTTAATATTATTTAATATATTATTCTAATATATTTTATTCTAATAAATTAATATACGATTTAACCACATCTAATTTTCATTTTTTTAATTACTTATGTATATTGTGATGTTGCTTTAAGCAAGCATGGTTTCCTTCGAACCATCCGGACAAATGCTATAGCAGTGCCATGTTTAATATACTAGTAGCATACGTATCTATCCTTGACGTGATCTATATAATGATCGAGGATCATTTAATAATTGAAGTTATAAATTGCACTGGAGCTAAAACGATTTATTTAATCAATGTGACTTTTATTTTCACTTTTCAACAAAATTTCCAACATCATTATACTCTTATCCCATCTCTGAATCGGTTCATTTATGCCTACTGTAAAGAAATCTTTGTTTTGATGTCGAAGCGTATTTATCACATTTTTTCTGAGGTCATTAAACTTCTTACCACGACTACGTTGTAGTACCTACTTTATAGGACCAAACTAGTGGAAATCCGATGGGGTCAAATCAGGACTGTATGGAGAGTTAAGTAGTACTTTGCAGTGGAATGTATCAATGGTTTCTCGAGTTACATGAATAGTGTGAGGTCAGGCATTATCATGAAGCAAAATGATGTCCTTGCGTTGAGATATCCTGACCCCGTAGAGGAAGGCACTCGCAGCTCCATCACAGATTTCTCCACACATCCATTTTCATCCTAACAGCGAATATTTCAGCTAACTGGAGCTCAATGCCAAAACGCCTATCTTGGTGAAGGAAGCACCCAGTTAGGCCTCTAGCCACGTGGGTTGCTATTCTACGTAATTATCTATAACAGTGTCAGACCCCCCTGAACCATCCTTCGTAGGGAAAAGAATCTGAGAAAGCCAGCAATTACGTTCCATTCCTTTTCGGTTTGCCAATTCACTTACAGATGAAAACTAGAATTATCCTCGCAAGCTTTCTAGCTACTTTGGTACGTTCAGCTTCGTACTTGAGGCAAACATATAAGACAGCGCACAGCAGTAATGGCCCTACACTCCAGAAACAGGCCTGCATTAATCAAACGAAATCTGATCAGCCTAGCTCGTAGCTCGAAAACCTTCTCATGTAAGGAAAAATACCATGCGTGTAACGGCCATCGGACGATTCAGTCCACCTGACCTGCCATAAATGAAAACCTTGGTTGTCTATTTATTTTATGCGCCCAGAAGTAAATTGGTCTACCTTCTTGGCAACACTGCTGGCTTCACTTTATCGATATTGTTCGCTTTACTTTGGCTCTCGTTATTGTTTGATGAGAAAATTGGCAAAAACTGAGCCTTTGCATCCCGAAACATTGGCATTTTTCTTGCTGTCGGGTTCGGAATTTTTTCTTGATTGGTGAACTCGTGTGCTTTTACTCCGAGCTCTTTCTTTTTGATTCTGGTTAATAATGGTGAAATCCATGTCTTATCACGGGTTAGAATACTTGACAAAAAACCATCATCTTCGTAGCGATACCATTGTTTCAGTTCTGTCCATAAGAGAAATCTCGTACCCTTATGGTTATTTGTCGATTCTCTTGAAACCCATCTTATTTTTTTTGTGGTACTCGAACTTCTTGATAATTTAAAATTTTTTACCTTTAATTTCAATTGTAATCCGTCAGTCTTCTTGGATGACTGCTCATAGACACTCCCGTCCAAGAAAGCCAAGTTTCAAACGCAGGATTTGCAATTTCAACGGACGTCCAGAACAAAACTCGTCAATCATAGAAGTTCGTCCGTCTTTAAATTTTTCTACCGTCTTGCAAAATTTTTTTCGGTTCATACAACTTTTGGTTTGGTCATACGAGAGTAAATGGTAACCCGTTTTTCACCTTTGGAAAGCAAAAACCGAATCACTATACGCTATTCAAGTAATTCGCAAACTTCAAGTGGAAATTGAAAATTTTGAGGTTATAAGCAAAAAGGTTTACTCAAACAGTAAAGAAGTAAAGAAGTAATCACAGGATTACCAATTTATTGTTCTGAAAGTATCGTAACCTTTTTACAAACTGTTGTGCCTCCACAGCTGATTGTGTCTTTAATTATTAAATATATTTCGTATTACATCGATCAGAATGAAAGATATATTTATTTATTTTGCTTTATATAATTTTCATTTCAATTGATCAGGTGATAAGGGATTAAAAATGTATTTATTTAAAAAGCTTGAAGCTTGTTCGTGGGATGTGGAAGTGGAATATTGTAACGTATGAAAAATGCCGGGCCTGACCGGGAATCGAACCAGGAACCTCCGGATAAAAGGCCGAGACGTTACCACTTTAATTTTTTATAAATTAAGACGTTAATTACCACTTATAAATTAAGACGTTAATTTTTTATTTTCGAAATGTTGCAATAAAAAATAATAACAAAGATTTCAATAAACTAATTTTTTTTTTGATTGCAACATAGAGTAATTTATATATTTAATTATTGGGTAATTATTAAATAAGACAATTAGTAATAATTTCAAAGTGATTATTATTCTTATCTCTTCACTCTTTAGAGTTACCACTATTGAATAGGTTTTTTTTATTCGAAATGTTACGATAAAGTAAAAATAATAAAATAATTTTAATAAATTAAAATATATATATATTTTTTTAATTGTAATGTAAATTGATAAATTATATTTTTAATTATTGGATAATTCTTATTAAATAAGACAATGAGTAATAATTTCAAAATGATTAATATTCTTATCTCTATCACTTCTTTGGTGTAATACGTGCATTTTATTCGATAAGTAGATTTAAGGTGAAGTACTTGTTCACAATTACTTGCTAGTTATAAATAAATTTGTTCTTAATATCTTTTAGGAATTATTGTCAATAATATTTTTAATAATAAGAAATAACTATTTTTTTTTGTCGGTGCAATTTGTTGATAAGGTTCGTAAGTTATGGTAAGGTGATCGTGGTTGGAAGAGGCCACACAAAGGCGATGGATAGTTGGTTATGTAAATACACTGATAGAAAATGTTGCCGAGCGATTTGCATCGGTGGTATCTTGTCAGAGGCCAAACTGATGTCTGTATTGTTTTATCAACTTTAAAGGATCTCAAAGACGACCTACAGTAAAGCCCATCAGGGCTAGGAACGAAGGAGTTGGTATGGCGACCGGGATTGTTACAAGTCGGGTGTCTTCCGTCTTCCACTATGTAGTGGAAGACACGGGGTCAGGATGAGTTAAAAATTATTTTTCTGTATATTACCACCACTACTACATGGAGCTTACTGTTGATCATTTTTTAAATTAGTTATGAAAAATATTAATTATTAAGTCCACCTATTATTAAGGGCTGGTCTAGTGATGAACTCGTCATCGCAAATCAGTTGATTTCAAAGTTGAGAGTTCTAAGGTTAAAATTCTAGTAAAGGCTATTTTTATACGGATTTGAATAATAGATCGTGGATACCGGTATTCTTTGATGGTTGGGTTTTATTAACCGCAGTTCTTAGGAATGGTCGACCTGAGATTGTACAAGATTACACTACATTTCATTCATACATATCATCCTGATTCATCCTCTAAAGAAATATCTTAAGGTGGTTCCAGAGGCTAAACAGAAAAAAGAGAGTTATGAAAAATATCAAATTTTTGGTGAGAGGGTTATAGTAAAAGGCGTATCATAATCCTACCCTTTCCATTTAAAATTATTGAATTTTCAATCTCCATGAGAGCCCCTGTATTTGTGCCACATATCGAAAAGCAGATCTTTTTTTGAGTTAAGAATATTTGCTAAATTTCATTTTTCTATGTTTAACTGTTGAAAGGTTACTTTGTGTACTTTATTAACTCTCTGTATATATTTACCACTTCTTCCCTTCCCCTTAAAAAAAAAAGTTATTAGATTACATTAGTTTTAGCGTCGGAATATAAAAAAAATATACGGTTTAAAACCGTATAAGGGTAATAAATTAAGCAAACAATACTTTCAGTGAAAATTATTTTAATATGACTTATGTAACTATTATTGGTTTTCATTTTTTCAGATTCTGTTTACTTCAATTACGAAGAGATATATTTATATATCTATTACTCGTGAGTAAATAACATTAATCACTATTCATTTTTCATCTATTTTTATATTTAAAGTAATTGAATTTGCTTCTTCTAATACAGAGTGATTCAAAGAAACGGGAAATTAAAAAAATTAAATAAAGTTAATGAAAAATTTTTTTTAGAAAATGAATTTTATTTCATGTAATTGTACAAATGTTGCCATTTTAGGATACATACATTTTAGTTTATTTTTTAAAGATGACGTCTTCCAGGTGACCTCCTCTTTTACGTAAACAATCACGAAGTCTCTTCGTTAAATTGTTCATGGTTTGACGTAACATCTCAACTGGAATTTCCACAATTGCTTCTCAGATCTTTGCCTTCAGTTCTTCCGTTGTAGCAGGTCTACTGTGGAACACTTTGCTTTTAAGGTGACCCCCACAAAAAGTAATCGCAAGCTGAGAGATCAGGCGATGTGGGAGGCCATCTAATGTCACCATTTCGTGAAATGACACGTTGTCCAAACAATCGGCGTACAGCTGCCATCGATATTCGTGCAGTATGTGACTTGCTCCGTCTTGTTGAAACCAGGCTGTGTTAAGAATCGGTGGAAATCTCTTTTGTTGTTCCACAACAAAGGTTTCAAGCATGGCTACGTAACGAGCCGACGTCACTGTAATCGCAAGACCGTTGTCATCCTCAAAAAAATAAGGGCCTATAACACCATAAGATGATATAGCACACCACACGGTCACTTTCTGGCTGTGCAACGGGCGCTGGTGTATCTGCGTAGGATTCTCTTGTGCCCGGTATCTGAAATTTTGCTTGTTAACAAATCCACTGAGGTGGAAATGCGCTTCGTCTGACATCCACAGTTCGTGAACAAACTCTTCGTTATCATTTATCTTCTGAAGCATTACATTACAGAATTGTGCTCGCACAACTGCATCGTTCGGTTTCAGTTCCTGGACGATCTGCAACTTGTATGGATGGAATTGCAAGTCCTTCACTAACATTCTTCGAACACTTGAACTATGCAATTGTAAAGATGCTGAGAGACGACGGATTGACCGATGTGGACTTCGTGTGACAGCATCTTGTAAAGCTTAACATTCTGTGGTGTACGGACGGTTCGCTCACGGCCTGGAGGTCTCTTTTTCTTTGTCGAACCAGTTTCCTCAAAATTAGTATCCATGTTTTAATTGCATGTGCTGATGGAACACGGTGGTGCCGTCCCAGCTTAAAATGACGGCGAAATTCTCTACGCGCTCCCTCCACACTGTCATTGTTTTTGTAAAACGCTTTGATAGCAAATGCACGTTGCGCACCACTCCAAGAATCCATAACAACTAAATGGCAGGTTAGGTTAGAGAGGCTGGCGCCACTTATCAAGTGGTACCAATCGCCCACGGCTACCAACACAATTTTCAAAATTTCCCGTTTCTTTGAATCACTCTGTATATCATCTAATTTTAAGGCTTTTTCTAGGAATACTTGAAAAGTCCGTGTAAAATAAAGAAGACACAAATTTTCGGGATTTTTTTTTTATATCTCAACATAATTTTCGTTCAAGTTTGAACAAGATGATAGTCCAGTAATGTGGAAATTTTTCTTAATCCATCCTTGTAATACGATTTATCTAAGTTTCCCATAATCGCAGATATTTCAGCAATAACTTAAATTGTATCATTTTGCGTAGATCTCTTCCCAAAAATCCATTTCTTTAAATTTAGAAACAGATAATAATCCGAAAGTCCTAATTCTGCGAGGCTGATTTAGAAGAATTTCGTATCATAATTCGATCAATTTTGCGTTCGCAATCGCAGAATAGTGAATCGGTCCATTGTTATGATTGATAAAAAAATCTTTTTGTCAAATATGGTCGTTTTTTCTTTATATCCTCTTTTATGGCATCCAGCAAAGATGCATAATTAAAAATTATGCCACAAGCATCCCAAAAGACAGTGGCCATCACTTTTCCTGCTTTTGGAACGGATTTCTACTTCTTTGGAGCTGAAATTCACTCTTTTCACTGTTTTTCGGTTTCACATCAGTAAAAATATTCATAAAAGTTCATCAATTTTTATGCAGTTTTGCAAAACACTCTATTTTGCACAATTACATTAACAACCCTAAACTTCGCTAAGAAATGTCCATTCGTTTACGCTTTTTTTATCAGTTACAGGTAAACGCGACACCTATGTTATGGACAGTTTTCTTATTTTTAAATATTCCTGTAAAACATCCGTTCAATTGAGATGACTATTTTGTGAACAGTCTCATGTAATTTCAGGCTTCTACCCTTTATCACTATATCGTGGATTTTTTTCAATATTCTCGTGTTGTAACCTAAACAGGCAGAACATTCAGCGTCGTTTGGGCTCATATGACCACTTCAAAAAATCCAAAATTGTAAAAATCTAATGACTGGAGCCGATTCACCGTAATATTTTTCCAACCGCGGTTTTAATTTCCTGTGCTGTTTTTCTCTTCAGAAAGTAATGATTGATTATTGTGTTTAAGAATCCTGAATAAAAATGTAATCTTACGCGGAAAACAGCTTTTCGATTTGCATTCCTGTTTTTGTACTGGTGCGCATCAAAGTTTCACAGCAACTACTATAAAAATATTTAAACTTCAGAAGTGGCCCGACCACTATCAGCTGGTACTGATCGGTCAGGAATGACTCAACCAATTTACATCAAATTTTAAGATGCGTATCTAAATTTCATTGAAACTGATGTAATAGTTTGAAAATATTTGAGCCCCAAAATTTAATAAATAGGCTTATATATATATATAAAACACATCCCGACAAGTATTTTTATCCACCTGAGATTACTCGATTTATTTTCAACCGAAAATACATCGAACTTTGACCATACTAGACATGTCCCGTGTGTTTTCAACTAAAAATAAATCGAGTAACGATGTGGGTTACTTGGTCGATTCCATTTTTTCTATAGGGATCCCATTTTCATACGAGACATTGTTTTTATCGTATAATGACGAATTCTACAGGATAAATTCAGTAAGATATGAAACACTATTAAGAATATTATTTAAAAATAAATATGGTGATATTTATAATATAATACATTATAATATTGTGATACATTTTGTTCATCACATCTCTTTCGTTGAGATGATATGAGTGATTTGCAAAAAAACATTAGCTCAACATAAATATGTTTAGGCGTAGAGTTGTATGTAGAAAAAAATGTCTTATGTTGAATATAAAAGAAACTTCATGCAGCAGGAAAATGATCGAATGAAAGTTTAAGGTTGAGAGAGTCTATTTTGATTTCATTTTTTGCGTAGAGTTTAAGATGTAATTGTCTATAGAGTTCCATATAGATAAAGCCATACTTGCCCCTAAATAATCTTTTTTTCAAAAAAAAAGAATGACCACTTATTTTGAAAATAAATTCGAAAAAAATTTCTGTATTGAAAAAGCGTGGTTGTACGCGTGAATAGTGTTGAATATAAATATTAAATAAATCATGAAAAATACTTGACAGGATGTGTTTTATATACAGAGTTATCATAAAAGAATGGTGCGGTTTCAGTAATTCATAGGAAGATTGTAGGGAAATTCTAGATGTTATATTGGTATCCCTGAAAGCCTCCAACCCAAAAGTTTGTTTATCAGCAGTTGTAACTGACGTTGTGGTCAGTTCTTATGTTGTTGTTGCGGTGAGTTTAGCAAGTTACTATGTTCTCGGATAAAGACAAAGCAAAGTGTGTTTTATTGATGGCCGAATTAAAATCCGTAATTTTAATTCAACGTCCGTTTCGACGTGAATTCGGAAGAGATCCACCACACAAAAATAACATAACACGTTGGTTCAAACAATTCGAAGAAATTGGATTAGTTAAGAAACAGAAATCAACCGGCAGACCAAGTGTACCAGATGAAACGGTTGAACTAATAGACAATCAGCAATTAGAAATCCTGGGAAGTCCATCCCCTGTCGAAGCGTCGAATTAGGTATTCCAAAATCAACAGTTCACAAAGTTTTACATAAAAAACTGTAATTACACGCTTATAAAATCCAGATACTGCAAGAAGAAACCCGATGATAGTGTAAAACGTTATAATTTCGCTGTTGAGATGTTGGACAGAATAAGTGAAAAGGAATCATTTTTAGATGATATAATTTTTAAGACGAAGCTACATTCCATGTGAATGGATGCGTTAACAGACACAATTCACGAATATGTATGGGGCTCTGAAAACCCACATGCAATTATTGAGAAATAATTGGCGATTCGCCTAAAGTTAATGAAAAATGTGGTGTGATGAAAAATCGTGTAATAGGTCCTCTCTTCTTCGCTGAAAAAACAATTAATGGAGTTGTGTATCTTGACATGTTAACCAATAATTGCTTTCCTCAGCTGGATGAACTCGAAAACATTCATCAACTTCATTTCCAACAAGATGGTGCTCCCCCGCATTTCAATGCTTTGGTCACGGACGCTTTGAACGAAAAATTTGGAGATCGATGGATAGCCGGCAAGGACCCATACTTTGGCCTCCAAGGAGTCCAGACCTGACACCTTGCGATTTTTTCTTGCGGGGGTACACCAAAAGCGTTGTTTATACACCGCTTAAAAAACAGGATTAATGAAGCAATGACAACCATTAACGAAGAAATGTTAACTAATGTTTGGAGAGAAGTTGAGTATCGTTTGGACATTTGTCGAGCGACTAAGGGCGCACATATTGAAATTTATTAATTATGTAAAAAAATGTTTGAGACGACAAATTTGAAAAATAAAAAACATAAACTGTAAGTAATTCTGTTTTAATTTAAACCATGTTCAAAACCGCACCATTCTTTTATGATAACTCTGTATATACTAGCTGCCATAGGCGCGCCTCTGCGGGTTGCCCTGGCGAGCGGCACCTCAGAATGATATCAGGTTCCAAAATTGATTACCTCTTGCGAAAAATGTTTTTTTTTTTTTTTTTTTTTTTTTTTTAATGATGAAAATTAAACAAGGAAAGGCGAAAAAGGGTACGTTATCGTTCTGTTAAGCACCTTTCCTCATTAGGAAATAACTTTTAGGGTGGGTTTTTATCATCACGCTTTCTAAATCCAAAATAACTTCAAAACAAAATATCCGTTTACACTTTTAAACTCTTCTCTTCAGTAAACAAAAATCACTGTTTCACTTATCAATTTAGACCATCCAAAATTTTTCTAAAAACAACATTTTTTCACTCGTTTATCTCTATGCTCTGGAGACAATTTCATTTTCATTCCACTCCGTACTTTTACTCTTGATAATGTAACATGCAACTGTTCATGCCCAAAAACTTCTAATTTTTATTATTGTTTGTTTTTTATTGCTTTCTTCTAATTTTTATTGTTTTTTACCATTTGATTTGACCCGCGTGATTTTCCTACTTTTTGGTTATAGTTCATTATTTTTTGAAGAAAAACTATCACGTAAATAAAAAAACTGATGCGGACACCACATGACTTCCTTGTACGCCTATTAAATTACATATACACATTTTTAAAATTACATAAAATTATATTTCATTAATAACTTTTGATATTTTTTCATTATTTTTTTTTTTATTGTTATCAATTTATCGTAATTTTTTTACAGAAGTTAATAATTAATATCAAATCAATATATTTAAATTAAAAAAAAAGGAAATGAAGTCTGATTCGAACGGATCTGCATTCCCCTAGTAAGATCCAAATATTTCAATAATTAAAATTTCATTTGGCTATAACTCTGGAACCACTGAAAATAAGTACTATTTACGATACATCGTTGAAAAGCTTCTCAATGAGGGGCTTATTACTGCAGTTAAGAAAAAGTCCCAAATCCAAATGTTTTTGGATTTTGGGCTTTTTTGGACATTTTTAGTTTAGTCGATTGCAATCAAAAGGTGAGGTGCACAACTAAATGTTAAAACAGTCCTAAATCCAAAATTTCAACATACTTCGTTTAATCGTTTTTCAATTATGCGAGATATGTACGTAAGTACAGACGTCACGCCGAAACTACTCAAAATGGATATTTCTTTTGAAATCTGAAAACCGAAATTTTTCATAATCATAATACCTTTACTTCGTACATGGAAGTAAAAATGGATTTAAAAAAGAATTGTTTAAATGTATTGAAAATAATAAGGTATAACTTTTATGAAAGAAATGAAAAAAATTTTAATTTTGAGTCCGGAACAAAATATATAGGTGCCAAAGCTACTTTTATTTTAATAACCTTTAAACTGACGAAGAAAAATATTTAAAAATAAATTTAATAATAAAAATTAAAAGAGGATGAGCCAAAAAAATTAAATATAAAGAGTTTTTCGGTTTCAGCATTAAAAGTAAAACGGCAATAAAACAAAAATTATGTGTAATATCAACCAGTTTTTTATTTTTTTTAATTTGATACTTATAACATTTCAATTTGTTTTTCGAACATATTGTATCGAACATCATTCATATGGCCTCCACGGCTTTGCTTGACATAACCAACTCAATCGCTGAGTTGAATAATCGCAACACAGAAATAAGTTTTTGCTGGGTCCCTAGCTAGCCACGTAGGGATTCCAGGTAATGAACAGGCAGACTATGCTGCCAAAGAAGCGTGTATTCAACCTCCTTTTACCACCCGAATTACTACCTGTGATTTTATTAATCGTGTAAAACAATCACTGAGAGCAAGGTGGCAAAGTGACTGGACGACTACCGTCGATAATAATCTCCGACGGTTTAAAGATTCAGTGTTGCCATGGGGTTCCTCTTGCAGAAAAACTCGTCATGAGGAAGTGGTCCTCTGCCGGTTACGGATAGGACATACGACGATCACACATGAGTACCTAATGTCAGGAGGACAAGCAACCATTTAAACACGATGGAACTGCCGCATGACTGTGCACCACATTCTCATAGACTGCGTATGTTATTCGGCGTTGCGTCGTGAATTTAATCTACGCATAAACATCTCCGTGGTATCTTGTACAATGATAATGAAATTTTGAACCAGATATGTTTTGGTTTTTGCGTAGTACTAGGTTACTGCAAAAAATTTAATATTGTCATAAATATTTTTTATGCTAGAAGAGTTTTTGTCAATTTCTCCCTTACTTTCAATTTTGATTTTTTTTGGTTCTGTCTTTAATTTTATTATTCGAGTAGGAAGCTTTTTGCACTCCCTATCGGAATTAGTTAAGCTTTATATAGTTTCCAAAACAAGTCTCTTTTTCCGCGCTATCTGCGCGCTCATTGCCTGAAATTCCAATATGGCTGAGGATCCAGCAGAAGCTCACTGTTGTATTACCTCATTTGCGAAATAACACATTGAATCTTACAAACAACAGGGTATCTGGAGTACACGTCACTCGTAGAATGCGAGCAAACAAGTACATGTCGAAATATTGGGCTAATTATACTTAAGGCTTTATTAATAGCAAACAGCTCCGCAATTAAAATATTGGAGATGCTCTGGAGGCCAAACATGTATGATCTGTTCCCTACAACAAAAGCACAATCAACAGAATTATCGTTTTTTGAGCCATTCATGTAAACTGTAGCATCAGGATTCATGCTATTTATAATATTTTTAAATTCTTTTCGCAAAATAACTTGATTTTTTTTTTTATGATAATGCCAAAGCCCAAAGCAGGAATTAATGATAGTACAGGCAATTTGTCATCAAAATAGGCTGTATTTGAAAATCCTTACCTACCGATTGGTCTTTTGTCAATCGGCTAGGGGGATGAGGGAAGCTTAACTCCAGATTTGTAACATCCCCCTCCCATAGATTTTTGAAAAACTCAAAAAGGTTTTGAAATGCTTTTTTCTCTGAATCTATGCATTTTAGAGAAAAGTTTTTCAAACAAAAAATGTAGAGGATATTCTCCTCTACGATTAATGTCTTTGAAGTTATGGCGTATAATTTGAAATTGAAATACTAGGTGGCGCTGGAATTGTAAAAAAACGCGTTTTTTCTGTTTTTTCACCGGAAAAAGTTGTTTTTCGTCTGTATTGCATTTGTAAAAGTTGTTAATCTCAAAAAAACAGACAACTTTTATTTAAACAATTTTCTTGTACGACTTACCGTTTTGGAGCTGTAGCTTGTGAAAGTGTGAAAATATTATTATTAAGATTATTGACCTGTGAATTGGGCACGTGTTCGAAACCGGTCTAGTCGCTCAACAATGCCGATCTCCCCGGCTACAGTAACAATAGGACCGCTGCGTTGCCATTGTACCGCTATAACTCTGGAATGCTGTCGTACAACAAAATTTTTTGAATAAAAGTTGTCTGTTTTTTTTGAGATTAACAACTTTTACAAATGCAATACAGACGAAAAACAATTTTTTCCGGTGAAAAAACCGAAAAAACATGTTTTTTACAATTCCAGCGCCACCTAGTATTTCAATTTCAAATTATACGGCATAACTTCAAACACATTAATTGTAGAGGAGAATGTTCTCTACATTTTTTGTTTGAAAAACTTTTCTCTAAAATGCATAGATTCAGAGAAAAACGCATTTCAAAAACTTCTTGAGCTTTTCAAAAATCTATGGAAAGGGGGATGTTACAAATCTGGAGTTAAACTTCCCTCATCACCCCTAACATATGGAAAAAAACATCAATCGGTAGGTAAGGATTTTCAAATAAAAATACAAATTGACTGTACTATGAGACAAGGCCGCCAAGGGAGGTAATAACATGGAACAACAGTAATGACGAAGGTAATTGTATATTTAGAGCTGAGAAAAGGCGCTGAGTTTTGATGCCTAGTGGAGCAGTAAATCTGGGCTATTCCTGGTATCGATTAACATTTTGGTTAGTAAATACCGCATCAAAGGTTGGATGAGTTAGTTGCGCTTTAATCCGAGCCACACATGAGCATAACTGTTGTAAAATTACTTAGGACTTTTGTTTTTAATAAACTTCGTAATTCTTATGTTTGTAAGAATCTGTAAGTTCACAGTTTCTGGGGGCTTGGTATAAATACATCCATACCTTCCTTTACGACCTAGAAACGTTCCGGAAAAGTTGACCGTAAAGCGAAAAGTCGTATAACGAATCAATTATTTTGATACAAACCCATAGAAATTTAATTGGATCTGTTCCAACTTTTTATAAAATAATATAGGTTTTAGTTCATAAAGCATTTTATTCGTTTTGTTTCCTATAAAAATGCTCGCGTAAAAATAAAAGTACAAAACAATGTAGTAATAAACAGAAATTCAAAACATAAACATAAATGATTAAACAAAAGAAATCATATGCACATATTTATACAAATAATAAAAAATGTTTAAAACCTGTTTTAATCTGATGACGAACATTAACACGAACAATTGATAAGCTATAATATGCTCACTTTCCGCTGTAGTGGATTGATCCAGTTTAAAATATTGGTGCAACATTGTCTGCTTCTTTTTGGAGTGATTTGTAACAGGTAATGGCTGAGTTTATTCTTCCGAGACAGTTAAGCGCTGCTTTCTTCGTCGGGATAATTTTGAAGAAGGATGTTCAGTGGCTGCTCAAAATAAGAAAACGCATTCGACAAGTTTTTTGCTGCTAGCTGTTGGCATATAGCAGGCTCTTGCTCTAGCTTCTCATTAAGTGCTCGTTCTCTTTCTAACTGGATGTTCCTCGTTTGAAAGAGGTTTTCTGTCAGCATCTAGAAAATCAATCAAATCACCTTTTTCCAAATCCTCAAAACCAAGATTGTTTGCTAACTTTAATATGTTTTGTTGAATTCCAGAAAGAGAATTAACTTTAGGCTCATTGGTTTTTATGCATTCTGGCCAGATTTTTTCCAAAATTGGTTCATTATGGTTGATTTTAATTCCTTCCACGATTCGCTAATGTTGTCTACGACATCTCTGATGCTGTAATTTTTCCAAAACTTTTTTATCGAAGATTCACCATCGGTTTCCTGAATAAGTCTACCAAACGTTCTACGTAAATAATAAGCCTTAAAAGTGGCTATTGCACCCTGATCCATTGGCTGGTTCAGAGCTGTTGTATTTTTGGGAAGATACTCAATCTCCAAATCTTCAGATAATTTGGATAAATTAACCGTGTGCCCTGGAGCATTATCCATAACGATCAATGTTTTGTTGCTCAAGTTAATTGTCTTTCAAATATTTTTTTACTTCTGGGCAAAAGTAATTTTTTAATGTTATTGTTTAATAAACGCATTAGAATAATAAGGATTGACAAATAAAAGGAATGAAAGAGAATCTTTTCAAGTTCAATTAGTAAAATAAACTTTGTTTTTCTTCCTTAATATATATAATCTTCGTTTCTTCATTTATAATGCATTAAATTTTCTTTAACGATTCTAGATTGGTTTTCAAGACGTTCACCGAGTACTTTGCGCATCACACTTTTTAAAAACTAGTCTTCAAAGAGAATCTTAGTCATCCAACCTTTCTTTTCTGATCTCCAAATGACGGGCAATCGTTTATTGTTCAGCCCTTTAAAACACTTTGGATTTTTGGAAAGATATACTAAATGTGGTTTTAGCTTAAAATCTCCTGCAGCATTAGTACCAAAGAGCAAAGTTAATCGTCCTTTGACACCTTATATTCACATGCAGACTTCTCATACTTTGAATCTAAGTTCTTTCAGGCATTCGCTTCCAATAGAGTCCTGTCTCGTCTTCATTGAAAACTTGTTAAAGTCGGTATCCACCTCTTTCAGTAATTCTTTTCAAAATGTTGGGATATTCTTTAGCTGCTTCAT
This sequence comes from Lycorma delicatula, assembly GCF_047948215.1. NCBI lineage: Eukaryota > Metazoa > Arthropoda > Insecta > Hemiptera > Fulgoridae > Lycorma > Lycorma delicatula. The sequence goes on along the minus strand of NC_134455.1, from coordinate 348,067,619 downwards.
CATCGGCACTAGCTCTTTCACCTTTAATTTTTAAGTTGTGTAAATTGTGGCGATTTTTTAATTTTTCAAACCAACCTCGGCTTCCTTGGAATTTTACATCTTTCACAGATTCATCAGTATCCTTCCTCTTTAAATTTTCGAAAATACTTTTAGCCTTTTCTTGGATATCATTTGGCTTATCGGCATTCTTCGTTGATTATAGTCTTCAATCCACATATCTAATAATTTTTCCATTTTTTTCATAATGCTGCTTCGTTGGCGAGTTAATTTTGAGACACTTTAAGAGGTGCAGCAAATAGCGAATATGTTTTAATTTCTTCTTTTCTATCGCGAATTGTTTGAACTGTAGACTTCACCTTCACATTGCATTACAAACAACAATTTTTTCACCAGCTTCAATGCAACGTAAAACTTCCAGTTTGGTATCTTGAATGACAGATTTTCGGCTTCTCTTTATATTTCTATCAGTATTAATTTCCAAATTCAATGAACATTTTGGTGGAATTTTTCTAAAAAAATGAACGATTATATTTAAAAGAATTAATGAATTATTTATGTATGTAACAAAAAATACAGTTTTTCTAATACATACGTACCAAATACTGTATTTTTACAATTCACGAATTAATACAAACAGAAACCAAACCCAACCTGAAAATAAACAAGAATAAACACGTCAAACCACGTACACTATAGCGACAACGCAGTAAATTTATGACAAAGGCAAAATGTAGCAGTGCCGCCTAAAGGGAGAAGCTGAAACTAAACGTATACCGTATAACGAAACATTGTGGGCCGTAAATCGCAAAAGTACCATAATAAAAAAAGGCCGATATAACGAAATACCGCATAAAGAGCGGCCGTATAGCAAGGTATAGGTGTAAATGGCATTCATACCATTTTACTCAGAATCAAATTGTCTATAAGTATTATAACAAAATCGTGTTTTTTAACTCCAATCTTTTGTATTTTATCCCAGATTTCTCAAAAACTACTAAAAAATACAATTCTGGAACCTATTATTTTTTTCAATTTTTCAGGTCAGATTTCATATAAAACCATTAAATTTACCCTTAATTTAGTTCTCAAGACTTACAGTCTGGCTTAATTTTACCGATGGTGCAGAAATCGGGACGAAATATGGACTCCACTCTCTAACCAAGCGTTTACTAACCTATATTTGTATGAACTTTATTTTCACCAGTAGAACATATCCTGAAAGTTTATTACATTCTTTGTGATTCACTCTGTATATAATACCCTTAAAAAATAAAAATAAAAAATCCTTTATTACGTAAATTTGTGGAGAAAGTTTTTGTTTACTTTACTTTTTTTTTGAGACTTATTGCATTAAACAATTTAGTGAAGACCGGCAAAAGCTATAAAATGTTATTGTTTAATAAACGCATTAGAATAATAAGGATTGACAAATAAAAGGATTGAAAGAGAATCTTTTCAAGTTCAATCAGTTAAATAAACTTTGTTTTTCTTCCTTAATATATATAATCTTCGTTTCTTCATTTATAATGCATTAAATTTTCTTTAACGATTCTAGATTGGTTTTCAAGACGTTCACCGAGTACTTTGCGCATCACACTTTTTAAAAGCTTTTATTTAACTCGCTTTAGGAGTAATCAAATCTTTCAACTGCCATATCTTTTAATCAATCGTATGAAAATGATTGAAATTTGGTACACGTATGTAACTTCGATGTGTAAAAAAAAATATTTACATTTTTTTGTCTTAAAAAAAAAATACAAAAAAAAATTACAAAAATATATTTGATACATATAAAAAATTATTTTTTAAAAAAGCTTTTATTTAACTAATATTTTGTTTCGTGTAGTGTGTTGAACTCACTTTATCTTTTACGGCTAAGTAGTTCAGTTCCTTTGTTTAGATACAAGATGTGTTTTGTTTTGAGTTCATTAAATAGTAGTACACCGATGGGAATGTCACTCATGGCATCCTGGCCGGGGCGGACTAGAATATGTCAAAAACCGGGGTTTCGAAGATGATTTCCGGTAAAGACCATAAGGACTAGGAACGGAGAGGGTGTTGAAGGATACCGCTGAGGGGAAGCTCGGTCCGATTCCGATTACATCGAACGAGCCGCAACTCCCTGACTACAGTCGACATCGCCGGAGACCAGCTTCCGGACCCAACAGCCCTTCTTAGGATTACTTCTCAAAAATCACAAACGCTCTTTTTCCGGGTACTCCACATACCTCAAATAGCCCTTTTCATGACTACCATGAGATTGTAAGTATTCACGTACCGTCGAAGCCATTCGGTGACAATACGCACAAACGTATGCCTGACAAAAATATATTTTTTGGACTTCAAACCATAGGAATAAAAAATTATTTCGCAGATTATTTACAATGTGTTTTAAGTCTATTTTTTTTTATTTTTGTTGAAAAAATTGTTTAATTTCTCCTTAAGGTACAAAACTTAAAATTGATCAATTTTTTTTATTGATCTGTTTACTTTCCCGTTATAGCTATAGTACCAAATATAAACCGACCTCCGTGGCCAAGAAGGTAGCGCTTCGGCTTTTCGTTCGGGGGTCCCGGATTCGAATCCTGCTAGGCATGGTATCTTTTCTTAAGCTACCAATTTCCACCGGGCTAATGAACTAAGCTGTTGATGCGATGCCCCGCTCTGTCATAAAAATGAAGAAAATATTAATGTAAATATATAAAGATAATATAAATAAAAAATTAATTTACAGTTCAGGAAGCGTAAATGAAAATTATTTGTGCATATTTTTCTGTACGTGTTGAACAGAATGTACAAAAATCAGGTTTCCTTTTTTAATTTTTTAATAAATATTATCTAAAATTAATCAACAGAGTAATATTTTTAACTTAGTTTAAATAAATTTGTCAAAACATTTTATGTGTAAAAAAAAGTCAGTGCAAGCATAATAGACGTTTCTCATACATCTAAATAATGTATTGAATTATTTGAAAACAATACAATACTTTTCTCTGCTCAACTGTAAAAATTAGGATTGTGTAATACATTCCCTGCAGGATAGTTCTGAATTGTAAAACTGTGTATTGGTTATTTTGTTTTAACATATTGTTCTACAAAGGGTATTACAACTTTTTAGTAATTGTACTTTTTAAGTTTATGACCTGACTGGTTTTCAGTTTTCATGAAGAAACTTCAGTAGTCTCTGTTTTTGTGGTAGTTTTACATATGAAATATTTTCCTGGAATAAATAACACCTTATCTTGTAAAATTTTCTTTACTATGATTTTTTCTTTTAAAAATAACTGTATCTATGAGTTTCTAAGATTGCTTTTGCCTGATCAGTTTTATTTATCTATTTTATTTCATTAATATTCTGAATTTTATTTTCCTGAATTGGCTTTAGAGAAAATCAATAATTTTGTTAATTATTGAGTATTTAATAGAGTAGTGCAGGAAAACTGGAAATTTTACAAACTATATTGATTGACAGCTCTAGGAAAGTGACAGGCCTCTAAGACAGATGTGAGCTGGGTTTAAATATTCTGAAATTTAGTGACAATGTAGTAGTACTGAAAGTACTGTTGAAGTTTTTATTAAAATGTTTGAAAGTTTGATGGCTGAACTAACAGAATTTCGGCATCTTTATAAGTTAGGACACTATGAACCTGTCGATCTCTTCATACAATTAAAATGTGGATTTGTAATTTTGAAGAAACCTTTTCTGTTACAAAAACAAAACATCAGGTGGTGTAAAAATTTCTTGAATGTCAGAGAATATTGACACATTTCAACAGGCCATCTTCAGAAGTCATTACCACTCAGTCTGACAACATTCAACGTCTTCTTTACAGTTAAGCTGTAGAAGCATAAAAAGAATACTGAACGAATTGAAATTCCACTTCTACAGATTATAAACAGTTCATGAACATAAACCCAAAGACCGTTTGTTGTGTCCACACTTCTAAGAACAAAAGTTGGCAAAAGTAAACGAGGAGACTGATTTCATTAACGTATGGATGTCGGATATAATCCATTTCCACCTCATCGAGTATGTAAACAAAAATAATTTACAACATACAGGGCTCAAGAAAATCCTCATCAGCTATATTACCAACTAGCAACAAAATTACAGTATGATATATTGTGTCATCAGATGGTATAATAGGTTCTTGTTTTTGAAAGTGAAAAGGAAATTGGAACCTCTATAGCATTCGATCAGTATGTAACTATGGTGGAAAATCTTTAATGGGTAGACTGGAAAATTTCCAATAAGTCGAAACTAAAAATATTTGTTTTCAGTAGGATAGTAGGATAGAGCTATTACATACAGCCAGGTAGTTTACTACATCTTTTCAGAGATTGTCTGGCAATCAAATTATTTTAAAAGGCTCCCTGACATGACAGTGTGATCTTTTTTAGAGGAAGATATCTCAAGAGCCTTTTGTATGCATTCGATTTACAACCATTGCCAAACTGAAAACGAAAATTGAAGAAAAAATCACATATATCTCTGTTGACCAATATCTTACATCGTGCTATGCAGAATTTCCAAAACTGAAATATATTAGGGGAAATATACTCCACCACATTAACAATGTAATCTTAAAAAAATAATTAGTAATTCATTAATGGAATAACATATACTCTTATTTGTTGCAATATCATAGTTGTAAAGGGAAAGCACCAAAATTTGTGTATGAAGTATGAGCAAATGTCAACATTTCAAGAACCACCTTTAGTCCAACCATAAAAATATTATAGAGATTTTAGGAAGTACGTACTTGTATTGACCAATATTTTTTTATTAATATTCTCTGTACATTAATTCTTCAAAAACGACTAAAACATATTTAAAAATGGGACATTGATGCCATTAAATTTTGGGAAAAATTAAAAAAAAAAAACTAATATTTTTCACCGTTTTTAATTTTTGAATATTGGACATAAAAAATTGAGCTTTAGTACAGTGAAACTACTTAAAGTTATTTAAAATTACAAAGTTTATGTTGGATTTTGTTGTGGGTGGATATTCAACATTATTTCTAAACAATTATTTTCTCGTACCTCCTAAAACTTGTTGACCAAAGAGGTTGAAATTCATCACAAATATTTAGACATATATCCCAGCTTTTGCTATTTTCCAATCAAACTTGTGATGGTATTTGCATGAAATCCAGAATGAAACTGATTCTCTGATCTGGTTTATTCCATAGTAAAAATAGTGATTGAATTGACTGTATGGATTATTATGTCATTAATAAAGACTATTAATTAAATATTACCAAGGTAAATTTAGTTTTCTTAAAAGGAATGAGTCATAGTAAACAGCTTTAATTTTACTTTGAGATGTAATACTCTATCAGTGACACCAGTCACTCTTCCACTCTTGAGCCATTTATAAATATTTTCAGACATTCATATTTCAATTTAATATAAATATTGACATAACAAATCTTTTCAAGTGTTTTGTTTTTACAGAGAAAATACATCTTTTTCACAATTATCATTTTTTACAAGTGACAATTGCAAAAAATTAAGTACTTAGCACAAATTTTGAGGCTATATTTGGATTCAATATCAAAAAAATCCCTTTTGGCACACCAGAAGGCAGAGGTAAATTTCACCAGTGCTAAGTACGGTATAAAAAAGATTTCTACCTTAAAGTTAAGAAAAACTTCAAATTTTCTCAATACGACAATGGTTGCATGTGAAAAAAGTTTTACATGTTTAGCATACGACAAACCCCATCTTCTTAGAATTCCAGCAACAATTTGGTCATCCCTTGCCGTAAGGGTTGGTAATATCAAAAATTGTTACAGACACAAGTTTTAGGTAATGTTTAGAGGACTAACAACCACTTTAAACCGATTTGATGCTATGCCTATTAATAGAGGTATGATTTTTTTTTTTCTTTGAAACCCCATTTTTTCCACCCCCTGTGCCAACGGTTGATGATATTAAAAACTTAGATAATCTTACTTATACGCTTAGATAAGCGTAACTTACCTTAGATACTTACTAAGGTAAGCTTTAGGCCCTTATCCAATAAATGGTAGGAACTTTAAATTAATTTAAATTTTACCTAATAAGAAAGTTATAGTGATATTTTGTTTTTTTGAAAAGCCCCCCTTCATGATCTGATATTGCTCATTAACGAACTCGATTGAGATTTTGGGTTGTTATATTTTATGTATCAATTTGAAAGTGATTGGCACAAAATTAGGGCAGTTATTGTGTTCACAAGAAAGTAAAATATATATATATATAAATGTATATATAAACTTTTGAACTGACAGTGGTTTTGGGGTCTGGTGGATATGAAATGCGAAGATATCTAACAATTTTCTGGAAGTCAAATCATCATACCCATTACAATAGGTAGCTTTCTTATGAAATCTACCTAATATACAAAAGAATAAACCAAAATTAACTGTGTAATAAAACTTTTGTTAACCATTGTAATTATTAATTACAACACAGTGAACTTCCCAGCATTCCTCCTTGTAATTGTTAGGTGGAGGAGATTGGCAAGTAGCATGCTAATCTCCTTCATCTAACATCTGCATGCACAAATGCATGAAGCACATATGCTAGTTAAAAAAAAATAAAACTATAGCCAACAGTATAAATTTACAAAAACGTTCACCAAGTTCTGTAACACCATTCGATTAATTCTGATTAGCTACAGAATAAATTTAATTATTAAGGAGGTGTAATAGGTTTGAATAACATATTACATCATTATGATATTAATTACAAAAATTTATCCTAATAATTATTTTTAAATAAAAATTAATAAAATGAAAAAAGGTGTCCATCTAACAAATGATTCTTCGTAATAAAAGTTATAAAAAAATGAATTTTACATGTACTTACTCTTATAAATTTGTTTTTGTATAAATATTTACTACTTCTATAAATAATGCAGAACATGATGATTATATCACATAACTGAAACCTAATTAGGTTGATAGTGCTACTTTATAGACACTGAATTTGTTCAAGGTAATTTCAAGAAATACTAAAACTGATATAAGAAGTTCCTACACTGTGTTTTATATATAGTTTTCCTTTTATGATTGTGGTGATAAATAGCAATTATGTAAAACCTCTGTATGCATCCCAATTCCCACCTCCCTTTATGGTAATATGATTAAAATATGTAGATAATAAATAAAATTTGAATATGAAAAAAACATTTAATTATACATTCACCAAAATAGTAAATCTGATTTTATGGTAAAAGACGGATATATATACACTAGGGTTGAAAAGTTATAAACTCCATTTTATGCCCTGGACTCCTATCCCTCCAGTTTATTCTTCTAACAAATTGAAATATTTTGATATTCTATTTTTTCCAAAATGCACATTATCATCAAAAAAAAATAAAAATATCATAGGAATATGTCTGAAGGTTAAAAAAGGTTTAGGCTTTCATGATTACAAAGTGTACAATCCTCCTAGCCAACTCAGTTAACAAAAATTGACATATTGTGGTAATAGAACTGTTCCATTTTTCAAATTTTTTTTTTGTCTTCAGTCATTTGACTGGTTTGATGCAGCTCTCCAAGATTCCCTATCTAGTGCTAGTCGTTTCATTTCGGTTTACCCCCTACATCCTACATCCCTAACAATTTGTTTTACATATTCCAAATGTTGCCTGCCTACACAATTTTTCCCTTCTACCTGTCCCTCTAAGATTAAAGCGACTATTCCAGGATGCCTTAATATGTGGCCTATAAGTCTGTCCGTTCTTTTAGCTATATTTTTCCATATGCTTCTTTCTTCATCTATTTGCCGCAACACCTCTTCATTTGTCACTTTATCCACCCATCTGATTTTTTAAATTCTCCTATAGCACCGCATTTCAAAAGCTTCTAATCTTTTCTTCTCAGGTACTCCGATCGTCCAAATTTCACTTCCATATAAAGCAACGCTCCAAACATATACTTTCAACAATCTCTTCCTGACATTTAAGTTATTTTTTGATATAAACGAATTATATTTCTGACTGAAGGCTCGTTTCGCCTCTGCTATTCGGCATTTTATATCACTCCTGCTTCGTCCATCTTTAGTAATTCTACTTCCCAAATAACAAAATCCTTCTACCTCCATAATCTTTTCTCCTCCTATTCTCACATTCAGTGGTCCATCTTTGTTATTTCTATTACATTTCATTACTTTCGTTTTGTTCTTGTTTATTTTCATGCAGTAGTTCTTCTGTAGGACTTCATCCATGCCATTCATTGTTTTTCCTAAATCCCTTTTACTCTCGGCTAGAATTACTACATCATCAGAAAATTGTAGCATCTTTATCTTTTCACCTTGTACTGTTACTCCAAATCTAAATTGTTGTTTAACATCATTAACTGCTAGTTCTATGTAAAAATTAAAGAGTAATGGTGATAGGGAACATCCTTGTCAGACTCCCTTTCTTATTACGGCTTCCTTCTTATGTTCTTCAATTATTACTGTTGCTGTTTGGTTCCGTACACTAAAATGTTATATACTCACAAAAAATAATTACAAAGCATTTATGTTGATGAAGTTCTGACTTCCTCATTTCACAAAGTTTTCACCCTCCTCCCCTCAAAAAAGAAATATAACTATTGCAATATTGGAAGTTACAAAGTACATTTTATTTCAATAAATTTAAACACCTGTAGATATCCAAGCTGATCAAACCTTCTGCCTTTATGTTCTAGACCATCCAACCCCCTCGTAAACAAAATTTTGAATATTGCAATAAAACAGCTGGTTTTTTTTTTAATTACTACTATAAAAAAATAAAAAAACTGCCGTGAAATAAAAATAATCAACAGAAGGTATTGAGAGTTTACATTCTCATTAAATTCTTAAAAATCCAATTTATTTACTATTAAAAATATAAGGAAATTTGTATGTCGCAAACAGTAATTCTGATCCCATTATGAAATTTCCGGCACTAATGAAAAGATTAATACAAAAAAGTAATTATGTTAGGAAGATTACAATTGTTACAAAATTAATTTTATTCAAGAATTGTTTACAAAGGAAGCTAGCTGGCCCTTGGCAGTATTTAAACCCCTAGGCCTAGAGCTTGCCCTGACATAACAGCAGCTGATACTTCTCCCAGTTCATTAAACTATAATGGTTTCAAAATGTTTATCAATATAACACTTCTTCATTGCACTATTCTTGAAATTTTTTCCATTATTCCAAATCTCTTGTTTTTTCTGGTATCTTCCATTTTTAATTTTATTTTGCAGTTTACATTCATAATTTTCTTTCTCCTTCTTATTCTTAGACTTTACATTACTAGAAGCATCATAATACCTTATGGTATCCAAAATTCAAGATTTGTTGACCCTGACGTCTGTTTTACAGCTCCATAAATTTACAAAAATTAAATTTTTACAATATTATTTTTCAAAATTTGTTCTACTTTTTGAAAAAAACAAAACAATGTGGTCCAAAAGTTTTTGTTTCTGTGCTTCTTACTTTTTAGAGCTTTTACCTCAATTTAATTAAAATGTAGGATTAACAAGGATATTCAGTCCCTTCTTTTACAGTATATTTTTTTGAAGCCAGTAAAAGCATATGATGTTGACTGTTTGAGCTATATTGCGTATGCAATTACTTGTAAATTCATTACGCCCCTTCAATTAACAAAAAAAAATTTTTCTAATAATCAACTTTTTAAATCCCATATCAGATTGTAGTATTTCGCTTTGAATGGGCTTAATAATACATAGTCTGTACAAAAGGTTTTAGGACTAAGGGTGTAAAAACGAGCTAGTGCCCACAATGTTGTGGGCAGTTGTAATTTGTCAAGATAAGTCATGTGAAAACATAACGAAAGCTGATTCAATTTGGGTTGGTGGTACTTGTTGGGCATCTGTTTTTGTGAAAGTTTTTCTTATTGTCAGATTTTAAAAAAATGGAGCAACTGCAAACATAAAATTTTGTTTTTTATTTGGAAAAAGCTCTACAGAAACATTTTAAAACAAGCACAAGGTAATAAATTTATATCTCGTTTAAGTGGTTTGCTTGTTTTTATAATAATCGAATGTCATTAGAAGACATTTGAATGATAGAGGAACTGGTCACTAACCAGCCGTAGCATTGAAAACGTCAAACACATACGTGAATTATTAAATGCTGTCTAACATGGACGAATTACTGCTGCTATCTACTAAGATGTCCTGAATCAAATCTTTTTAGACTGAATTAGTGGTGTGCGATTGCATTTTCATAAAACTAAGGATGGTTCATGCTTCACGACAATGCACCATCCCAACCAATAGGGGGGATTGGTTGGTCGCCTTTTGACGATTCCGGTCGCTACACCACGCCCCATTTCTAGCCCTGATAGACTTTAACGGGAGTCGTCTTCAGACTTTCTAACTGATTACACCTCACAGTAATAAGCCAGGCATCAGTTAGAATGCACTGATGTAAATGCCTTGGTAGACAATTATATCAATGATTTCTAACTTAGCTTTTGCCTTCGCTACAAGGCCTCTTCTGGACATCTTGACTGACTTTCATCATTGCCCCACAACAATGCACCAGGGCATACAGCCACCACTGTTTAACAGCTTTTCACCAAACAACAGGTAACACTGCTGGACCACTCTCCATATTCACCAAGTATACTCCATGGGGGCTATTTGCTATTTTCAAAAGTCAAGATACCTACATGGCAGAAGCAGTACAAATTGAAAAGATAGTGAGAAGAGAGTGTTATAAGTATTCTAAAAGTTATTCCAAAAGAGCGCTTCTCCAGAGCTTTTGATGACATCTATAATCAGTCTAAAAGTTTTATCATGTTGATGGAGATGTATAGAAGCTTAAATACGAATAAATTTTTCAGGTAGATTTTGTAAGAAAGCTACCTATTGTAATGGGTACCGTGATTCAACTTCTGGAAAATTTTGACATAGCTTCGTGTTTCAATCTCCCAGACCCCAAAACCACCATCAGTTCAAAAGTTTATATATATATTTCACTTTCTTGTGGATACAATAACTGCTGTAATTTTCCACCAATCGCTTTCAAATTGATACATAAAATAGAACGACCCATAATCTCAGTCAAGGTTGTTAATGGGCAAAATCAGACCATAAGAGTGGAAATGGGAGGGGGCTTTTTAAAAAAAAAATATTGCTATAACTCGCTTATTAAGTAAAAAATCAAATTCTTTTAAAGTTCCTACCATTCTTTGGATAAGGGCCTAAAGCTTATCTAACTAAAGCTTTTTGGTACCACCAACCATTGGCCCAGAGGGTGGAAAAAATGGGGTTTAAAATGCAAAAAATGTCATACCTCCCTTAATGGCACAGTATCAAATCGGTTTAAAGTGGGTCGTTAGTCCTCTAAACATTACCTAAAACTTTTGTCTAAAACAGTTTTTTATGTGACCAACCTTATGGGAAGGGATGACCAAAATGTTGCTGGAATTGTAAGAAGATGGGGCTTGTCGTATGCTAAATATGTGGAACTTTTTTTCACTTGCAACTATTATTATATTGACTAAATTTGAAGTTTTTCTTAACTTTTGAGGTGGTAATCTTTTTTATCCCCTATTTAGCACCAGTGAAATCTACCTCTCTACCTTCTGTATGCCAAAAGGCATTTTTTTATGTTTCTGTAGCCTCATTCCTGAAACTTTTTATAAAGTTTATAAACACTAAACATCTACATTTTTTTTGTTGTAAAATCTTTATATTTCCTAATATTATCTTATGATCATTAATCTTATTCTCGACATCTTAATTAGGAATGGCTATTTTCATAAATTTGAAGTTAAAAACATTGTTAATAGAATAGGGATAAAGTGGTATATAAAAATAACTATTTTAAAATTACTATACCAAGAGGAAAGTAATTTAATCACATTATACTGTCATTTAACACCATCATTGTTACTACTATTGAGATGGCTAATCATTTTTTTGTTGACTGTTCTGGTTCAAAATATTTAATTCGATTTTTATTTATAACTATCATTTCATTTGTGTTGCAATAATAATTGTTTTAAATTTTGTCCATATTTTCTTATCCAGTATATTAATACCAGATTTTTTTACTTTAAAAAAAATTATATTTTTCTCTTTCATCTGAGAGTTCTGGGTTCAAGTTCCAGTCAGATATGATGTTTTTCACATTATACAAAATTCATTACCATTCAGCTTTAATTATTGAAAAATGATGGCACACAACAGAAGTTGTTTTGTGTGCTACTGTTTGCAAAGAGCAAATCCATTGTTTAGATATAATGTGAATTCTACCATTTATTCAACGAACAGTCATCATGTTGAAGATGATTGCATAATTAAACAGAAAAGTACTGTTTGATTTAGCATGTTAGCAGATGAAAATGTTGGGTGTTTTCGAACAGACTCCTAGGAAATCCACAAGAATTAAACTTGTAATGTCTCAAACAGTACAGCTTGTTCCTAAAAAGCATCTGAGAAATGAAGCCATATAATTTTAGTTACTGCAGGCATTACATTCTGGCAACCATAATAACAGGTTCAAATTTAATATACTGCAATTTTGGTGGAGATGAAAGATGAATTTTTTTTTTCAAATATCCAAATTTTTTTTCAGAAGAAACAATGTTTCATCTCAGATTAAGTTAATTGGCACAATATTTGAATTTCAGGGAGTGAAAATCCTTTCATGATCATTGAGGCCAAATATGTTTTCCACCATTTCTGTAAGTAAAGATTATGTACTTTTCTATTTTTCAAAGCAAAATATGATTGGAATTCTATATCTAGATACAATATAAAACTGTTTGTTTACCAAACAGATTCTAATGATTTCATTTTTATTCAAGATGATACTTACTTAGAAGGTCTAATCTTATTTAAACAATACCTTCTGGAACGATTGTATCAGAAAAGGTGGAACAGATTTTGTTCATCATTTAAAGCCTCTCTGGTCATCAGATTTTACCTCCGCAATTTTTGTCCCCAGAGGGTATGCAAAAGAAATGGTTTTCCTACTACCTATCTATTACTCTTCAAGATCTAATCAATAAATTGTTAAAGCTATGAATTCAATAACTAGGGAGCATTAATTTGTGTGCCAAGAAATGTTTTACTATTTCAGTAAAAACATTGCTGAGCACAGACTAAATCTAGGACCATAAAACTTTGAACTCTTCTATCTAGTGATATGGTTTGTGTTTTTATATCTTATAGTAAGTTAGAAATAGAAACTTGAAATCTGGTCATACTTTTTGAATTATCCAGTAATCGAATTGAATCCAAAAAGTTCTTTTAGGATCAAATAATTTCCCTGTTGAATAAAATAAATTAAGCGGTTAATAATCTTCCAAATAACAACTACAAATCATTACATTTCTTGGCTAATGATCAACTAAGGATTTAAGCAGGAAAATGTTGAACAACTAAATTCATACATGGAATACCAGTATTTTATTAAGCAAATATCAATTTCTGTTGGTATGGTATAAATACAATTTTATTTTATAAAGCATACATTAAGGTTATTGATCAATAATCTTTGAATTTTAAAATTATCTTGATCAAAATGGATTGATACATTAAACATATTTTAATTACTGAATTATTAAACTAAACATTAAAATTAAAAATAAACATATATACAATTAAAATATAAATATTTTATTAAAGGTTATATAAACAGTTAAATTTTCAAAGATTGACTTATAAATAATGCAATTTTTACCTATAAATTTAAAATACTATTTTGTTCTGCTTTTACAACAGATAAAAATTATAATGAGTGGCCCAAATGTAACTGTGCACCTAAACAAAAGCATCTGGATCTTTATCAATAAAATTTCATTTATCTTGTTTTTTTTATTATTGTCAACAGTGAAACTAGCAACTTTGTTCATAGTTGATTCTACCTTTCACTGTTGACAATAATATTTATTTGTATAACCATTAAACCTTTTATTCACTATTTTGTTTCAACTGTATGACAATGATTTTAACAGTTGAAAATGTGTTTTATTATGGTAGTTAGTACACAGAATACCCGTACAAAATAATTCCAGCTTGTCAGTTACACAATAATTTCTTAAACGTGAAATCTTTTATTTAATTTTGTTATAAATATTACATAACAAAAAGTTTGAGTTTGGTTTGCATATCATATAATATGATAAGCATTCAGTTTTTCTAGAACATAGTAAACTCGGAATGTTATTAGAATAAGGTCATTTATCCTTTCATCGACTGATGAACTGAGGCAGAAATTGCTGGCACACAGTTTCAACGAAATGGTACAATGCTAGTACCACAGAAGTTTCACTAAACCTATTGTATAAAGTTTTCAAAGATAAACCCATTTTCATAGCACATATTTGTTTCTTAGATCTCCAGATTTTAAATCTAAAGATTTTTATCAAAGGCGAGCGAGAAAGGCTCTGTTTACAAGAATGAACCTCATGTTCCAGATCAACTGCATAAGAGAATTTGTAAATGCTATCACTGCTTTGGTGCTACAGCATGTATTTTCAAATGTCTTTAGGCATGCTTGGAGGAAATGGTGGCCATATTGAACAATTTTTTGTAAGTAAAAATTCATTTAAGTAAGAATTATTTGTATTTCTATCATTATTATTTAAATACAATAAATTAAATGTTCGTAAACATTGGTGCATAATTTCAGTCAGGACACCCATTACATTACTTGTTATAAGCATTTTTTTATTAGTATGTATTAGATATGTACTTAAAGCTCATAATAAAATAGATTTTTAACAAAGGTTTTTTATTTAATAATTATAATTAATAAATTTTCATTATAATTTTTAATCCATTCTACCATAATATACACTTCATTCACTGGCATTCGTCTCATAAAAAAAATATAATTATGTCTAATAATACATAACTTTCTTTTTTCACTATTCACTAACTTTTAAAGCTCAATCAATTTAAAGTGCTAACATTCCAAAGCACTTTAAACATAAAATCATAAATTTTCTCAGACTTTTCTTGCTAGGAACTGTACAATACAATAAACCAAAATCTATCTATTAATACTTAATGACAACCTTTTAATAAAGATATATTAATATGCAACATTTTAAATTGTCAATAAGATTTTTATGGCCTGGGAGTGATAATTTTTCACCATTCAGTTTATTTTTTAAGCAATTTAGATCAGTGCAATTTTAGCAATAACTCAAACAAAAAATTTCATTTATATTAAAAATCATTCTTGCCAAAATTTATATATTTTATAATATGTTATTGGTACGTTTGAAATCTCCATACTTTTTCCAACATGGCAAACTTCAAGTTTTTATACGGAAACCTTAATTTTTATAACATTTTCAGTTACATCAAATAATTAATTCTTGGACATTTTCCCTATGTGACGCAATCACTCAGAAGCTATACCTCATTTTCAGTTGTATCAATTGACAATATGTAATGTAACAGTCCAACATATCCAAAATTCTGTAATTTTATTCTTTTTTTATTATTTCAATAAAGTTGTATTTTTGTAATAATAAGTTTTAAAATGTGTATACTTTTTTATTTTAACATTTCACAAACACTTTAAATTACTTCTTGGACCACTTTAAATCAGTGGTTCAAATTCTTTATTATATCATTATTCTAGTAAATAAATCCCAAAAAACACACATTTACAAAATACTTATGCTTTAATTTCAATTTATTGAAATTAGCAAATTATGTTTTATTACAATTTACAAAAACAAATATTAATATGTTACTCAATAAAAACAAAATATTGGTAAGTTCTTTTCTTTTTTTTTTTTTGAGATGATGGCATACACTGCTTTTGGTCATTTTGCTCTATGAGAATGAAAATTTGTAGCATATGAAAAATGCCATAACTTTTAATCTGATTTACAAAAAATAAATAATATTACTTTTACAAAATAATATAATTAAAAAAAAATCATTTGACAAATAATTTACTTATTATACTATTAAAACTGGTAAAAATAAATTCGCAACCATCCATAAAAATCTAGCCAAATGTAACGTTTTAAAAAATTTCTTATAAAATACCAACATTTTTGGTAAGTACAACTGGAAATATGGTGTCCAACTTGAATGGTTGTATCTTCAAGAATAAAAACGTATTTTTTAAAATTATATGTTATATCTAAAAAAATTTAAAAATTGGATTTCCATTTAAAAAACCCACCATATTGGAAAAATGGGTGAGGTGTCAAACATGTCAATAGGATATTTTTAATGTACTCAAAAATCAAGGAAAATTCCCTATTTAAAGTTCTTTGTAGTTGACAAAATTCCAATATTGGCACACTTAGAATGAACAATTTGTATATAAAAATACCACTTTAAATTTTAATATTAATACAAGCAGACAGTTTTAGATTGATTATTTAATAGTACATACAGCACATCATTCATTATTAAAAAGAAAATATAGGTAATTAAATCAATAAACATTGTCAAAGTTTTGTTAAAGGAACATATTTTTTAAGATTTTGATGTAAAATGCTGAATTTTACATAAAAATATGACATCTTCGTACCTTCCAGTGTTGTTATTATGAGATAAAAAAATGCAATAAAATATTTGTAGCTCAATATAATGCGAGAAAGAAATTTATTCATTTGCACTTGCACAGGTATACCTTATGAGTTTTGTGACATATACTGTTAATCTTCAATCATATCTCCTGGTATTGTGATTTACACTATGCACAATTTTGTCATGTAATAATATTCAGCGTGTCATAATTTAAAAAATGTTTGTTTTTCAAACACAGAGAATAGTGTTAGTGATATCACACTTCTAAAGTCTGCAAGATTTTCTTGTGATTTAGACTGATACTTTTCTCAATAATGGAATTTAAAGAGTACGACTAGTTGTAAAATTACTTAAAAGAAATGTTTTGATTTAGTTATAAAATATATTTCTATTTTTTTTTTTTTATAATATATATTATGAAAGTAATTCTCATATTTTTTTTACCACCTATAAGTCTATTTCATATTCATTATTAAGGGAGGTAGGATGACTTAAAAATTAAAAAAAAAAAATTAATTTTCAAGTTTTTTAACAAAAATCTTGTTCTACAGATTTTTAGCTTTAATTTAAGAACAAGTTAATGTAATCATGTTTAGTATTGTGTATTTTATGAAGCAGTGCAAAAATTTATAAACTTTTTTACTGATTGTAAACAATTCAAGATAATAGATGTCATCAAATGCGGCTTTAAAATATGATGTAGAACTACGTACTGGCTAATCACAGAAATATGGATAACTGAAGATAATACAGAGTATCGGCATATTTCTATCTTTCATTTACCAATGAGGACACTGCATATGGATTGTGCCCTAAATTTGAGAGAAGTTGCTACAAGTACCATAAGTTTAAGGTTTAGGCAGATATGAATATACTTATCTATCATATGAAGAAAATAAAGCACATTTTTCAAGATTTAGAAAACCCTTCACTTCTTATAAAATCTTTACATCATGGTACCCAAAATAGCAGCAAATCACTGAATAATGTAAACTGGTTGCAGATCCCTAAATCTATATTTCTCATAAAGGCTGCTCTAGAGTTTTAAATTTATAAAACAATAACCAGTTATAACAAAGTAAGATAATGAAAATATTATCAAATGCAAACTTTTAAAAATATTAGTTATTTCTACAGGGGCATATTCTTTTGGAATAATGAAAAAATTGAATGAACTGGTATCAAAACATGCAGGAAAATAATATACAAGAGATTGAGAAAAAACATTGCCTTAAGACGCTTAGCTAAAAGGAAATTAGAAGGCATGTATAAAGAGTAGGAGAACCTAGATTATGGTGCATATTGTTGCTGGGATTTCCTAGAGTAAGAATAATTTCATAACTATATCATTAAACTTTAGATATGTTTTACGATAAGTGTTTATTTTTCAGATAAACATATGCTTTTCTCAGACACCGTGAAAGATATATCTATATTTTTTTTTTTGTAACACCAAGCTGAACATTTCAAGCAGATTTTCTAAAATTCTCATTATGTGGTGTGTGTATGTGTGTCTAAAAACAACAAATTAATCACCAAACACAGTAACAGAAAAACAAAAAACCTAATACTAGTAGTCGACTTTCATGAGATCCCACATCAGTCTGTACACAATTCTATAATTAATCAAGTTTATGTACATCAGTAATGGCAGTGGAGTTGTGTTACAAATTTTGTGGTTTTTAGTGTTTATATTTTCCAAATTTTAAGTTTTTATTTCTTTTTTTGTTATTTGTTGATATAATCATAAAATTGTATTCTGACTGATGATGCAGGATCCCACAAAAGTCGACTATGGTCTTAGTTCTTCTTAGGTTTTTCCGTTACTGTGTTTGGTGGTTAGTTTGTTTTTTTAATTTAATTAGCATAGTGATTGTTATGTTGATGAATTATTTGAATTTTCAAAAAGTATACATTATATATACACTTTGCATTCCAAATTTTTGCACCACTTGCCAGATAAATAGAACAATTCATAACATAACTGTATTAACACTATTTTGGTTTCAAACCCTCTGCTTAAAATGTTAACCAAAATATTATGTTTAAAATAAAGATTATGAACATATTCCTTATAATTTCTGAGAAAAATGTGTACATTCAGCTAATTTATATTCAGGAGATAAAGTCATCCAACTAGTTAAATTTGTTTTTTTGTAAAATAGAAAACACACTCATCCAGTAGCAACATACATAGATGTAAAATTATGTTATATGGTGGTTAGCGGTAAACTGTTAGTTGATACAGAAGAGAGAGTTACTTAAATATTTTAATTAATTACTTAAACCAAAAAATTGCTGCTACTAGTGAACAATGAATGTTTTTCTAGTTAAACTTCTTTTGTTTTCTTCTAAGAGTTTTGAGTTAAACAGAAAACTTTTTAATAAAAAAATTCTATCTGTATTTAAGATTTCCCTTATTTCCTTTGATACTTAGGTAATTTAAACAAGTATACGTGTACTTCCGCAAGAAATTGCTCAAAATGTGTTTTATGTTTATTTTATTTAGAATTATGTAGAATTAAAATACGAGGATTATTGGGATGAAGTAAGAGCAACATTCATTTCAGTTGCCTAAAAACAACATCATGTATAAAAAAGAAAAGAATTACCAAATTTCAAAACCACACCTGTACAACCACGCATGATCAGTGAATGAAATTTGCAGCATTTAAAGCTGCATCCTAGAGTTTCAAGCACCAGCTGCCTGACTACATTGGTAGTGCTCAAATGTATGCTAACCTCAGTCATAAAAAAATGGTATCTATGTAACAGAGGACATTTTGTATTCTACAATTAAGCAAGACAGATAGATAATAACAGTTCAGAGTGTGTTTCAGCAGTGTTCCAGAATCAATCCACCATCAGCTAATACAATTTATTAGTATAAAGAATTTGAAGAATTGGCATGTTTATGTAAGGGGAAGAGTCACTTCAGAGGAAGTACAACAAATTCAAGAGACTTTTTAGCGAAGCGTAAAACTGAAAACTTGCAATCCCTCACATGACAATTTGGTACGTGTTAAGATAACTCTTACATTTCAGGCCTGATTACAGCTGTTACAAGTTGCTTGGTTTCTAAATGAAACATTAATTGGATAGTGTACGGAAGCCCAAGGCTCGGGCCCCTGAGATCGCCAGACATTACACCTTGTGAGGATGTATGAAACAACGTATCTTTCACCACTACCTGCTGATTGGAAGAGCTAACCAGATTCACAGCTGCAGTAATGTCTGAAACAGAAGATGTTTGCAATGTGTTGTAGAAAAATTAAGCTATCATTTTAATGTTATCTATGCAGCAGATTGAGGGCATGTAGAACATTTATAACTGGGCAAGTGAAATTTCAAAACATTTTTGAATAGTACATAATTTTTCTTATTTGTAACATTTCTTTTATGAAATATATCTGTTTGTAATTGGGTCTTTCTTTTTTTTTATATACACTACATAATAAAAATAGCAATTAAAAGCAAGTAGGTTAAGCAATTTTCCAATGTAGAGCACTTATTAGTTCCCAAAAGGATACAGTTTTAACACTTTTTTTTTTTTTTTAATTACAAAAATGAAATTTATTATTTATAACTGTAAACAAATGGTTGAGTTCTAGCCTTGGTAGAGTAAGGACATGCTGTTTTTCACTTGTTTATCAGCATTGCTTGTTGATGCAAGTGTTGTTCTGACTAGCTGTGTTTTGCTTATGGTTAATAATAGTATTTTCTGTTTATTTTATTAAATTTGATCATACTCCCTGTGTCAAATCACTTTTATTTTATTTTATAAACCATTAAATCGTTAAATAAAATATTATTTATAATATTTTTAAATCTGAGTAGTCAGTGTTTCTTTGCAACTTTTGTTTAAATTTTGGATAAATTTGTAATGCTGTATTCACAAAAAGGAAAATGGAACCGTCCAGTCGCCTGACAAGAAGGACCAAGCAGCAAAATGAATCCCTGGATTTGAAAATGTAGATTTGCTTCAAGGCATGGAAGCAATGATGAAGAAATTCTTCGATGAAAACTTGACCAAGCTGGCAACAAAAGAAGATATTTTGGTTATATTGGCTGCGATTTTAGATCTCGCAGAGAAAAATAGATTGTTGAAAAAAGAAGTGTAGATTTTGAAGGTAGAAAATGCCAAAATTTTTATCTGCTGTACGTCCTGGTACTTTTACATATCAAAACTGATTATTTAATTTATTCTGTTATATCTTGTATTTTCAGTTTTTATATTGGTGTCTTCTACTATGAATATAATTATTTAACTAATGAAATTAATAATTTATACCATGCAATTTATTTCAAGCCTGAAACAAAGTCCATACAAAACTATTTTGATGTACTTATTTTTGCTCTTGCATTTAGTTACATTAAGTATTAAGATATGATTCTTATCAAGCCTATACTTAATTTTTGATGCACGAACACCAAAAAAGATTCTCAATAATGATATGATTACATGCATGGACCAAAACCAGTGTCAATGTTTGTAATTTCAACATCCTAGGACCTGAACAATTTGTTCTGTGTAATAAATTTTTGTTTCTCTACAAGATATACATTATTAACAAATTATTTTTGGCCATTATTTAAAAAAGTAAAACATAACTTATAACTTACAACATTTTTTTTATACATATATTTGATCTTGTCTTCTTTACTGTTTCATTCTATTGTTTCATTACAACATTTTTTTAATTTATTTATTTTTTATTACTTGCATATGGCTTTTGTATACATTTTTTATAATCTATTTTTCTTATATATATGGAATGGAGTATAATTTTACCCAAAAATATAATTTGTTCTGTATTAAATTAAAAAAAAAACAAAACAAAATAACATGTAACATATATACAGAGAGATTCAAAAGTTGTACACATCAAAATTACAGTCTATAAATAGTAGTATAATTGAAAAGGTTCTATCAGCTACTGCAAGATAGCACCATTGGTATTAACAAGAAACCTAGATGCCATTGTGATGCATATTAATCACATGATGCTTGCAGTAGTGCTTTGTTTATTGCCTGGTAAACATATCCTTTTCCCAAGAACAATGAGTTTTCATTGTTGAACATTATTTTTCCAGGCGTTCTAATATACGTTTATAGATGAATTTTGTGGGAAATATACGGATATGGTAGTGCCTATTAATTCGACCATGAGATTGATCGCCGATTTCAGAGAACGCGGATCAGTTGCAAACATGAAAAGAACCAGGAGACCAGCCATTTTGACTGTTACTAAACTGGCTGGGGTTAATAATCTGAAGCTTTTGCCTTCAAAAAGCTTGAGAAGACTATCAGCGCACTCACAGATTTTATATGGAAGCGAGCAATGACAGAGCTTGACTTTGTTTTCTTCACTGATGGAGGCATGGTGGCTACATGAACATTCAAAACAAGATAATTTGGTAGACTGAAAATCCATATGTGTTAAATGAAAACCCCTTACACTTTTAGAAAATGAGAGTGTGATGTGTTGTATCACTAAATCAAATAGCGAGCCCCATTTTCTTTGAAACTACAGTTAACAGTGTAGATCCAACTTTTGGATCTCTCTGTATACATATATATATATATATATTATTTAATCAATTAAAGTTTTTGTTCATTCTTTTTTCATTCAATAGCAAAGACAATTTTTATTTATTTATTTTTAAAAAATTTAGTAGGTAATCAACTGATTATAATTTAAAAATTATACATAAGCACAGCCACTACATAATATACATAAAGTATGATTACCTTTTGTGAGTTTTAGAGTTTCTAAAGGTCCTTGTTGTTTTTACAAGTATATAAACATTAATTTTAATACACAAAATATTAAGTTTGATATATAGAAATAAAATCATAAAGAGTATTCTAATGATTTACTTTGAATCCTTAATAAATAACCTAATTCGAATGTTCTATCAGAAAATACTTAATTATATAAAATACATCAATTAATAAAAATAAAGGATCAAGAGCAAGTATATTAATATAATAAAAAAAACTTTTATCACAGAAAAAAAAATTATTATTAAATAATAAATTACCATATGTAATTATTTTCAATTAAATCTTATTCTTATGTTACATAAATAATAAAGATCATAAATTAATTTGTTTTAATACAACCAAAATTGTTTTATTGCAATAGATTAAAAATAAATCCTTAAATTAATAATTAATGTTAACACAAAAATGTTTAGCTGCAATATTACATACACATACAATAATATTTCCGACAAAAAATACATTAAAAATAATATTTTAAATAAAAATTATTTATTTATAAAAATAATATTTTAAATAAAAATAATTTATTTATAAAAATAATTACATGTGTGTGTGTGTGTGTGCGCGCGCGTGTGGGTGAATAATTTTATCAAATATGATGATTTGTAAAAAATGGATGAAAGAAAATTTCATGTAGTGATCAAATGTTACTTTTTGAAAAGCAAAACCATACAGAAAACTGAACAAAAAATGATGAGTCAGCTTCATCAATTAGAACAGTTTTTAAGTGGTTTTGTTATTTTTAAAGTGCTTCTAAGAGCATAAATGAACTTACCAAGGCCGAATAACCTATGGAGATTACAACTACAGAGAATATTTTTAGAAATCTATGATATTGTGGTTAGAAGACTGAAAATCTATAATATTAGGCAACTCAAATGAATGGGTGCATCATACTTAAAACAAACATTTATGTATTGAAAACTGTCCACAAGCTATCTATGTTCACTCACAATCTTCAGAAGTAGAATGAGTAAACATTTTTAACCACAATGTGGAGCTGTGTTTCACAGTAAAAAAAGGAATTTTTATGTTTTATAAGTCTTATGAAACTTTGATACACCACTACATCCTTGAAACTGAAGAACTGTTATAATGGGTTGTAATCGGGGGAAACTGTTCCAAAGAAGGTAAAAACTATTCCATCAACACTGTATTTTGAGATGCTGTAAAGATGATATAATCTTTCTTTACTTTCTTGAGAAGGTAAAATAATAACAAAGTAATATTATACATTTTTGCTGCATAAATGAGGATTTAGTGCATAATTTTATCTTCTTTATCTTTGCATGGACTTATTAAGCACCCCTTGGAATTCCATAAATAAGTGCTTAAAAAAAAGTACTATTAATAAAAGAAATAATAATGAAAATTATATTTTAAACAGTTGATATAAAATTATAAATAAAATATTCATAGAAACAAAACATACTCATACACAAAACTATAAGCTTTTGAACTGCTAAACACATTTTAATAATATCATTAAATTCAATATGACTGGTCACACTGACTTAAAGTTTAAATATATTTAATAAAAATTTCACAACTGTCTTCAGATCAAAATAAAGAAAAAATAAAATAATGTGTGTGTAAACTGAAAAATTTCATGAAATTTTTTCAAATAATTGACAACTAAATGTACAAGGATTGTCCAGAAAATAAAAAATGTTTGATTTCAGCAAGTGCGTCTGGTCCTGTCAACCATTGTGGGTGTGTTATTGGACGCCCTCAACTACAAGCTCAGTTCGAGCTAAACTGTGTACAGACACTTGTATTTTATTTACATGCTTCCAAAATACTTGAAAAAATACAAAGTCCTCTTGAATGTAAAGCACACAGTTCTACTCAGTTTTCTAATGTAAAAATTTTTCACCCCATTGAAATTACAGACAAGCAAAAGAAGTTTACAGTGATGAATAAAGCATCATTACGAAGTGGTGCATTATGTTTAACGAGGTACAAACAAATGTGCATGATGACAATCATTCTGATCGATTATCCCTCATCACTGTTAATTGTTTGTAATTTTTGACTGTAATTGTTGGTGTTATGTTTTGGTGCCATACGCTAAATAAATAAATCCCTCATCACTGAAAAACTCAACAAAAAAAATGATGACAAAATGCAGAAGGATAGACTTTTCACATTAGATGGTTAACACAGTTTCTTTCCTTGAATTTCAGGAGATTTATTTTATGAAATTGTAAAATGATCCATCTTGGTTACCAAAAGAAGTTTGTTATCTTCATCCACAATAATGGTTGCTCACACTCAGCTGCAATAATTCTGAGAATTGCTTCAATGTTTCGACTGGGATATTTTTCAGTATCTACCATTTAGTCTTGACAAGGCGCCTATCATTTATTCACGACTTGAAAGAGTTTATAGAAGGCAGGCACTTTCAAGCCTATTTTGAGCTGAAAGAAGTTGTCAATGAATGACCAGAGAACTTGCTGCAAATGTGTACAGCAAAGGTATAAGAAAAAATGGTACCACGCTAAGACAAGTGTTTAGATTTGTGTGGCCAAATTGATACATAATTTAAGGGTTCGTGTAAATATAAAATTAAAATTGTCTAATTAATTTTGATTTTTTTATATCAAAACTTTCTTTATTTTCTGGACAACACTCATAAACCTTAAATAACATGAAAACATTCTTAAGTTATTTCTGTTTAATTACTTTAGCGTTAATTTTATTTTTATTTAATGACTAAAATATTTCATTTAATAATTAGAATTTTTTTTTTTTTTAAAAAGATAAATTCTTGCACACTTTTTTTAATAAAATAACATTCCACAGAACTCAAAGCTTTACATTCAGATGATTAATGACCGGCCTTTAGTAATTTCACAAGTAAAAAATCACTATCTATAGTAACAAATTATTATCTAAGTAACATCTATCAAAACATGTGTTATTTGAAAATGTACTTTTTAATCTATGCAACAGTTTGTTGTCTACAGATAAGTTTTTTTTGTTATTTAAAAAATAGTTTTTTGAGATCGACTATAGACAATTATTTATTTAGTAATGTAGCTTTTAAACAAAAGCTTTCATTTTTGTTTCACTAAAAATTTTGTGAAATTTTAACTACTGAAGATAAATGTACACAATAATTTTTATGAACAGCTGTGTACATCAGCTCCAATTAAAGACAGTAAATAAAGAAACAAAGATCACGGAAAGCAAATTAAGAAATTATGTCTAATGTGTGTACATTGTTTGATTACAAACCCAGTGCAATAACCTCAATTTCTCACAATTATAAAAACCAACTGCTGAAGCTTGTGAACAAAAACAAGAATTTAAGGTATAAAATGAAAAATTAGAAAATTTAATGCAGACTGTATGGTTTTTAAGAATCCAAAAAAATATTTAAAAAAATAAAATTCATTTACAAGAATAGACAACCTTAATGAAAGTGTTGTGCAATATTCAGTTTTATTCTCTTACAAATGTGGTTGGTGTATACCACCCACTGCTGCAAAAATTGCAGATAAAATAAAAGTAAATTTTCATGGATCTAGAACAACAGTATCGCATATACTGAAAAACCAAGTTTTAAGTATAGGAAGAATAACAAGTGAAAAAAATTTGTAATGGAAGGCACACACATTGCCTATGCTCAATCAAATTTCTCTGAAAAATTCAACAAATAAATTATTATACTATGGGAAAATGTTTTTATTATTTGGAAAACATGGATAACTCAAACCCTTTCAAAGTAATATATTTGGAGTCTAGAAAAATAAGTATGGTGGTTTTGAGATGCCAGTAACAGTTGAAGAATCACTTTACTGATTGCTGGTTTGGAGCAAATTGATTTTCTACAATACTGTAAAACAATTTTCTTTCAAAAAAAATAAAAAGTTCATTGAATGCCGATCGTCATTTCAAAATTAATTCACAATTATTTAAGCAGTTTAAAAACTTCTTCTGCTTAATGAAAGAGGGATCACTTACTGTAATGTATAACACCAGTTGTCATTCTTTTAGTGCAGAGCATGTACTAAGCTATAACTAGAAAATGCTGAGATTCAAGACTGATTAAGAAAAATAATGTATAGTTTTGTGTTATAGAAACAAAGGTAAAGTTATTAATGCACAATGAAATAAAAGATACCACAAAAATATATGAATTGCATTAGCTGCCTTTGAAACAGGGCAAGAAGAAGTACGTAATCATGGGTAATTTTCTGTTATCCCCTCCCACCAATTTTTTTAATATTTTTCATTATGAATTGGGACAATGCTCATTTTGGGATGGAGAAACCATTTTTTTATTGGGGGAATCGCAGATAAGATCCTGGCATTGTTTAGAAATACGGATTACTGTATAGTTACGATTTAAGATATTACATCATCAATTACTTATATTTGTGTTGTCGATTAGACTAATGATGACGACATGATGCAGACTGCATCATGTCGTCTCAAGTGATGTTCGTTTCTCTTATTATAAATGTTGATACAAAAGAAAAAGCAATCCAGTTTCTTCACGATATTGGAATCATTCATAAGACCAGAATATGTAAGTTGAACAAGAAATGTCTCAAATTCATGCAAAAAATGATTGTTGGGTATGTAAAAATCAAAAGTGCCTTGAAGAAAAACCGATCAGAAAGGGAAGTTGGTTGGATGGTAGCAAATTGTCGTTCAAGAGAATTATTTTATTCATTTATACTTGATCTCAGGAATACACTACCACCTGTTTTGCTGAACGAGAATTTGAAATGAGTTGTGATGTCATTACAGACTGGAACTATCTGCATGAAGTTTTTGTCAATTTCATATTAAAAAATCCTCATAAAATAGTGGTGAAGGAAAAATATTGGAAATTGATGAATCGGTTTTTTTGAGAAGAAAATACAATTGTGGAAGGTTGTATCCTCACCAGTGGGTTTTGGGAGGAATTTGTTGTGAATATCTAGTGGCTTTTGTGAATAGTGAATAGTGGCTTTTGTATGCAGTGCCAAATCGGAAAAAAGAAACGCTATTAAATATAATTACCGCATGCATTGGTAAAAGTACTACAATAATGTTGGATAAATGGAAGTCACAATGGTATACCAAAAATAGAAGGCATGAACTTTAAACATTTCAGTGTGGATCACAGTCAGAATTTTGTCGACCCAGATACTGTTCATACCCAATGGATTGAAAGCCTTTGGAGAAACGCAAAGGGACATAACAAACATGAATTGGGAACTCACCTTCATGAATTCATGTGGTGTCATAGATATCGGAATGAGAACTATTTTGATCAAATTTTTAAAGTCATTGTTTCGCTCTATCCATTGAGTGATTGAGTTGTTTTTGACAATGATTATTTGCATACGTTTTTTCACTTGTTATTAAAAGTTTGTTTTCTTATTTCTTTTGTATTGAGATTAATAAAAAGAGTTTATATTTTGTGTTAGGTCTTTCAGTAACTATTGCAATAATTTATTATTTAAATAATCAAAACATTACTGTTAATTAGTCAAGGTTAGCGAGCGAAGCGAACATAGGTTAAGTTTGGTTAGATTATACTTACAAAATAAATAAGTGTTATAAAAATGGTAATATAAATAGTTATATCAGATTATTGGGTTATTTCTCAAACTTGGTTATTACTATTATTATTATCATCAATATTTCCTCCTACTATGAGTTGCTTCCTAGGTGAAAAATTTGCAAATGTTTGGGGGAGGGAGAAACGAAAAAGTACCCGTTTTTCTAATCGTTGATTTAGAAAGTTGAATTCTACAATTAAAAATGTGTTTTTCCACCAAAATTGACATTGATAATTAAATTTCATGCAAATATGAGTTAATTGGATAAAAAAAAGAAGAGAATCACAGAAAAGACCCAATCATGTAAAACATAATCCATTAGAAATGATATGGACACAAATGAAGACAAAGTGGAAAACCTATAATACATTTAAAATTGCTAATGTGAAAAAATGATTAAGTGAAGCTATAGAAAAAATTATCATTAAGACTGGAAGAAATGTATTTGCCATAAGGAAAAAACTTCATTAATACCTACAATTCAATAATTATTCATGTTTCATGTTATTATTCAATTATTCATGTTGCAGAGAAAAACTGTGATGAAGAAACAGATACTCCAGAAGATTTAGACAATGTTTAATTTTATGTTTTCAATTTATAAACATAAACTAAAGTACCATAGTTAAACAGTCAATTATTCTACAAAGGTTAAAAAAGAGTAAAATATCAGTTATTACGCTCAGTAAATTTATGATGTTTTTATTTAATTTCAAACACATGTTGAAAGTACAAAAGGTTTTAATTCAAATCTTGTGTAAAAGTAATTATGCAACACTTCTTGTAAGATATTATTTTATGCATGGTAAATATTGTGTGCTTCGTTATCACATAGGTATATATTTTTATATAGCTAAGAAACAAATTAACAAATTACTTGTTTCTGATCAACAGTGCTTTATAGTTGTACAAGTACACAACATCCATAATGAGATGGTAAAATATAATTTTCAATAAATGTGTGTAGGAATGTAAAAAATCAGTAATGTATTTGTAGTTGTACTTTAAATGACGTAAGAATCAGTCGTCATGAAATGGCAAAACGACTAATACATTACTTACTGAAATTAAGTTTGCATTTTCCTGGTATTTTGTATAGTTACTACACAGCAAAATAAATTAACCAGCTGCTCTTTTTTTTTCCAAGCAACTAAGCTTGTAAATTCAGTCGTGTTACAAATTTTATGTTTTAATTACTAAAATTACCAGAAATAAAATACTATATAATTAACATTGCTGACTGATAAAATAAAAAAAGACTAATTTTGAAATAAATTCTCAGATTTTGATAATACAGAGAATCATCATGGGGTTACAATTCTGAACGCATTATCTCCAAAAATTCAAATATTAAGTAATTTATGCTTTTATATGTTTTTCAGGGTGTGGAATACAATGGTAATGTTATTTTAATGCAAAATCGACTATTTTCCTAAGAAAATTGTAATTTCCTTAAGGAATAATTTTTAATTAAATAAAAATTGCAATTTTTGTCAAAAGGAACTATTTCCAGTCAAAAATAAAAGATAAATTTTTTGCTAAATGCACTTTTTCCAATTTGAATCAAAATGAACTATTTTCATTTTAATGTCAAAATATAATAATGCATTATTATTATTATTATTGTATTTTTTTAGTTTAATAATCTTTTTAATAAATGTTTACGTTATAAAATTCAAATCAAAAGTAAAATTCAGTAAATTACATTAACTCATACGACATTTTTCAAAGCATATTATTTCCTGGAATCAGCTGATCACATACTTGTTGATATTTATATTAAGTGCTTGAAGTTGTATTTTGTTTCCTTTTAATTTTGAATACATTAAAATGTTAATTAGTTATTCTGAAATTCATTTACAAGATAGTGACATTTTACATCAGCTAGAATAAGATACTGACTAACAGATGCCGAAATTTGAAAATAATTTAGGTATGACAAAAGTTTTACAAGAGTTGTAAACAGTGCTAGCGAACTAGTTAATTTGCAAGCAAATGAAGAATTTTGTTGATTTACCAAGTAATTTAGCTCTTACAAATAGAAATTACAGAAGCAGTTGCCATATTCAAAACACTGAGATTGTTGGTGTTTTATTAGAAGGTTCAGCTTCTAAAAAATTAAATAAAGCTTTTGCTTCATTTTCAAAGTATTACAGTACATTTGTACAAAAATTGAATTTGGGGTTTTGACATCCTCGTCAAGATGTCTGCTCATTTTGTACAGAAATGAAAACCAACATTAAGGTAGAAAAATGTAATAAAAATAAAATAAATTTAGAAAAATTCATTAAAGGCTCACAAGATGAAAGCTAAAAAATTTTTGAGCTTTTAAAACAAAATGAAAATGGAATGTTACAGTTTGTTTTGATATGATGCAAAAGCAACATCTCTCCCAAATGTGAAAGTTATTAATGTTTTCTACGCTAGACAAATCTGCATTTACATACTACACTTTGTGATTTCTTTTAATGTGACTGGAGGGCCAGATAAATTAATTTATATTCGACTTGAAATCGAGTCAAGCAGAGATCCAAACGAGGTATGTTCTGCAACATCACATTTTTCACAAGTTAAATACAAAACTTTTACAAATTTAACTTTATGGCTGTTCTCAAACTTATGCTCAGCCCAAAACAAAAATAAATTCACAGTGGGGCTTCTTCTGTACCTAATGAGTAAATCAAACATTTTTAACCAAATTGAGCACATATATCCAACGCATGGAAAAAGTTATATGCTACTGATAGAACGTTCAGTCACATTGAACAAGAACTATGTCGCAAGAGTGAACTAGTAAGTCCTGCTCAATATTACGAAATAATGCAAATGTTTACTACCGTTAAGGTGTGCAGCAAAGATTTTTTGTTTTTTGATTATAAAAAAGCTGTTCAACCTTTACTAAAATCAGTGCTTCCTTTTAAAATCTCCCAACAAAAGATTTTATTATAATGCTGGAAGTGTACACAATCTGTGTTAGTGCAAATTATTCTGCAACTCCTGTTGCAGAATAAAATTTAATAAAGTTCATTATAAAATTGATAAAATTGATGCCATTCAATTTTATTGCTGCTCATTATTGCTGCCATTTGTCAGGTGGTTACACGACAGTGCAGTATATGTTTTTAAGTAGTGAAGTTGTATTTGTGTAAAATGCCTTAATCAATCCAGGAGAGGATAGCTATAGTTGAGGCCAACATTCATTCTTGATATTTTTAAGAATCACGTGAAGTAAGTATTCATAGAAGAATTTACGATAAAATTGGTGTTTGGTGTGCTGTTTCCAGTAATCGTATACTGGGACCAAATAATTTTCACCGGACTGTCAATACACAAGTTAACCTCACAATTTTCAAAGAATTGTATGGGCAACTAACTGATAATGAAAAAGAATACAGTTTCTTCCAACAAGACAGTGTCGCACAACAATATTTCACTGAATCGCGTTCATGCAGCTTTCACAAATAAATGAGGAGTGGTGGCCTCCACTTCCTCAGAGTTGTCTACTTGCGATTTTTTCCTTTGGGGCTACTTAATGGAGAAAGTTTATGCATCTAATCCACACAATATTGATGAACTAAAGGTGAACATTCAACGAGAAATCAAAACAATCGACAACATTTTGCATTAGAAGACTCTCAATATGATCAGTTAGTTGAGCACAAAAGTGCATCGATGCCCAGAGTGATCATTTTGAACATCTTTTGTAACAATAAGGTAAATAAATGCAACATTTAAATTACGTTTTATGTTTTTTTTTATTTAATTTATCCATATCATTCATAAAATTTCATTCCAACATAACCTACCGATACTGCAGCAGTTACATAATGGGTTCAGTTTTATGTTGCTCACTCTGTATTATGTCTACTCTAACATAAACATAGTTTTTACCATATTTAAAATTATGTTTGAAGTCAAAAGGTCTCAGGAAATAGTATGTTTTGTTCCAAACATGTTTCTAAAATTAACAGTAAAAATATTAATAATGTAACACTGTTGACTATATCTTGTAGAACAGTACTAAAATATATAAACTGCAATTTAATTGCAATTTCTTTAGAAATTTCATCAATTTTAGAAATTAATTATCCTCTTTCTCTGAAAAATTGAGTTTTTGGAGATAGTACATTTTGCATTATGACCGCCACAATTACTGCTTCTTCTAAAATAAATAATTTCTCTAAATAATACAAAAGCAGTTTATATTGAAAGTTAAAAACATATATAACAGTCATCATGTAAGTTATTTTTTTTGGCAAGTTTAATGTTTTTTTTTAGAAATACTTGACTGACTTAGCATTTTTTAATATGATAAAATATTAAGTATAGTATTTTAGCATACCCTCACCACGTTAAAATATTATGGATATTTATATATGAGAGATATCTACATAAATATTATGCATATATATAAATATTATATATTAAAATAATTTTCCTCTTATCAGGACAAATGCAGGCATAATTTTCATCTGGTAAAAATTAATTAGACTTTCTCTCAGAACTGATAAGATACAGAGCAAAAACTAAGTTCATATCATACAGATACTAATTAATATATAAATGTTACTTGGTAATAATAAAAATAATAATAAAGCAATGCAGAGTTTTTCAATTTATAATATTTTTTGGAATTGAGAACAGTCAATGCCATCTAATTATAAATCTAGTTGAATGAAGCCTCACAAAAATTTTTAATTTATATATTTAAATATATATATATATATATATCCTCCTCTATGAATCATGAGACCTTGCCGTTGTTGAGGGGGCTTGAGTACTCAGTGATACAGAGTAACTGGACCGAAGGTGCAACCATATCGGAGAGGTACCTGTTGAGAGCCAGACTAAGGAATGATTCCTGAAAGAGGGCAGCAGCTCTTTCAGTAGTTGTTAGGGGCGTGTCAGGATGACTTAAACGGCCATATCAACATCACTCAGTCCTCTGAGTACTATGTAGCTGAAAGCAATGGAAAACTACAGCTGCTTTTTTTCCAAGAAAATGTGGCTCTCTGCATTTTCATATAGCAATGATGGAGGCGCCTTCCTTGGTAAAATATTCCGGAGGTAAACTAGTCCCCCGTTCAGATCTCCGGGTGGGGACTACTAAGGAGGGGTCACCAGAAAATTAAAAAATAACATTCTACAAGTCTGAGCGTGGAATGTTAGAAGTTTAAAAAAGGTTGGTAGGCTGGAAAATTTAAAAAGAGAAATGGATAGGATAAATGTGGATGTAGTAGGAATTAGTGAGGTTCGGTGGGAAGAGGAAGGCTACTTGGTCAGGTGATTTTAGAATAATAAACTCAGCTTCAAATAATGGGCAGGCAGGAGTAGGTTTCATAATGAACAAGAAGATAGGGAAGAGAGTAGAATATTTCAAAACGCATAGTGATAGAATCATTGTAATAAGGATAAAATCAAAACCTAAACCGACAACGATTGTTAACGTCTATATGCCTACAAGCGTCCATGATGATGATGACGTAGAGTGTGTATACGAAGAGATTGATGAAGCAATAAAACACGTAAAAGGAGATGAAAATTTAATAATAGTTGGAGATTGGAATGCAAGCATTGGAAAAGGCACGGAAGAAAATATAGTAGGTGAATACGGGCTGGGCAAAAGGAATGCAAGAGGGGACAGACTTATAGAGTTTTGCACAAAGTATAATTTAGTAATTGCCAACACCCAATTTAAAAATCATAATAGAAGAATATACACTTGGAAAAAGCCTAGCGATACTGCAAGGTGTCAGATAGATTATATCATTGTTAAGCAAAGATTTAGGAATCAACTCGTTGACTGCAAAACTTACCCTGGAGCAGACATTGATAGCGACCATAATTTATTGATAATGAAATGTAGATTGGGGTTTAAAAACCTGAAGAAAAGGTGTCAGATGAATTGGTGAAATTTAGAGAAGCTTGAGGAAGAGGAGGTAAAGAAGATTTTTGAGGAGGATATCGCAAGAGGTCTGAGTAAAAAAGATAAGGTAGAAAATGTAGAAGAAGAATGGGAGAATGTTAAAAAGGAAATTCTTAAATCAGCAGAAGCAAACTTAGGCGGAATAAAGAGAACTGGTAGAAAACCTTGGGTTTCAGACGATATATTGCAGCTGATGGATGAACGTAGAAAATATAAGAATGCTAATGATGAAGAAAGTAAAAGGAACTATCGGCAATTAAGAAATGCTATAAATAGGAAATGCAAACTGGCGAAAGAAGAGTGGATTAAAGAAAAGTGTTCAGAAGTGGAAAGAGAAATGAACATTGGTAAAATTGACGGAGCATACAGGAAAGTTAAGGAAAATTTTGGGGTACATAAATTAAAATCTAATAATGTGTTAAACAAAGATGGTACACCAATATATAATACGAAAGGTAAAGTCGATAGATGGGTGGAATATATTGAAGAGTTATACGGAGGAAATGAATTAGAAAATGGTGTTATAGAGGAAGAAGAGGAAGTAGAGGAGGATGAAATGGGAGAAACAATACTGAGATCTGAATTTAAGAGAGCATTAAAAGATTTAAATGGCAGAAAGACTCCTGGAATAGACGGAATACCTGTAGAATTACTGCGCAGTGCAGGTGAGGAAGCGATACAAGCTGGTGTGTAATATTTATGAAAAGGGGGAAGTTCTGTCAGACTTCAAAAAAAGTGTTATAGTCATGATACCAAAGAAAGCAGGGGCAGATAAATGTGAAGAATACAGAACAATTAGTTTAACTAGTCATGCATCAAAAATCTTAACTAGAATTCTATACAGAAGAATTGAGAGGAGAGTGGAAGAAGTGTTAGAAGACCAATTTGGTTTCAGGAAAAGTATAGGGACAAGGGAAGCAATTTTAGGCCTCAGATTATTCCTTCTAATAGTTGAAGGAAGATTAAAGAAAAACAAACCAACATACTTGGCGTTTATAGACCTAGAAAAGGCATTCGATAACGTAGACTGGAATAAAATATTCAGCATTTTAAAAAAATTAGGGTTCAAATACAGAGATAGAAGAACAATTGCTAACATGTGCAGGAACCAAACAGCAACAGTAATAATTGAAGAACATAAGAAAGAAGACGTAATAAGAAAGGGAGTCCGACAAGGATGTTCCCTATCACCATTACTTTTTAATCTTTACATGGAACTAGCAGTTAATGATGTTAAACAACAATTTAGATTGGGAGTAACAGTACAAGGTGAAAAGATAAAGATGCTACGATTTGCTGATGATATAGTAATTCTAGCCGAGAGTAAAAAGAATTTAGAAGAAACAATGAACGGCATAGATGAAGTCCTATGCAAGAACTATCGCATGAAAATAAACAAGAACAAAACAAAAGTAATGAAATGTAGTAGAAATAACAGAGATGGACCACTGAATGTGAAAATAGGAGGAGAAAAGATTATGGAGGTAGAGGAATTTTGTTATTTGGGAAGTAGAATTACTAAAGATGGATGAAGCAGGAGCGATATAAAATACCGAATAGCAGAGGCGAAACGAGACTGAGACAAATGAAGAGGTATTGCGGCAAATAGATGAAGAAAGAAGCATTTGGAAAAATATAGTTAAAAGAAGAGACAGACTTATAGGCCACATACTAAGGCATCCTGGAATAGTCGCTTTAATATTAGAGGGACAGGTAGAAGGAAAAAATTGTGTAGGCTGGCAACATTTGGAAAACAAATTTTGTTTTACAATGTAAAACAAATTGTTAGGGATGTAGGATGTAGGGGGTAAACCGAAATGAAACGACTAGTACTAGATAGGGAATCTTGGAGAGCTGCATCAAACCAGTCAAATGACTGAAGACAATAAAAATTTTGAAAAATGAAACAGTTCTATTACCACAATATATCAATTTTTGTTAACTGAGGTGGCTAGGAGGATTGTACACTTTGTAATCATGAAAGCCTAAACTTTTTTCCTATAATTATTTTTTAAATCTTTTCTGTAGTTAAAACATACTTTAAAAGTAACAGTTCAAATATCATATAATAAGTTTTGTTAAAATACAGTCTTAGGAGGCTAGAGACCTAAGGGGGGTCAAGAAATTTGAAGGTCAGACCTATTCCTATGATATTTTTATTTTTTTTGATGATAATGTGCATGTGTGTATATATATATATATATATATCCGTCTTTTACCATAAAATCAGATTTACTATTTTGGTGAATGTATAATTAAATGTTGTTTCATATTCAAATTTTATTTATTATCTACAAAAATTTTTATTTAAATCTAAAAAAAAATTTTTTTATATATATATATATATATGGTACACCACATAATTGTTGTACTTTGTAAATTAAAGCTTATTATACTGGATGAGCATTTTGAAACCAAACTGATCCAGCTCAAACTCCAGTTATTTGAGTTTTAACACTGCTATTATTAGCATCGCAATTGGTTGTATACATTACTACTCTCATCTATTGTATTCAATTATAGTTAATGCTTCAGTGCAGTATACTTTTGTTCTTTACAGTTATGTTTTCTCAAAATGTCTTAATAAATTGAGTAAAAGAGTTCTGGATCCTTTCAAGAAACGCATCAAATATTCACAGAAAAACTTTTGAATGCTAATATCCCACCAAAGAACAGCATACGCCATTTAGTTAAAAGTGGTGATGCAATGGAGTCATTTTCAAATGCAAAAAGCTATATCACATAGGTGACCTTCCGTTAGGACTGCAGATACCATAGTCGATATTAAAAAGAGAATTTCTGCTAATCTAAAAAAATTAATCACAATAAATTGCAATAAAATACACATATAATACTTAAAACTACATCTTGTAACAACTGTGCAACAAGTTGAGAAAACAAATAAATCAAAAACATCTTAATTATTGTGATAGTCTTCTCAAAAACAGTGTTGATGAACAGATAGATCTAAAGGTGTTATTTCATTTCAACATGAAGCAAGGTTTCATTTATGTAGGCACATTAATAGCCCAACACCAGGTATCGGATGAATGAAAATCCTCACTGGATGTTTTTTGCTTCCATTTCATGATGAGAAAACCCATGGTGTGCTGTTTCTAATAATTGTGCAGCAGAGCCAATATTTTTAGACCGGACTGTCAATTCAAAAGAGTAAAATTTTAAAGCTATGCTTGGTTAACAGATCATAAAAAAGAGTACAGCGGCTTTCTTCAAGACAGAGTAACACATCGTGAATCAAATTCACTAGCATGTTTAACACAACTTTTACAAAAGAAAGAACTTTCAGCAGACAGTGGTGACCACTGCATTCCCCAGACTTGTCTAGTTGTAATTTTTTCCGTCATGGTTATTTGAAAGATAGAATTTATGGATTAAATCCCCATACTATTAGTGAACTGAAGGCAAAGATTTGAGAAGAAAACAACTGCATTGACAGTTCTGTGACAAAACTGTCAATACCAATTGGCAATTTGGCATTGTCTATTGTTTTGTCAGGTAATTTCAATATACTTTCAACAGGTTTTGTAAATATGTAGTCACGTAAAATTTTTCTTATGTGATACAGAATTTACTTTAATCCAAATTATTTTTTCATTAAATTAATAAACTATTACACATCGCAACTGTGCATAGTCTGAAGCAATTTGGTTTTAAGCTGCTTGTCAAGTATAATAGTCCGTAAGAATGCCATAAACCCACTACATTCTTTATAAAGTACTAGTCAGAATAATAAAGAAACAGTGTTTTTATTTTGGGAAAGTACTTTTAATAGGTTTTTAAATAATCATTAATTTGTATTGTCTCTTAATCAACAAAAACAACAAACAACAACAACAAGACAACAAAGCAATCTTAAATTAATTAAATATAATTCCTCACATATATTCTTAAATATAAATAAATTATTTTTTTATGAAATTAAAATTAAAAAAATAAAAAATAAATAAATGAAGTAATAAATGGTGAAACATTTAACAATTAAACATACAGTTGCTATCTGTACATATAAATAAAGAATATACTGAAACTTCTTAGAAATATATTCCCATTAAGTTTTCATTCTGCTGCTATTTAGTTCAAAATTTATATGAAAAAAAAAACGTAGTTACAGAGAAATATATTCACAAATTAACTCCGTTTAATTTTTCAGATTGAAAACTGTATCAAGAACGTATTTTATATTAATTTGTTTTTTTTACAGCATAATTCCTGTAAATTTTTACATTATATCGTTCAGTCTTCAGCTGGCCTCTTTACTCCTGTTTGAGACGATCGGGATTCCATAGTGGCTCTCCAATCGGCTTGCAATCTAGCTAACTCTTCAATATGAGATTCTAAGTCATGTTCTGACATTTCAGGTAGAACATTCGCAATGTATCTTGAAAACAGCTTTGGATACATAGTCGCATAATGTCCCAAGCTAACCATATGAAGGTTACTAAAAAATGACAGCAAATCTGATGGTAGAAATGTAAATGGTGGGCACGATTCAATAAATTCTGTAAACAAATAAATTATCAATTCTAATTTTAAATATAATGGAATAATCATACTTTTATTCAAGGTACACATTTTAATTGAACCACCGTTGAGATATTAACTAGAAATGCTGCAAAGAACCTTTTATATATCGGTAACATTTCCTCAATTTTTGAACAGTTTATGTTTGAAATCCCTACTATTTTTTTCTAGATAGAACACGTAATTCTTAAACATTCTTATTCTTAGATTTTTTCCAATAAAACAAACACCGAGAATGTACACCTTATTTTCAGTTGTACCTATTGGCAATAAATAATGTGTAACATAAGTTTTAAAAATAAGATTTGGTAGATATTCACAAATGGTTGTGAATTTCTATTCATAAATTTTAATTCTGTAATAATTAAAATAATTGTCAACATTAATTTTTTTTTTTTTTTAATTTTGTTTCTATTTATAAAATGTTATTTATTTGCCCTTATATTATATTAAAAGAATTTTTTTTTTGTATTCTCCAAAGTAATAATTTAATTTTCTTAATGTAATGAAAAATGTCAATTTCATTAAATTAAAAATTTATTTTCATATATTGAAATAAAACATAACTATTTTGTCAATGTGTTTTTTTTTACTTATTTACTATAATAATGATGTTAGTAAAGAATTTTATTGATTGATTTAAAGTGGCTCAAGCAAAAGATTTATAAAACTGTTAAAATAAAAATAGTTTATAGATTCTTAAAATAAACCAAAATATTATAAAATACAACTATATTAAAATTAAAAAAAAAGAAAATTACAAGACTGTGAATTTAGGTTCAACTTATAGAATATAAACAACTGGAGATGGGAGATAGACCTCAGAAGCAGTTGCATTGTAGAGGGAGGAGATTCAAAGAATAAAAATGTATAAGAAAAATTTGTGTTGTAACTGAAAATATTGTAAAAATTTCTATATAAAAAAAAATTATGGAGATTTCAAACATCCCAATAGGATTTTATAAAGTATGCAAATCTCAGCAAGAATGATCTTCAATATAAATTAAAAATTTTGTTTGAGTTATTGGTAAAACTGAAGTGATCTAAATCACTTAAAAAGAATAGTCAAAAGATAAATTATTTATTAATTAGTCATTTTAATTATTTATTAAAATGATACTATTAAGTATTGATAGATTTTATTGATTTTATTAGATAGATATTATATTAGATAGATTTTATTGATAAATTTATTGTAGTGTACAGTTTCTAGCAAGAAAATTTAGGATTTTATATTTAAATTGCTCTGGAATGTTACCACTTGAAATTCATCGAGCTTTAAAAGTTAGTGAATAGTGAAAAAAGAATGATTTGTATTATTACAGTTAATTATAATTTCTGTATGACACAAAATTTATTAAATGTAAATATTAAATAGAAAGCTTTAGTTGCATTTTTGCATTTATTTACTAAATTAATGAAATTAGTACAGAATTCAAAGTTCTGATTCAAAACACTTTAAGTGTTTTGGAGTGTTAAGACAAAAAATACATAGTTTTTTTTAAATTTAACCAGAAGAGTAAAATTACAACCCTAGATTTAGTTTCACCTTTTACATGGGAGCAGTCAATAGGTACAACTGAAGTTGAGGTGTGACTTCTAAACAGTTGTATTATTGTGGTGAAAATTGTCAAGATTAAAAACATTTTACAATTACATATTGTAAATAAATGTTAACAACATATTTTATAAAAATGGGAATTTCCATTTAAAATAATTAACTTTGCCAAATAGAAGAATGGTAGAGATTTCAAACAAGCCAAAACAGTATTTTAACGCATTAAAAATATAGCTTTCCTTGTTCATGAGATCCCAATGACAGAACACTTAAACTCACTGTATACATTTTTTAGTTAAATTCAATGTTACATAATTACTAGTAACTGTTCAATTTTTTATTCAGTTATATACTTGAACCCTTGACTGGGATCTGAACCGAAAACCTGTAATGTTAATAGGTTTTTACCACCTATCTTACAAAGGATTCAGAAATATTTAAAAAAAGATTATTACATAGTAAGTCCTGCCAAGAATGAATGACCGTACAAAGTGCTTGATGATATCATAGTCTAGTGCTACATGTGATTATTACTCCAGGCCTTTGTGCATCCGTCTGCCAAGTACGTACTGTAATGAAGCTATGTATAATCTAATGCTAGCAACATACAATTTTAGGAAGGGCTATTAGAAAAGATCTCAGCCTGACAAAGAAAACACAAGATTTTTTCAGAATTTTTTTTATATTTCAACATAGTCACTGTAATTTTGACCAATGAATATACAGTTTTTTAACACCCTCAGTATAATGCGATTTGCCCAACTCTGCAAAATAAACTGTTCTCAGGTTTGGTAAGAAGTAATCACTGGGAAGCCTAATCTGATGGAAGCACTTTTCAAAGAACAGGTTAAATTTTTTTGGCCAGATGTGGACATTTAGCCTGAACAGCACCCTTCAATCAGTTCAATAGTGAAGCAAAATAGCTCCCAGTGATGGTCCTGCCTTTATCCAGGTAGTCTATGAGCACTGCACCATAAAAATCTCAAATACTATAAAGAGACTATGGTTATGAATTTTCCTGCAAACAATTTTTGCTTTCTTTGGTGCATTTTAACCTTCTCCAAACCACTGTTTGTCTCTGGTTGTAATGGTGAATCCATGTTAAATCCACTGTTATAAAAAATGTTAAAAAACTAAGCAGAATCGCATTAAAATAAGTCTAAACACAATTGAGAAGTGTTCAGTCGAATACGTTTTTGGTAGACTATTAAACTTGGCACTCATACCAGAAAGCTTGTTTATATCCAAAACAGATAGAAAGTGGTGTGAACACAATCTATTGAAGATATCTGTTGTGGCAGCAAGCTTGCATATTTTCAGATGGAAATAATTTAATACAGAACTGTGGATTTTTATAACGATTTCGTTGGTCATAGCAGTTTTGAACTTTCTGAGTGTTCATCATCTTGAATGGCTCTACAACCATTTTTAGATTCAGCAGCTAATTCTTTTACTGAGAAAAACGAAGGAGAAGAATCCTTTGAAGTGGCATCTAACGCTTTGTATATGTAAGTCAGGATTAAACCTTTTAAAACAGAGTACTTTATATCAGGTCAAACTTCAATTTTACCCATTTTTCAAAAAATATCAAAACTTGTTTGCTTTACTTGGTCGACATGAATAAATATCATAGTCACTTTGTCATACTTGCACAATCCTTGTGTCAGGCCAAGAACTTTCTCAACGACCCTGGTACTGTGTTAAGATATCGAAGCGATAAACTGTTTACTTTATATTTACAATCTTTTACAGATACACTTCACATACTTCAGCTTGTTTATTGCAATGACATCATGAACCTGAGCTGAATGTTTTGTATGGGACGGACCATCACCTCAAAAATGAGCTAAAATTTAA
Source organism: Lycorma delicatula (assembly GCF_047948215.1). NCBI lineage: Eukaryota > Metazoa > Arthropoda > Insecta > Hemiptera > Fulgoridae > Lycorma > Lycorma delicatula. The sequence goes on along the minus strand of NC_134455.1, from coordinate 348,025,876 downwards.
TGTTCAACATAATTCAGCCACTTTTACATGCTTATTACTTAACTATTATTTAAGAAGTTGCTAACCAGTTTTTGTTACATTAGATGCTAAAAAAGTTGATGTAAACTTGTGTTGAAACTTGCTGTTAAGTCTTATGACAAAATGGATCTTCACACCATTATTTCCAAAGTTTTCTGTAATTAAGTCAATAATATACCCTACCTTCAAATCAAGGATCATCACATGAAACTAGAGCAGAGTTTATGAAGGTATTCAGAGACAAGCACCAATCATATGAGGAGAAACATTCTGTAGTTTCTAGATCTAAGAAGGCAAAAAGAAGATATTAATTTATTAAGAGCAGTTTGTTCAAATTCTAGAAAGGTATCCATAATAGATGATTAAACCGGATTTTTTTATTTTAACAACTGCAGGAGGCTGCACTATTATGTTCATTGACCAAAGACCAAACATTGCGCAACATACAACTCTGGACTACGATTAATGCTTCTGCATAAATAATCAATACAACACAAGTGATTTTAGTTTAAAAAAACAAAAACAGCAATATAATAACCATCTTGTATTCCTTAATTGCCAAATTTGGTAAAGGTTACAAGCCCCTCGTAAATTTATTTTTTTATTATTAGAACTTAAAGCTGGAGTTTTGAAATCAATGAGATTTAGAGAAATTAAAATCAGTTGAAGAGAAAGTCATCTAAAATTTATATCAAAGAAAGGGTGGGACAGCTGTACCAATGCATATTTTAAGGGGTATGGAGATCCGAGTTTACCAAATACAATTTTTATAAGTCTACAATGTAACAAAGGGGTATGGAAATACAAAATTTACCATAACCTAAATTAACTGCATCAGATATATTTTAAATTGTAAGCCAGAAGTAAATGTAATCAGCCTTTTTTGAAAACATGTTTAAAAAACATATAAAATAGACATTATATAATCATCATCAATTTATAATTCTGTTTACTTCTAAAGATAAAGTATTATAAATATTTTTGCAATATAAAAGTGATTTTAATGACATAATTTTATTTACACTATTTGAATTAGCGGTAAAGATGAGACATACATATCTGTTCTGAAACAGACACAAACTTTGAACTTTATATCGATTGGAGTATTATGCATTACGATTGTTTTCTATTCATGTTCACTGGAATATTATGTAGTAAAGAAGATTGTTTTCCATTGTTTTAATTTTCTTTATTTGAGGTTAAAAATATTTTTATTTTATACTTTTTAATCGCTACAGGTTTTTTCTAATAATTCATTATCACATTTTTATTTTTTAACTGCAAATATTTTATATGAACTCATGCTGTAAAAGTTTTAAAACCAATAAATTTTGATTTTAACTGAAATAGCAAATTAATAGAAATGGATTTCTTCTAAAGACATCTCAAAAAGGTAAAAAAACTATTTCTGAATGATATATGATAGTATACTATAATATTAAAAAAAATTGATGGCAATGAAAATAATTATTAGAATAAAGATAGCCGATTACTGAAACTAGTAATAGTATTCAATACCATCCTCAATATGACAACCATGCAACTATATTATTATTGTTGCTAAATTTAATTTAACTTATTTCACTATTTATTTAATATTAATAATTAATCTATAAATATATTCAATATTATCATTAATAGCTTCTAGTATTTATTACTTTAAATTATTCTAATTGTAATAGTTTTATTACTATAAGTAATACTTATAGTAACTTTTTATTAATAATAGAATGAAATCCAGCTGAAAATTACATCATTAATTTTCAAGCAGTAATGCTATTGATCAAAATCCAAAAATAAAATGTAATTTTGTTTATAATGAAAGACTTAACATTTTATCTTACAAAAGTCTTTGATAAAACAAACAAATACAAAGATAGCGACAATAACAAAGATCACAATTTTTAAATTAATGAACATGTTTAAACCATAAATTTTTATTTATTAGAAGTTGATGTAAACCATGTGTACCAATTATAATAATTTCTCTATCTGATCTTAACACATAAATTTATTTTTAAAAGCACAAAATGATGAACAAGAGAGAAACAATTTTCTTTTTTTTAATGTAGAACATTGGTTCTTTTTACCATCAAAATGAATAGCCAAATACACTTTTATTTTTTACTTCCTTGTATGAAGTAAAGGACAATTGTGATCGAGAAAAATTTTTGTTTTCAGATTTCAATGGAAATATCCATTTTGACTTTCCCTGGATCCAATTTGATTAGTTTCAACATGAAGTCTGTACATAAGTATGTACGCATCTCACATAACTCAAAAACAATTAGCTATAGAATATTGAAATTTTGGATTTAGGACTGTTGTAACATCTAGTTGTGCACCTCCCCTTTTGACTGCAATTGACTGGACCAAAAGTGTCTAAAAAAGCCCAAAATCCAAACAATTTGAATTTTGGATTTTTCTTAACTGCAGTAATAAGCCCTCATTGAGAGCTTTTCAACGATGTACCTTAAGTGGTACTTTTTTAATCAGTTCCAGAGTTATAGCCAAATAAAATTTTAATCGATGAAATATTTGGTTATTGCAAAGGGAAGGCACTAGATTCGAATCTGACTTCTATCTTTTTTTTTTTTTTTAATTAAAATATAATGATTTGTTCCATTCCATGTTGAGCTGGTTGGTACTGCACTCTAACATCTACTAGTGCTGGCCGACGACTTAATCTAATATGACCATTCTACATAAGAATCCCACACAGTGCAGTGGTGTTTTCATTTCAGTCCAAGGGGACTCATAGTTTCTTAATAATGTTCAAGTTCAATTATGACTAAAGTATCATACATTCTTAAGTTAAATGGAACTATTGTAATTCAATCAAAATGTTAAGGTGACAAGAAATTAAATATAACGATTCAAGAAGAATATAGCATTGCTTCATTTCATCATCTACCATCTCATCAAGAATACAGAACACACTAGCTCTAAATTCTACCATGATTTATTAATAATTATTAACCTCAGATTGTTGTAAAAAAAAATTACAATAAATAATAATTAAATAATAACAATAAATTTTAAAAAATGAAAAAATATAAGAATTTATAAAAGAAATAAAATTTTATGTACCTTTCATTAAAACATATGTGTATGTAATTTAATAGGCGTACACAGAAGTCATGTGATGTCTACATCATTTTTTCTGTTACATTTATGTGATAAAACTAAAAAATGATTAATAAATAAAATCTACTCGTTCTTCAAAGTGATGTTTTTTGGTATGAAATTACCATCACATCCCCAAGCCCTCATAGGATAAAGGAAACTCAAAAACTTTAAATAAAAAGGATAGGATTGTGATGCATCAATTTAAGAGACATTGAAAAATAACAATTTTGATATAAATAGCTTCAAGCTTCAAGCTTAAATACTTCAATAGCACTACTCGAAATGAAGGTCATTTAATATTTTCCACAGCTAGTTTCAAAAGTAGCCTCTGGTATATCAAGTAGTAGTCACATACAAGGAAAATAGATTATTATAAGGTAAGAGAGTAGGATATGCTACATCTTATTTGTTTAGTGTTTAACTGCTGAGCAGTTATTTAAGAGGTACTGTAGAATGCATTTGAAACTAGTAATAAAAAAATTAAATGACTAACAATTTGGTTAGAGTTGTTACCTGAAGTTATTTGTCATGTTTTTTTTTAAATACCCTTTAAAAAATTATGTATTACAACCCTACCCTTTCCATTTAAAATTTTTTAATTACCTCTTCTCATGGAGGCCCTCTTGGTACAATAGTTTCACACTAAAAAGTAAATAGTTTCAAGATATTTGCATTTGACATTTGCCAAATATAATTTTTCTATGTTTAATAATGGTTAAAAAATAATATAAGATTTCCCAAACTTTATTAACAACTGTATATCTCACTAAACTACAGATTCTTTTTGTTTGTTCCTGGTAACCAAGAAAATTGTTGAACTAATTGTTACAAAATTTTAGCTGTGGTTTTCTTAAGATATCTGGAATATTTTCATAGTTCAAACCTCACCAATCTCACTACTAAAAAATTATAAATTAAAAAAAGCAACATATAAATAACCTAAAACTTCTTTTACTTAATGTAACAACATAGTCGTTTAATCTGCCAACAACCCTGAGAACTTATTCTCACATGAGCAAAGTAGCACTGTAGATTTTTTATACTCAATTAAGAAGTTCATTGTAAGCCATTACACATAATCCGCATAGATTCAACTTTCAATTGGGTATTAATATTTTTGTAACTCCTAGGTCAGTTAGATCGCAGATAGGAAGAACTTTTACGGCTACTAGAATTTATGATCGTTGACTGAATCTACACCAGAGCATTCTTAAAGATTTGAAAAACAACATATATGCTCAGCACAAAATAGAGTTCACTTTTCGAGAAATATGTTAGGTCTCAAATCAGCTTTTAATTATCACTTTAAAATTGACTCTCTGAATTTGAAGATAATAGGTAACATGATTAACATACGTAACCACTGCAACGCCAAAAAATGGAATGATCATACCCCTGACTTCTTGAACAATTTCAATATCCTGATTTCATTAAAATTTGATTTTGGGAACACATCCATTATCTGAACATTAGTTACTAATTCTAGACGATGTCCTATTTCAAATGAAATCATTTGGAGCAAAACAGTTACAAGAATCTTACAGATTTATTTTATGTTTGAAACTGATCAAATATAAAGCCAACTTTGAAAAGGAAACTCACTGAATCATTGCAAAAATATTTGCATGATAATAATAATGGTCTCCTGCAGAGTTTGAAGTATAATCTTGAGTAGTGATCTATTAATGGATTAGACAATTTTTCATGCTGCTCAGATTCCGGTACGTGAACATAAAGGCCAATATAACGTGCCTACAATTGAAATGAAATGCTTTATTATTAGTGGATAAAGACAAAGGTCCAAGGGATATTTTATTACATTGTCGTGATGGTCGATTGCAATGTGTTTCTGAGTTTCATCATTCTTATGATCTGTTACAATAATATAAATAATACAAACAAGAAATATAATTTTCCCTGAAATTGTATAGTTCCTTCCTTATTTTATCATGTTTTATGAAATCCTGTTTTACTGAAAAGTTGTTATTCAAAGTTCTGAATAGCGATGACTCTGAAAGCACTTTTCCAGGACCTCACATCCTCAGTCATGACTGAATCCATTTTATAAACCACATTAAATAAAGATATTAAAAAAATTAACAATATCATTTACGTTGCTTAACAAAATCTTACACATAGTTTAATTTTCATTACAGTACTGTTACTCACAAACTCACTGCACTTTACTCAATTTTTAATACAAATCCTTTGCAGCACCATTTTCAAATAATATAAATAATTACTCGTAATAAAATTTATCCTATTTAGTTGGCTGTCAAATTTGAACATGTCTAATGTGGCTGAAAATATTGATACACATAATAAACAGTGGAAAAATCATCATCATGTGGAAAAATATAAACTCAATCGAAAAGAAATACTCATCAAAATAATTAGATTTTTGTTATTTTTATATCACACCTTGTATAATATGATAATTATAAAAATCTATAAATATTTTATTTATTTTGTGTAAAAAAAAGTTAAAATGAAATCTGCTGGTAACAAATGCTAGTAATCATAACAAATACTATTGAAAAAAATAATTAATACATACTCATGATAGCATCCAAACGATGATCACAAACAATCTGGCAAAAACAGATTAATAATGTGCTATGTAAAGATGCTTCTGGAGTTTCTTCACTATACAACTTATTCTGAAATGAAAGACTTTCTTAAATAGGTTACATTTATTAGTTAAATAAAGTATTAGAATGAAATTATACACAGTTATAAATATACAGAGTTAAAGGTATCCAAAAATAATGGCCTACAATTTGAAAACCAGTCATTGTAATAATCTCTTAAATGTAGGCTAAATTGACAGGAAATATCTCCAAGATTTGTTCTGTATATTCTCAGGGTTAGTGGAATACATATACGCAGGATAGCCGACTCGAGATGTGGACCCCACAATAGAATGCAGGTCCAATGCATGCTTTCATTAGCAGAGTTTCAATCAGTTATGTGTGTTCAACGCATGTATGAACTGAATGGAATATTGATCTTCCTACATCCAAGTCTATTCATCAGTGGGATCTTACTTTAAGAGAAACTGGAAGCTTGGTTTCACCAAATGGAAATCGTTCAGAAATTTCATTTAACGATTAGACTGTGAATTATGTACGAGATGTATTCACTACCAGTCCTGGAAAGTCAATTAGGCAGACTGGTTACGAACTGCAAATTCCTTGTTGCACTGTTCATAAGTGGCTCTGTTTGCAAGCATAGAAGTTACAGTTTCTTCATCTCATTAAACCAAATAATCTCCATCTATGATATCACTTTGCTTCAAAGGTAATGTTGAAAACAATCCTAATTATCTTGGTAACATCTCTATGAAAGTGTAAGGGAGCACCACCTTGTTGAAACTGAAGCCTGCAGGAATCTGGGGAATAACATAGTTCTCAAGCATGTCAAGGTATGTGTGTCCTGTCACAGTGGGCTCCATGAAATAAATGGACTGATGATACAATTTTTATGCAGTTCTTTCATGTTTAACAGCCAATGTTTGAAGTTGAGGGTTCTGAGGTACAAATCCTAGTAAAGGTTAGTTGTTTTTATATGGAAAGCAACTAACGTTTACTAGAATTTGAATCTCAAAATCATTGACTCCAAAAATCAGTTGTTAAATAACTGATTTGCAATGAAGAATTAATGTTATAAATAAACTAATATGTGAAGCATTATTTATATTATAAAATGGCAGCCATTTTATTTATTTAAAAATAATTATTATAAATTATTAATAACCAGTATTATTGACAAAACTCAAATGGTGTTCAGAAGATAAACAAGGGGAAATCACCATTTTTCCATAAAACATTTAATTGTTCATTTTTGGTAGTATGTAGAATCCAAAAATGAATAGCCAGAAATTTTTTTGTTACATTCTCTATATTCTGCAATAGAAACTATGCAGACATTTTTGAAATTCCCATTATAACTGAGTAATTTTTGCCCATCTAATCGGTAATAATTTTCTGATATGATACCTGAAATAAAATGAAGTACAAATTTTGTTAATTGGATAGGAACAGAATTTACAACAATTTTGACTGTGGAAACTTCAAAAGTATTATATAGTTTTTCTTAAAGGCTTTATGAACAAAATGCTAAGTACTGACATGGGTTAAATAATTTTTTTCAAGGTCCGATCGGGCAAAAATTGGATGAACCTTTGAGCATATGTGTTGTGCAGTGTCTCTAGTATGGCCTACAATCACGCCGCATCACTTCGTTTAGTTCTGAACATGCAGCTAGCACGTAAAACATGTCTACAACAATAGCATCTCCCGCCAAGTGTGAAGTGCGTGCGGTAATTCAATTTCTTCAGTGTGAGGGGTGTAATGCAGCTGAAATTCATCAACAAATAAGTAATATGTACAGTAAAACTTCAATGAGTGATAGCAAAGTGCGACAATGGTGCAAGAACTTTAAAGCAGAACGTACAGATGTTCATGATGCAGGCGGTCAGGGAAGGAAGCCAGTGTCAACCGATGATCTCGTTGAGCTAGTGGATGAGGCAATTCGAGAAAATCGTCGGTTCACAATTTCTGTATTAAGTGATTCGTTTCCTGAAATTTCAAGGTCAGCTCTCTACACCATTGTGAGCGAAAGACTTCAGTACCGCAAACTGTGTGCAACATGGGTTCCCAAGTTGCTGTCCGACCATCACAAAACAATGAGAATGGACGCCTCTCTAACGTTTCTCCAGCGCTACCACAATGAAGGAAAAGATTTTTTTTAAACAAAATTGTCACAGGGGACGAGACATGGGTCCATTTTGAAACTGAAGAAAGAAAAGAACAATCCAAACAGCGGATGCATTCTCATACTCCCAGTAAACCAAACAAGTTCAAACGAACCTTCTCCAACAGAATGTGTATTGCTACTGTGTTCTGGGACCGGAATGGAGTTCTCTTGGTGTCAATTGGTTCTGTTCATGGAACGTGGCACGATCATCACTGCAGCCTCATACTGCGTGACTCTTCAACGTCTACGAACGGCAATTCAGAATAAGTGGAGAGTAATGTTGTCATCAGGCATTGTCTTTCTCCATGACAATGCTTGGTCGCACACTGCAGCTGTAATAAAGAAGCTCCTGCAGCATTTTCGTTGGGAAGTGTTTGATCACCCACCATACAGCCCGGACTTGGCTCCATCCGATTTTCACCTCTTTGCTCGCATGAAACGCTGGCTAGGAGAACAACATTTTGGTACAGACATCGAGCTGCAGACCAGTCTAGAAACATGGCTGAAAACACAGGCGGCTCCGTTCTATGTTACAAATAAAAACTTTTTTATTTTCACTGTGACTGTAATTTCGTTACCGATCGGACCTTGAAAAAAAAAATAACCCTCGTATCATTGTAAGCAGACAAATTAAGGCAAATTCTTTTATGGAATTTACAAATGATTGATCAAAATTGAATAAAACCTCAGTACTACTACATTTTTGTAATAGAATTAGGTATGAGTTTCAATTTACAGATATACATATAAAGGTGATCAAAAAAGAATGTCAGGGTTTTAAAGCTACTTAATCCTCTTAAATTTGACTTATAATAATGAATTACATAAAAGAATAACTCTTACAATTTTTCCCTGTAAGTATTCAATGTGAGCACCTTTCATCACACAGCACATGTCCAAACAATAGGAAAGTTCATCCCTTACTTTAAATGTCATGTCTGGAATAAAGGAAGCGACATCTGCTTCAAACCCGGGCATCAAATCAGGTAGATCAGTAGTAGAGGCACATAACTAGATCCTTTATAAAACTCATAAGGAAAAAATCATATGAAGAGATTAGGTGACCTTGGCTGGAGGCCACTGCAAATGAGTTCTATCATTGGTTCCAGCTGACCGATCCAGTGAATGGGAAAAGCTTCATATCTCTACAGACATATGCCAATGATGAGGTGTATCATCTTGCTGCCTAAAAAATTCTCTAATGCACCTTTCAGTTAAGCAAAGAGCATAACTGAAAAAAACAAATCCTGTTACGCTTGCTTTAGCAAAAAAGAATAGCCTGTAATCTTACCAACGAGATATCTGAAAGAAAATATTTAATTTTTTGGAGTCCTTTGGCATTGTAGGAGTTCAAGGGCATTTTCTAACCCCCAGATATGTATATTATGCGCATTAACTTTTCCACTAAGATGAAATGTGAACTTGTCACTTAACACAATATGATCAATAAAGTCATCATCGTCTTCATGCGTGACATTTTGATTGTGAAGTCAACACACATAGTGTAGTGAGTAGGCTTTAAGACCTGTAAACTCTATGAACACATATGTAATGTTTCCTTAAAATATTCTACACTAACATCACTGGCACAAAAGTTCATGACTGACTTTACTAATACATTTTTTAAGCCTATAAAGGAAAGACTTCATGACTCACTCAAAATAATCTTAAACTTAAACTTTTCTCTTTACACAGACATCTGGTAGTTTCAAATCAATTATTGATGAATTTTGTCCACTTGGAGGATCACAATTAAACTTTCTACAGAATACATATCAAACTGTAACTACATTATCACATTTAGCAAACCACAAAACACAGAAGGCTTTCTGTTCAAGAGTCACCATCTTTGCCAGTGGTGCAGTCATGCGGTAAGATATGGAATCAATCTATGGCCATGCCTGCAACTAAAACTGTCCCTTTTGCTTTTTAATTTTACCCTTAAATCAAAACTGTACACAACATCCAAGAGATATAACAAATTAAAACCCAGATATTCTTTTTTTGTACATCCAGCATGAAACTTGATAATCTCATCTTCATAACAGATATGGTAAAATATCTAATTAAAACTAATATACTGACCATATAACCACAGACAGAATATATTTGTTGAATTGAGGGTAAGTAAGCATCTAACGCACGATTGAGGGCACATACAGTTTCAACCACCTATAACATATTGAAAAAGTATCCTTAAAAACAGCCTTATTTTATTATTTAATTCTGAAATTAAATAACTTCAACTCATTTACAATCAAATTATTTTCTTCCTATAATATTTACCACATTCTGCAAAATCGAATACTGGGAACACTAAAATAAAAAATATTTTTAAAAGAAATCCGTCTGATTATTATTTTTTTTTAATAGGAAAATAATATACAGGATGATAATAAAGTATTAAATATTAATTATTTAAAATATAAACATTAAATAATGCAAAGGTAAGTAATACATGAAGATATGAGATATAAAAAAAAACTAATTCATTATCAAAAGGTTTTGATAATTTATTTGAGTATGTATTGTAATGGTTAGAGGAGAATCTTCCAGAAGAACAGAAAAGAAAATGAGGAATAAAAAATTTTAAAGAAACAACAAAGAAATTATTTCTATAAAAGAGTAGAAGGCATGAACAACAGAAATCAAGTAATTCTCGCTTAAAGTGAATTGCTAATTTTGTGATAATTATCATAATGTAATAATCTATTGTTAATTTTGAATTAATTTATATTAACTCTTATAAGGTGTGTAGTAAAATCAGAATTGCATTTTGATATTTATAATTGTGACCTATTTTGTACATTGTAAGTTATTTACGAGCAGATAAATGATATTTTTAAGAGTTTTTACATATGCTATCTCTCAAAATCCTTGCCAAACCGTGAATATGTGACAATATTTATATGTATTCAACAGCTTGCAGAAAATTAAAAGCTTTCTTTTAAAATATTTTAATTAATATTATTTTAAAATTCATAAACGGAGTAACATTGTTTCTGTAAAGAGAAACATTTTAATTGTATTTTAAACAAATTGGTGATTAAACGTTTTTTAAATGATTCGGTAATTTATTAAAAATGGTAAAGGAAACATATTAAGATACTTTCTTGCAAGCCAAAGCATTGTGTCACGTTATAAGAAAACATTTATATGATTTGATAGAGATGGATATTGTTACTTTTTAAGATGAGTGTTTCTTTTTAGCAAAGATTCATAAATATAATAAGGTAACATATTACTTATATATATTTTCTAAAATATATATTTTACATATTTGAATCTTTCTGAACATTTTTAAATCTTGAAAATTCATTCTGACTTTTTGAGAGTGCTCTAAGAGATAATGAGATGATATTATGTGAGGGTCATTAAAATATATAAACCGGAATTTGTTTACATTGCTTTATTAATATTAGATAAAATTACAAATAAATTACCTTATTTTTCTATATTGTTTCCTTCAACAGAAATACATTCTCTTCACCGGAAAGGTGAAGAGAATCATTATAATATGATTATTTTTCCCTTTATTATAATATTTATTATATGTTAAAGTTTAATCTATAGATTATATAAAATTCAAAAAAATTATTGTATAACATTTAGTTGTTTTATGTTATAAAAACAAGGAAACAATATAAATAATTTTTTTTATTTAATGCAAAACAGTTTTTGTAAAAATAATCTTATAAAATAAATTTAATTAAATGCATTGATAAAATAATTATAATAAATTAAAACTTAAAATGAAATAGTTACTAGATAATGGGTTAATCTAAATACAATTTTAATTAATTAAATAAGACTTAATTTAAACAAGGGTATATTATAAAGTAATCTTTGCAAGTTAATAAACCTAAAAAAAGTAATTATATGTCTATTTAAAAATATATAATTATTAAAATAAAAATCATTATGGTTTAATTTTATTTTTAAAATTCAGTTCATAAAGAATTATATGTGTTAGTTTACTATTTACTAATTTAATTGTTAAAAACAAATTTATTATTATAAATCTTAGTTAATTATTTGTTTATATATTTTTCTTTCACTTAGTTAACTTGAATCCTTTTTTGATTGGTTATTTAATTTACAGTAGAGGTTTTATGCATTTGAGCCTTTTTGCTTTTCTTTTTCATTATAAATTAACAATTTGAAGTTAGGGGCAGCTTCATTTGTTCACTTAGGTTGGAAATGCTTTTCTTAGTGGTTGTAATTAAATTTACAGTTAAGGTTTTATGCATTTGAGAACCCTTATAAATAATTTTATTTAAAATTTGATCTTTGTTTTTTATTTGGCTTTAAGTTTATAATGCATGTAAATTTTTATTAGGTATTTTATTCTATGGAGTTTGTATTTATTTTCAGTGTTAGGGTTTTTTAAGTTAATTTTTTAATTGAAGTTATATTTTTGAGAAATAAAAAATGTTGTCCCAGCATTTGCAGTTATACATCAGGTTCAGGCAACATTCTGCATTCATTTCCTTTTCTTCTGGATATATTCTTTTCTGATCTTCCAATAGTTCATTCTTTCAGTTTGTTTTTGTTTTCTTTTTCTGACAAACATTCTTGGTTCCTTTTTTCTCCTCTTGGAATTCCTTGAAATCTTGTATGAGTTTTCTGAACTTTGTTCTACCTTTTATTATTTCTTCATCCTGACCTCATAGGGAAAGACACCCTCTGCCACCCCCTCCGTTCCAAGCCCTTATGGGCTTTACTGGAGGTCATCTTCGAAACCTCGGCTTTTGACAAATTCCAGTCCACCTCAGCCAGGATGCCACCAATGCAATTGCCACAAGTGACATTCCCATCGATGTACTACTAATTATTAAACTCAAAACAATCTCACACTTCTCACTGAGTCTTAAGCAAGACTGAAAATACCTAACTAACAAAGGAATTGAATAGCTACCCGTAGAAGGTAAAAGTGAGTTCAAGACAAAACACGAAACATGAAATATTACATGGAACAATAACAACACAGTAACATTGAAACAAAACAAAACAAGGACAAAAATAACAACAAATAAATAATTTATAAAACAACACATCAACAAAAATAGAATAAAAGAGAAATCCAAGCAGAGCTCTAGATCCCCTCAGCAATCCTTTCCTTTGCTAAGTATACTACAAAACTCTCCACTATTGCCCATTCGGCTTGGCTCCTCAAGTTTATCCGGAGATCCAATGCTGATCTGATAAAATCAAGCAAACAGATGTCTCCATACGCATTAACTTGTATTTCAAGCACTCGTAAAGAAGATTGTAGGTGTCATCCAATTATCCACACTGAGAACACATCCTAGAATATACCACACCGAATTTCTGCAGTGTGTCCATAAAAGCACCATGGCCGGAAAGAAATTGCATCGCATATTTATTAGGGTGCACTCAAGAGGCGTCCCGCAAACCAACAACATTTGGAGAGAGATCACGCATATGCCATGTTGTTCAATTTCTCGAACTTATCCAAAGTTAACTCACCGGACTTTTTAGCAACATATTGCTGCTGCTTCTCAGACGCAATCAAGTCTATCAGTTTCACGCCTGCAATCATCAAGACTGCCCCCTGTGAAATAGTACAGTAACCACCAGTTACCGTTAACAATATTAGGCGTTGAGCCCTTAATAATATGTCCTGAAAACTTTTATATATTAGCCTGTTTGCCCAAACAGGTGCCGTGTACAGCATAATAGCCTTGCACACGCCTTTATACAGGATGCTCATGATCTTAAAGTTAAGAACCCAATCAAGATTGACCACATGTTGAATACCAAAGAAGGCATTGCAGGCCCTCTCTGTGACGTATTGAAGGTGTTTCATAAATTGCAGTTTCTCATCTAGAAACACCCTGCGGTACTTTTGAACCTGAACGTACTTTATACGCTGGACTGCCATCAAAACACGGACTCGCCGACTAACTGCCAAACGGCCTTTGAGGAACATCATCATGGTCTTTCCTGGGCTAAATGACATCTTGTATTGATGACCCCTACAGCTCAAGCATCCTGTAAGCCCGAGTGGCTCGGAGCTCAACCTCCCTCCGCTAGCTTCTTTTAACCAGCAGGAGCCCTCTGTCAGCATAAGCCATGATGCGACACCTGCTGGGCAACCTCAGCCACAGGAGAGAATCAAACTCCACCATCCACAGTAATGGACCCAATACGCTGCCCTGGGGACATCCCTTATCCAGCGTCTTGCCAAACTCATGGCCATCCTCACGGAGCAGCACATCCCAATGACTTAAGTAACTTTGCATAACTTGGAATTCACTAACAGTACATTCTCATTTTTAGAGTTGGTAAATAGCAGAAGGCTACTGTAGATTATTGAATGCTCCGGAAATGTCCAGGAAAATCCCCAGGACATATTCCGCCCCACTGGTTGGTATCACTCTCATCACATGGAATATGGCATCCTCCATACCCTTCCGGGACGAAACCCGTACTGATTCCCCATCAACAATCTTTGCAAGGTTAACCTCTCATTTATACACAGATACAGAACCTTTTCAAAGATCTTGCCAATAACCAGAAGTAACGTCAGAGGTCTATACGACGAACTAACAGCAGGATCCTTGTCACCATCTTTAAACGGAAATTTCACAATCCTCTTCTTCCAACACACAGGGAAGTATGCTCCAAACAATTTATTAAATACACATGTGACATTCTCTCTCACACAATCACCCCAACCGGTGAACAAGAAGCTCTGCCGTTATTCCATCAAAGCCTGGGGCCTTACCCCTTACCTCAGCCTCGGTGATCTTCAAGGACACTGCACCCCCGCGTAACTGAGCAACCTCTCACAAGACCCAGGTGGTATGCGGATTCTCCAGCTTCACTATCATCAGGTAGTAAATCGTCTAGTAATTTGTGTAAAATCTCAAAGTAACCAAAATTACACCTCAAGTTCTGAACATCCACACAGACAATGACAACATTGAATCAGGAAGTTGTACTTCTCTTCAAACGCCCGCACTAACAGTACCGAACCTCCAGTCTTCCCATTACCTTCAGAAAACTTCTCAATCATTAATTGATCAGTACTCTTCCCAGCCGGCGAAGAACTGGAAGCACCTGTTTGCAACCCCTCATTCCCAAAAGTGAATAAAGAGTCATCGAGCCTAACCTCAATCGTCTCTGTAATCTCTTCACGAGGTTTTGCTCGCTTGGACTTACCCTTTTTTACTTCAGTTTCAGACATTTCCAAAATCATATAAACACAACAAAAGTAATAACCTAAACAGTGGTAATTAATTAACACTAAACACAAAACAAACAAAAACAATGTTTGCAAAACAAACTATAAACATAAACACAAAAACAATTGGCCAATAACAAGGACATACACCGATGACGTTGATCAATAGCAGGTTATATTCAAATAAAGATGGTTGCTAACAACAATGGCTGTTAAAAATAAAATAACAGCTAACTTAAAAATATATAAATATCAGAAACTGAAGCAACACTAAACAACAAAAAACAAACAAATATACAACAAAACACAGAAATAAATGTTGGTTTCATCCCAGGTGCACAGTTCAAAGGGAATTTAAACTATACACCAAACTAGCCTAGATGACCTATTCTACGCAAATTAATACCAAAAAAGACTAATAAAACACTCCAGAAGACCTAAAACAGCTACAAAACCAAGTCATAGTGAACACAATCAACTAACAATCTATAATATAACATTTTGAAATCCTATTATTCATTCTCACACAGAAGTTGAAGAATTTGGTTCTTCTTTTTCTGATGCAACCTGACAGTTTTTCAATTTCAAAGTATTTGTGAAGATAAATGTTACTTCTGAATTTTAATTCGTTTACAACTTTTTTTTTAATGGTCCAAGGATTTTTCTCAAAAGTTTAATTTTTTTTTGGTGTTTATGTCACTAAAATGACAAGCTGATTGTTGATTTCAAACTGAAGATGTAAACTGAAACATTTCTTCTGATTTGATTACTGTATTGTAATGTCTGATTTTAGCTTTTATTGAGATGTTATTTTTGTGTTAAATATCTTTTTAAGTTGATGGCCCACTTCCATTCTTCTTGATCTTGTTTGTTTGCTTCTTTATCTAAACCATTGGTTTGGATTATTTCTCCCAGATATTTAAATGTATTGACTTTATTTTCCATATTTTATATTAGGGAACTAAGTTATGAATTCTGACTTTCTGAAAAAAATTATTAGCCTACTTTGCAATTTCATTTAGGTGATTTATGTGTTTTACTGCTGTGTTTTTAGATTCTCTGAGAAAATTACAATATCATTAGAAAAGGTTTGGCAGTTAAATCTAATTATTTTCAATTTACTTACTTCACTTAAGCGGGATTCCTACAGATTGTTCCACATTCTGCATCTCGATCTCCATACTTTCCTGTTCAACCAGTCACCCTCCATTGCCCTTTGCATCACTCTCTCTTCCATTGCTCTTTGCATCACTTCTCTCATCTTTCTGGGTTTTCTCTTTCTTCTTGCAACAGGACATTGAAAGGGATAATTTAAAACCATTTTATCTAACTTTTTGAAAGTTTGGTTTTGAAAGTCAGCACATTCTACAGAAAAAATCCCATTTCCAAAGCATATTTGATGAAGCTTAACAGATGTTATATTTGATGAATATCACTTGACAGAGTCAAACTCTTTAATTTCCAAATCGCCGCTCCTCTGACAAATCCTAGCTCTGATATCAACTTCACATTCTCCATTTTTAGAAATAAGTGTTTTCAGGTACCTAATCTTGTCTCAATTTTACCGCCTTTCTGCATCTGCAATTCTCCTCACTCGCCCATTACAACGTATTCAGTTTCCTTAAATTAATTTTCATGTTCCATTTAAAGTGTTACTCTCTTTAATTTCCTTAGTATATACAAGATATCCTCAGCATCATTCACCAACACCACCTGATTGTCTGCAAAGAACAGTGTATACAGGGAATCGTTTCCAGTGTTTATTCTCATCCCTCTGTACTTTCTTCTCCACCTCTTAATGTTTCTTGTGCATATGGTCAATCCATTTAAAGTTTCCCAAAAAACATAAGCTGGTTGCTTGACCAATTCAAAAAAAATTAAACTTGCCCACTTCTTTCCTATCTACATGTTTCAGGACCTTAAAACTATTCTTTTAAATTTTTTGTTTAAGCAGTTTACCTGTGGTGGCCATTTTTGTTATGGTGTGCACACCTATTTTTGTGATTCTAAGGGTTTACGGAAAAAATCATAACTAAAAAGCTATTGGTCCTGGAAGGATGAAACAAAAAGCAATTTATTCATATTTTCTCAAAGCAAAAGACTGGTCCAGTGGTTTATTTACCACCTATCACTCTTTTTTGTATGAGAAAATTACCAATAAAGTTGAACATGAAAAAAAGTGAAATTTCACTTTTGGTCATTTTTTTCAAGAGGCAGGGATGGCATTCACAGTATGAATTTTTTTTTATATGTAGGTGTATGTTGGTAGTTTTACCATGAATAATATTAATAGTGAGATACTTAAGCCTAAATTTTTATAAATTTTTTAAAACTAATATTTTTTTAAAAATTAAAATTTTGGCTTCAAATAATTTTGATGGGACTGGTGATAAAAATCTCAAATTTGCACAACTTGCAGTGTTTTTGTAAATGTTTATGGCAAACAAAAATGTTTCTTGTGTATTATACTAGTCATGAAAACCCTGTTTAAGGCGATACAACATTTTGACTCGCTAAATAAGTGCATCAAACGGGTTTCTTGTCTTCTTTGCACTTTACATTTTTTATATTTAGCCCCTATATTGTTGAAGGTGGTATTTTCAATATTTTAAAATATTTTGGTTGTAATTTAATAGCTTAACCAGTACCAGTAAACTAATACAATTTTGATTCAAAAATGCTTGTAAAGCTTACCCTAACTGAGATTTCAATGAGTAAACTACATACATCTTTTTTCAAGAATTTATTTTTATATTGGTTTATTTTGTAAACACTATTGAATAAAAAATAAATTGTAGCAAAATTTTAATTTTTCTTCAATGAAATAACCTTTTTTTTTTTTTTTTAGCAATGAAAGTTTATAATTTAGTGTGGTTAACAACAGCGTTAACCGTCAATGTAGTTAATTCAAATGGTATCAACTCTCTCAGGACTTTGCAGATCGGTATCCACATTTCAAAAGTTTCATTAAGACTTTTAAAATGATGTATGTGGTCCAGCTGGGTGGAAAAAATGAACCTGCACATCATTTTGGAGGCTATATCTACCACTTCTCCTGTCTACCACTGATCGTCATACACACAAGCAATAGTCTTTTTCTAAGTGAAAGTGGTACAATACTTGACACAGGATGGTCTTCATAGTCCTTGGAGTCTGAAGTAAAGTAATATCTTACAATGCCTTCTGACACAGGAATATACTTGTGGTAGCTTCTAGTACCTTAATTTTTAATTAATTTTGATGGAGGTGGTGATATACCCAGAATGCTACAAGCAGCATCCAATTGTTCAATATTGTGATGTAGGGCAAAATTGCTGTTGGTTTCATATAATTCTTTGTTCTGCTGAGAAAAAATACTTTTGTAATAGAACACAAAGAGACTTTCCAGAAACTAAATTTAAATTTGGAAAAATGTGTTCTTTTGAGCTTCTTCTTATGTTATTTCTCTTAAGTTGTTGGTTTTCATCACTAAATTCACAAATTTTAATGAGTTCTTTTGGCACTGTGCCATATACTGTTTTATGACACTGTTCATTCACAAAAATTCCTATGGAACCATTGTTCTTCCATTATTTTATGTGAAATTACTTGAAAATAATGAAAAAATTTAACTGATTTTAAAATTTGCAAATATAATGTTATTGAGTAAAACTTATTTATTTAATAAACACTTTCAAGCACAGGATGAATGAGAAACTCAGTAAAGATGTGAACAGGTCACTGATTAATGTCAGACTGACCAGTCTGTAACTGCAAAGCTAAATGGGACAATAAGCATAAATGAGAATGTTGCAAAATGAATTTTCCTGATAGCTGGAAATAACTTCAGGTGCCTGTTATAACACTAATGGTGTTATAACATTAACACTAATGGTGTTATAACATTAACACTAACTCTGCAGTTTAATGTTCAAACAAATCTACTTTAACTACAGTAATAAGTATAAAAATATTAAAGTGCCAGAAACAAGAAACCCCCGTGGAGCACTTAATTAGCAAGTCAAAATGATATCGCTTTTAACAGGTTTTTTATGATTTTTGGGTCATTATAATTTTTTTTATTAGTACAATATAAAAGAGACTTCTTTATTTGTCGTAAACATCTACAAAAACACTGTAAGTTGTGCAAATTTGAGATTTTTATCCCCAGTCCCATCAGAGGTATTTGAAGCCACAATTTGAATTTTTTTTATAAAATTTGTTTTAAAAATTCATAAAAATTTAGGGGTACGAATATCACCATTAATATTATTTATGGTAAAACTGCTAATACACACCTACATATAAAAAATAATTCAAACTGTACGCCATTCCTACCTCTTCGAAAAAATTACCAAAAGAGGAATTTCAGTGTTTTTCATGTTCAACTTTATTGGATATTTTCTCATAGAAAGAAGAGAGATAGATAAATAAACCACTGCACCAATCTTTTACTCTCCGAAAATATGAATAAATTGTTTTTTGTTTCATCCTTCCAGGACCAACAGTTTTTTTAGTTATGATTTTTTCCGTAAACTGTTATAATCACAAAAATAGGTGTACACACTATAAAAAAATGGCCACCTCAGGTAAACTGCTTAAATAAAAAATTTAAAAAAAAGTAGTTTTAAGGTCCTGAAACATGTAGGAAACAGGTGGGTAAGTTTCAAAGTTTCAACTTATTTTTTTAATTGTTCAAGCAACCACCCTCGGGTCACTTCAAATGGATTGACCCATATATTTTATACAGTATGAGTGATAAACAGCAATAAACAGAGTACATTTATTTGTTGATAAATGCACTTTCTTCTTTCACCTTCTCTAGCTCATTAGTTAGTCTGAGTTTGTATAAGAATCCACCTACTTATCCTTCAAACTATCCAAATTGAATCACTTACCACAGGTAACATCTCATTCACCAGATTACTTAGCCACCAACTCTCCTGCTTTTTATATTTAAAAAACACAGTTATCTGAAGAACCACCCCACACCCCTCTATAGATTGTTAACATCCATTTCCTTTAAGTGGAATTCTGATGGTGAATATAATTGATCTGAAGATCTTCACTGGTCAAATCCATGTGAACTTGTGTATTTCTTTATGAGGGAAGACCTATTAAAAATTGTTAAAGAAAGTCCTCTACATATATCAATTAATTACCTGCCATTATCATTTACACATTCCTAACCATATTGTTCAACAATCAAGCTGTTACTATCTCTTCCTGTCCTTTCATTAAAATTCCCAAGAGTAAATAGGATTAATATTAATAATATATATGAGAACTTTCATCAAATTTTCATAAAACCTTTCTTTAGTCAATTTGCCTACATCTACATTTGGAGCAAACACTCATACTATTAATAATGTCCATATATGTTAAGCTCCACCAGTATTATCCTTTCGTCAATTTCTTTCCAGTCTTTAGAATGTTTTTTAATCTCTGACTAACCCTACTGTAGAAATTAATATACTTTCTAATTATTTCATTTTCCTTCCCCTTCTTCTTTTTGTCTCCATGAGAAAACATACATCCACTGACATTTTATCCAACTCCTGAAACAATCTCGCACATTTATTACTAATTCCTTGAATATTCCATGGAGCCATAAAAAAGTGTACGTTTCCATTTTAGTTTATCCCAATTTTCCCTGTCCTTGTTTCGAGGGTTTCTGATCAAGTTTTTAGTGGTAAAGAATAATCTCTGAACCCTCAACCAGGAGTAACAGGTAATTTTTTATACAGGTTTTCTTCCCCTAGTCTTTGAAGAGCCAACTGCAAAACTGCAAGGCAGCAGTGCTAGTTTTTATCCACCCTAGTGTTTTATTTCCCCAGTATCCTCCAACCACAGTTGGTGAGCATAGATCATTGCCAGAGGGCAGCCACCAATAGCAGAAAAAGCAACAGCCATGGCCTTTCAATTTTGGACCAAATTTTATTTGGTGGTGTATTCAAATTCCCTCTTATAATTTCTTTATGACAGTAAAAAAAAATTGGTGATAAACCATCTCCTTGCTTTACTCCTAATTTAATTTCAAAAGAATAATACATCCTAAAAAAAAATAAAATAAAGTATAAACTTAACTACCCATGATATACTGCAATTCCAAGGAAAAAAACAAAACTAACTATTTCAAATATGGTAAAATATAAGTTTTATGTCATGTTTATTCTTTGACTTCATTTTAAAAAAACTTAGTAAAAAAACCCAAATTTTCAAACTTTATCAATGCATTTCTGAACATCATTTTAAGATACTTTGCTATTAAATGGATACTTTTTTACAAAGATAATTTCTCTCAAACAGGTGTGCAGTCTCAATGTTTAAGCAAAATTTCTTCTCGGAAATGTATTTACTTTCGGAATAACCTTACACTGTTATGCAATAGCAGTTACTCAATTTGTATATTATGAAACAAACAATTTTGTGATATGTTATGTTAAACAAAGGGGTATAAAGGAAATTTAAGGAAATATTTTGATTAACTCTTAAGAGGTTAAATAAAATACTTTGAAATGGTTGCCCAGACCAGAAAAGTTGAAAACTTCAAGCTAAGCACTTCTTTATTTATATGAAATAAAGAAGCTATTGCTATAGATGATTTTCTTCATATCAAGAAACATCTAATTTCAAATATGAATAATTTAACTTAAATTCCATTACTTTTTTTTAAATTATAATACTTGGGCTATGATATTTTTTTTAATGAATGTAATTTTCATGCATTATATGTCCCTATTATTATACAAGAATAAGTCCAGTATTCATGTTTACTCTGGTGCATTACAAGACACCAGTATCTTGTAAGGTTTTGACTCTTTTAATGCTACCTGTTACTGATTTGTGAATTTTATATTCAAATGGTGGTGTGATATTGGTCACCCAGGTCCAGTATATGCATTTAATTCTAATATCAGAATTTAATATTTGGAATAACACAGTATAATAAAAAAGTAAATGAGAAAAATAGATGGAAATTACACCTGCCACACACAAACAAAATCGAGGAGAGAGTAGGATGCCTCACTGTAAATGCTCATACAGTACATATTAACCAATATTACACCTAATGTTTTGATGCACCAAATAAGCTCAAAAAGTAGGAATATGGAATGGAATTTTTTTTAGTCTTGAAGAACACCTTGCCTGACCAAGATTTAAATATATAGCGTGGACTGAAAGTTTCTTTACATGTTAATAACATAGTACAGTTAGATATGTAGATAAACATTGTTGTGAGAACAAAATAATACAAAAAAGGTATATTTTTTACTATTGTTGAGCAGATTGACTCTTTATTTCCCACCATAAGCTGAATCATGCACATACCACTTTGATTAATGTAGGAAGAATGTGACAGTCTAGAGTTAAACCATGACGGATTCAAGTGCTTTCACTGTCGAGGAGGGTTTGGTGCCTTCTATGTGTGTTCAAAAATGTCAGAACACAAAGAAGACAATGACAGACATTTTGAGGGACTTCATTGCGCGGTTTGGAAACCTGCCGTCATGACCGTTATTCGCATGGGAGAAGAAAAACCTTTGCAACAGGAAGTGTTCTCAATGCACCACGTAGCAGAAGGCCAATGACTCGCACCGAAACTTGTGGTGCTGTGGTGGAATCAACTGAATGATCGCCGATGAAGTCAACCCCCTAAGCGGTCTGTAGAATTAGGCATCCTGCAATTGACTATGCAAGACCACATGCGGAAAGACTTGAATGTTTCATGTTTTCGGCCATCCTCAGTGAACGAGTTGGGCGATTGTGACTTGGAACAATGTGTGCATGCATGTGAAATGCTGCTCGCACACTTTCCACATGCAAATGATAAAAAAAATATTATGTTCTCTGATGAGCATGCAATTTGCCATAGCTCACGAAATTGTAACATGTTTTTTTGGACAAAAGACAATCCGCACTTTTATGAGGAAATCGAGTGCAATCTGCCACACTGGGCCGGGATAACGGTAGACCATCTGCTCAGACTATATTTCTTTGATGGTTCTGTGAATCAAAAAAGGTATCTTCACATGATTAACACATGGTTGCTTCTAGAATTAACAGCAAAATGAATAGCTGACATCATTATACTTCAACAAGACAGCACTCCACCACATTTTGCTGTTATAGTGTCTGCACATGGCTAAATGAAACATCTCCAAACCAATAAATGAAGGTTGAACCTTTGTAACAATGTTATTCACAATAAATATTAATCTTAACAAGACATAAATGTTGAAATTACTGTTTTTTGTATTCATAACAATGATTATCTACATATCTAAGTGTACTATGCTATTAACATGTAAAGAACTTTTCGCTCACACTGTAGAACTTTATGAGTGAAAGATGAGTAACTACCATTTTGCTAAAGATGTCAGCAGAGTGGTAAAGTAAAAAAACAAAATTTTATCCAATTCAAACAGTTTACTAACACAATTAAAATGTAATATTATATCACATCAGTATATCATAAAAGTCACAGTGACTTTTTAATCATACTAATTAATTCTACTTTTTAAATATTGCTTCAGGAAGACAAATTAACAATTAATTACACTGTTTGGCTTTTTTGTGACTAACAGAAGGTAAATACGTCAATAATTAAGTCAATTGTAAAGAAATATTTAAATCTAATAATGTAACATTAAATGTAATTTAATTTTTAGAAGAGCTGGAATTACCTTTCTTGGTCCTTCATATAAGATAACGCAAGAATCCAGTTGTTGATTCACTTCATGTAAATGAGTAATACATTTATCTAATAAATCCATACGTAAACTTTCAGAAAATCCATCACAGACACACTTGTAAACTAAACTATACACTTCTTCAAAACATATCTTTGTGTTATTATTAGGATTAAGGATGTCGGCAATTACTTTTGAAATAGCTTTCCAATATAATTCTTTATAACGTTCATTGTGTTCATCAGATTCCATGGCTGGTCTCGGATCTACATGTTAAAGAAAAAAATATATATTAATACTCAAATATTTTTTATTAAAAAATTATGATTCAATATTTTGAAAAAAATATTGAATCTCCTATATAAATCTCTTTAACCAAGCTAATGTTTCTTATCTAGGTTATCTGATAAATAAGTGTAAATAAGAAGACATAATTTTTCAAGAAAATCTTTCTTATTTCTCAACATAAGTTCTTTTCAATTCTACTTACTTAATCCAATTATGTTCCAAGTTATTCTACCCATCCTTATAGTATGACTGATCCAAGTGTTCAAAATAGGCAGATATTTCAGGTTTAACTTCACATTTCATCCAGATTTCTTTTCAGTAAAAGCCACTCATGGAGTGGCTAATTAAATTAGTGAAATTAGGACTTTTTACAAAATACTACTAGGTGAAAAATCATTTAGAATGCTCTTATCTTGTGCCATTAATATATTTATTGTATTATATTATTAATTTGTATTTATAGGATAATAAATTTATTGTTTCATTCTTTTTTTTTTTTTTTTTGCTGAAATTGGATTGTAGGTATTGAAAAAGTTTAATTATGTTTTTTTTTTTTTTAATTTAACCTTAGTTTAAAATTAAACAAAGAATTATAATGTGCTTATAAATTTCACATCATTTTGTACAGAAATTTTGGTGTATTAGCAGAAAAACAAGTAATGTGAAGTTTAAGCAATGGATTAGCGAAAAAATGATCAAATGTTTTTTGTATTGGGAAGGATTAGGAGTCAGATTTAACTAAATAGAATTTTAACCCTTGTTGCTTTTTATACAGCCATAGGATAATCTATAAGCAGAATGCCCATCAAATCATACACACGCCAAGGATACTGTAATTCAAAAAGGTTGCTTCTTTAACACATACAATGGAAAAAAACATGCAACTAAACCCAACAGTAAACTTCATAGTAGGAAAAACTAAAATAAGAGAAAGGGATACCAGGTTCCTCTGTGGGTAATTAATAGAATTACCCACACTGTGAAATGAGAAAATAATATACCTGCAGATAAGGCTCTAGCTCCTACAGGCAGTGGACATTGCCTGTATGAGATGGGTGACTCGCAAACAGAGTGTATCACAACATTCTCTTGAGACTTTCATAACCTCTTCTACTCGTGAAAATAATGGAAAAAGTTTAAATAAATATATGTCCTAAAATTCTTCGTTTGTGAGTTACAGCAAGTGGAAGATTTCACTCGGATTTCAGTTACCCTGGTGAAATGAGAATGTACTAAAGTTTTTAGGACGTTCAATTAATACTCAAAATTGGTGATGAATAAAATAGGTCCCAGAACCATAGCTGCAGTAGTTTTTGACATATTTGGGGTAAAAACCAATAAATTGAGGTAAAACACGCTGTTTTTTTTTTTTTATGTTTGACATACAATAACTTTGTTAAATGGGTAATAAACACATAAAACTTTTAAACAAAATTTGTAGAGAATTTTTCTGAACAAAACTGACAAGTTGAATAAAATGAAAAGCTACAAAAATTTGAATTTCATTTAGAAATGCAGTACATTACTATATTTGTCAGAAAAGTACTTACTTAATGTAAACAAAAACCAAATTTTTTTAGTAATGTGAAAAAGTTGATAAAAACAAAATTTACTGTTAAAATTTTTTTAAAAACACAGATCGTTTGTAGCTGGTACAAATACTAAGTAGTGAACCTGTTTCCCAAGTATTGCGAAAAGTCATGCTAATTGTTTTGGGATCAGGAATCCTGCAATTTGGAAAACATATTTTATACTCTATTACAGCAGCTGTAGCATTACCATTACACATACCCAAAATGAATACCATATAAGTGCATTCCTCTGTTGTAAATAAGTACATCATTACTACACAATGGCTAACCAATCATGTTCAAAATAAATTCACAGAAAACCTAACTAACGACAGCACAGTTCACAGTACCTGATATACTTAATTTACCTTACAGAATGATTTAAACACTAATACAGTATTAGGCAATGTTGATCAGCTGTTATTTTAGTGTAAACTTTGAAATAATATTTTTACAAATATTGCACATTATTGCATTTCTGTTGTTAACAAAAAAATTATTAAGTAATTTTTATTTTAAAATTTTTGTGTAATTTCTACTTTTTTACATTTGTTTTAAAGAAACTTTTAACAGTAAATTTTGGTTTTACAAATTTTTCACATCACCAAAAATGAACTTTGTTTTTATTACCATAAAATAAGTACTTTTCTGACAAATTAGTAATGTACAGTTTCTAAATAAAATTCAAATTTTTCTGACGTTTCTTTGTGAAAGAAGAGATTTAAAAAACATTTTAAAAATTCTAATGGAAACTTCTGAAGAACATCAATTTAAAAAGTAAAAAAAAAAGAATGTACAAAATCAGATTATGATTTGGTAAAGATTACAGTTGAAAATATGATATTGGCAATAAAAATCAATGCGTCAATTAATTCTGTTCTTGACATACATCAACACATAGAAAAATTTATTAACTACCCTCAATAGTGGAGAAACAAAAATTATGCGTTTGAATTTGTTCAATGCATAAGCTCTACACTTATAAAAAGTATTTAATGAAGTGAGAACATCTAGTTTTCATATTCTTATTTTAGATGAGTGCACTGATATTTCTGTACAAAATATGCTAGTTTTGTATTTTAAATACTGTGTTGATAATGAAATTGTAGATGAAACTGTATTTTGAGGTATAGTAGTGTAACTGAAAATTTTTGATATGTCAATTGCAGAAAAAATTAAACAGTTTTATAATAAAAATAATTTGGGTATTCAAAAAATTTTAATTTTTAAAAATGATGGAGCCAGTGTTATGCTTGGAAAGAAAAATGAGGGAGCAGCATTTTCTAAAGAGAAAAATATCACATTTAACTGAATAACACCATCTTAACACATAGGGAAAATTAAAAGATTAGATAATGCATGGAAAAATATATCTTTAATGCAGGATATAAAAAATTTTATTAGATCTATATACACAATGTTTTCACCGATCTAGTATCAAAAAGAGAAATTTAAAGAATTAGCTCTAGCGCAAGTGTCAGAGCATGATATATCATGTAAACCATTAAATAAAGTTAGATGTTAAAGGTATTTTTCACTGTTGGTGCTTTAGTAAAAAATTACCATACATTAACTGAGTATTGTAAAACTCAGATAGCAGAATGGAATGATCCCATTTGTAAATATTGTGAAAAAATTCTGACTGATTCAGAATATCTGGTAGTACTTGTTCTGAAAGATGTATAAGACGAGCTTACATCTTTGTGCAAATATCTACAAATTAGCGATTTAAAAATTATTGATGCTCATCGGTATGTAAAAATTAAAATTAACTAAAAACTCAATATTTGTGACACAAAATCTTTTGGGGTGACAGTGCAAGAGAAATATTATCAAAACATTAAAATTATATTGACACAGCTATAATTTGATTTATGAATGTGTATATTTGCACTTAGAGAGCAGATTTCCAGAACAAGAATTAAAAGATTGGCAAGCATTTGATAATGAAATTATTATAAATCCAGAAAACAATTCTGATTTTGGAAACCAAAATATAATATACAGCTTCCCAAAAAGTATTCAAAATTTATGGCAAATAAAAATAATGATATAGATACAATATGGAAGAGTATTCAGAATTGAAATTTACAATTCAAGAGTAAACCAAACTAGGATTGTTCAAGACTTTTAGCGATACATTAACCTTTGTTTTTCTAACCTATTGTTTCTATATAACATTATGGAACTTTTCATGCATATAGCGCAGACTGCAAACATGGATTTTCTGAAAAAAAAGTTAACTAATCCTTTTCATTTAACTGATAATGTATATAATAATAATAAGAAGAAGAAGAAATTTTGCACAAATTGATTTGAATAATTTTTTCTAGATACAATTGATTTTTGTATGCACAGCTCTGAAAAAAAATTACAAGGAACTTTGGTTGAAAAGTGGTGTTAGTTTCATTGTCATTGAAAAGATAACTTTTCTAGTATCATTCATAATTTTATTAATCATAATAAGAAATTTTGCCCAAATTGATTTGAATAATTTTTTCTGGACAATTGATTTTTTGTATGCACATCTCTGGAAAACATTATAAGGAACTTTGGTTGAAAAGTGGTGTTAGTTTCAATGTCATTGAAAAATAACTTTTCTAGAATCATTCATTTTAATTATTGAAGGATCCTTGTACTATATTTTGTTTACTTATTTTAAATATACAAGGCAAAATATGCTCTTCCAATTAATTTTTTCATTTTTAACTGATTTTTTCATTTTTAACTGCAGTGGCGTAGCGTGGGTTTCAGCCACTGGGGCGTAGACCAAATTCCTTAACCCCTTATTTAGGCATTTAAATCCACAAGGCTTCAAAAATTTACAGAAATTCTAAATAAATTTTTGATAAGAATAAATTTGTTATTGTATATTGTACAGGGTACAAATAAAGAAGTCATGTATGTTTGTTTTATAATGTAATAAACACATTTGCTACAAAAGTTTTTACATGTATGCCACTTATTGATATATACACAACATTTATGATATACATAGACAAAATTAAGTTATTATTACATAAAATAAAGAACACGTAACAAATAACGAATAGAATATGAAACGCAAACCAACTTCCTATTAGAACTAGAATGATACTGTTAGATCCTGCCCGATAGGACCATGAAACTTATGGTAGGTTTTAGAGCGAGGTTGGACTGCATATTTATAGGTGATGAATGAAAACAATGCCTTGTTACTTGTTGAATAACAGTTTAATAAATTGTTGTCTAGACAGTTAATAAAATTTATAATTGAACATGATAAATATCTTTACATATATGATTAAATTAAATAACATATAACTTACACTAATAAACTAAATGTTCATCTGAACATGTCCATCCAGACTGAAAGTGCATATGACCGCTTTGGATCGGATTCTGACGTAGAATGCTAGTACCAGCTTAACTCTCTGTTGAGCACTAGAACCCGCTAGAACGCAGCACCGAACGGCTCGACGTGGAACGGAACCATGATATATATTTTTATTGAAAAATAAATAGAATTAAAAATATAACTTGTCTTTAACTAAAACTTTATTCGCCACTTTTTCTAGAAGCAAAATCTTTTATTGTACTATCAATATCTGTAGCATCACGTACTTCTTGCTCAATAGACAATAGCCACATTGGTTAGCCTTAAAGTACTTGATGATCTTAAATAATTTCTGATCAACTTCACTTTTGAAAAGTTTTTCTTACAGCTAGGAAGCTGTAACAAAAACTTTTCTTAACTTTGATTAATTGTCATTGCTTATGACAATTGTGAGGAATATTCAAAGCATTATAATATTGGGCAGAGTATCTTCCAGCTTGGATTTCACAATAAATTGTAATAATCCAAGTGGGTCCACATTAATTAATTTATTTTCGTTGCCTGTGGCAGCTCAGTAAAAGCCCGTAATCAAACTCATTTGAGCTTTTGTCCTCTTTGTCAATTTCGGCAGATATGTAGTTTATATTACAATCAGTGTCATCCGAATCTAGTAGTATAGCTGGCATTAGATAGACAAACTTTTCTGCCAAATTTCATAACTGCTGAAACCTCTTACAAATTTCTACAATTATTCTATCTAACAAAAAAAAGCTTCCCTCTCAACTCATTTTCATGGGAAAAGTTGGTATTTCTACGCCAACTTGTTTATATGCCTTTTTGTTTAGCGCCTCTGAGGTTCCATGGATATGCGAAGGATCTTCACACCTTTTACCTTCACATTTTTTGCATAACTTATAGCCCTGTCTATCAATTCCTCTCGTTTCTCTCAGTATCATCTACAAATCACCTTCTTTCTGAGTGTATAGTTTTACATCAAGTCCCTTCGTAAATACTTTTGTGCATTGTTCACTTCATGTTACAAAGGTTGCCAGAGGCCCAAAATTTGATGATCACCAGAAGTGGACCTCGAGTGAGCAAACGACGATTGATTCTATCGGTGGTGACCTCCACCTTGCTGTACATAATACCAGCATGGAAGGAAGCGCTTACTCGATAAACGAATTTTAAGATGATGGCATTCTTGCAAAGATGAGTGGCAATCAGAATCACCGGCCTACAAGACTATTTCTGATGATGCAGTCAAGGCGATTGCTGGGGTGCCACCAATAGATCTTCAGGCGGAGCAGTTAATAAAAGTTTACAAAGGAATGATGAAGCCAGAAATCAAGAGGATAATGATGGAGCAATGGCAGGCATCCTGGAACAGATCAAACAAAGGGGCATGGATGAGGAGGTTTATGCCGAAGTTAGAGTCGTAGGTCCGGAGGAAGCATAGAGAGGTGAACTGCTACCTCACCCAGCTTCTCTCCAGACCTGGAGATTTTGGTTCATACTTCCATCGATTTAAAAGGAGACGGACCCCGAGATGCCTGTACCGCGAGCAAGAAACTCCCCAGAGCATACCATCTATGTGTGCTCCAGATGGTAAGACATGTGTAGAAGGTATGGGCTCCCAAGACCTTACACTGGAAGAAAATATAGCAGACATCTTAAAAGGACAGCGTGTATGCGAAGCAGTAAAGAACTTTGTGACTAGCACTTAAAAGCAAAAGAAGTAGCAGGATGATAGTGGGGTGATGAGTTTTGAGCATAAGATATTGTGTAATTTATTAATAGAATAAAGCTGTATTATGTTTATATCACTGTGTTAGGTTAAGACTAATCATATTATAGCTACAAATCAAGACGAGAAGGGAAGCACATAACTACATTGTGACCTATGTCCTATATACAACGATGGGAAAGGTGATCTGGGGAGGAGGCACCTGGATAAACGGGAATGCAGGTAAGGGGAACAGAACAGCATTGTTTCCCCGCTGGTAGAATGTAGAATTGAAATTAATTTAATCCACTGTATCATAAGAAGTGTCACCAAACTATATAAATGTTAAGAAATCGCTCAACACTGTATTTTATTTATGTTCATGTCTATATTTATGTTTATTTACATGTATTAGGTTACATCAATTACTTATCATGTTATTAGGTATTGAAACAAGTATACAATATTAAGGAAAAGGCCCATACGTTGGATGAAGAGGCAGTCGCATGAGGGGTTAACTACAGCCCGGGGTAAAGACACCTGGATGTACCGCAGCAGCAAAAGGCAGAATCAAAAAGTAGTTCCAAATGGAGGTGAACTCTGAATGGCTAAGAAGGGGGTGTGAAGACACCTTACCTGTTTAAAAAAAAAAAATAGCAATGATAGAATGAAACATGGCGCCATGCAGGGCAAGGGAGGTATTTCCTATGACTAGGGTGGTCTGGCCATCCACGTGCAAGAATGGGGAGTTGGGGCTCCCTGATGATGGTATAGGGGACCCTTGAGGTATGCTGAAAACACGCAAGGAGAGTGAAGGATGTGTGCAAACCACATCTGGAGGAAGGGTAGCCCTTCAGCAGAGGAGGTATGGCACTTCAAGGTGATTGTTGGGAATGGCTATGAGGGGAGTGAGGAAAAAGGTTGCCAGAGGCCCAAGAAACAAAGAAAGGAAAATGACTTCATCATAACTAGCAAAGTTCCTGTGTCTATTCTCTTGTGTTGAAGCTTTCATCTATCTCTGTCAGCTTTTCCAGTGACCAAAATATCTTTGTAATGATGTCGTGTCATATTTGTGGCATCACCTCTTGCGCTCCACCGCATATCCTGAACCCCTTTTAAACTTTTACCTGTAGCTGCTATCAGAACTCCCCAACGATGTTTGCACACAGAAATAAGGAATAACAATATTCTGATGTACTGAAAAAAGTTACTAAACTCGCCTCAACTGAGGCAGCATGTAAAGAAACCAGGTTTAATGAATAGTTTGAGCAAGGTATGAATTCAACTGGGATTTATTTCTTTTATTATTTGCTGAACTCCTGATTGCCTTCCAGCCATAACAGTAGCATTATCATATGCTTCTTCATGACATTGAGACCATCAACTTCAAGCTTGCTTAAAATCATATTTGAAATTCCTTCAGCAGTTTTATTTTTTGTTTCAATGAAGTCTATAAAAGATTTCACTACTTGTAATTCCTGATTTTCCATCACTATATATCTTAATACCTTGCTTGTTTGGTCTTTGTGAGAAACATCTGGAGTGCTGTACAATATAATCAAATAATATTTAGCCTTTTTTACTTGTCTGATGATATGTTGACGAACTTTATCTTCCAAAATTGCAGTAAATTTGTTTTGATTTTCTGGTGACATTTAAGTGATTGAAATTTTACTACCCATTTTAGATTTTACAAGATGTTTACGAAATACAGGATCATACTTTGCAATTAAATGCACCAATTATAAAAATTTGGCTGTATTACTGTTGGTACATTTTCTCTGTTATCACATTAAGGCCAAATTTTGTTTCGCTAGGAATCTTATATCAAACATTCTGATAAGAATTTCTTACCATTTTTTTTTTTTGTTTCCTTTGCTACAAGGTTTTGCTCTTTCTTGTCAACAGTCTGTCCTTTTTTAAGTCTGGTCTCTAACCCCTTTCATTTCCAATAGTTTTGGTTGTGTAGTGCAGTTTATTAGAGACTTGAAACCTTAGGATTCAGTTTCCACCAAGTATTAAATCCATCAGACGAACAAAACTTTGATCCGTTCGGTGTGTTTATGTTCTCAAACAAATGACAGCAAAAGCAAAATAATGATGCTTTGGAAGGAGAATAAGCTACCCAAGTACGTAATACTTTTTTCAGTTAGTCAAAGTGCAATAAAACCATTCCCAGATAAGCCGCTTTGTAGTTCTCCTTTTGAAGTTAAAGAGCATGATTCTGAATGTGTTACTGTTGACGCTTCGGCAAAGTTAGTAATTGATATGCTGAACAACTTCCTGGCCTTGCTGAATGAGCAACAATTGCATATTTTCATCTGTATGCAGGCCATTTTCTGATATGTCTAAGTTTCAGTACTGGGCAGCAGACGATACCAATGCTATATCAGTCTGTCTCTAAGCTATCGAGATCAATGTCTATACATGCAGATGCAGACTCTAACTGAATGGATGTTGTTGGTATTTGATCTTCAAAAACTACGTCAACATTCGAATAGGGACCAGATCAACAGCATCAAGATCTTGTATTTTTTCAGCTTGTTCTGGGTTTGAAGCAGCAGTAACCTCTGATGAATTTAAGCCCAATGTGAAATCTAACATCTCAGGAACAGGACCTTTCATGCATTTAAGTGTAGCCCCCATTTCTTCTAATACTTTCTTCCCTAGCTCTTCTTTTATTGTGGTAAGCAGCCCTGCTTTCTTTTGCTCTTTTCATTTTTGTTGCTAAAACAAAAAAATATAATATTGACACTTATACTTATAATTTGCTAAATAACAGAGATTTCCTATCATAAAAAATTTCAAAATAAGTAATAATTTTGAAAAATATAGTACTTACTAAAATTTACCTCTTTTGATTTCTTTACTTTAATTAAGCAAATCTTGGGCAAAGTACTGACAGATAGTCAGAAGCTGCAACAAACAAATAATTAATGTTGATTGTCCATCAATGATTGTATTACATTACAAACTAGGGTTTCCAAAATAACAGATATGTAAATTACATAACTATTAACGAATACTTGGGTTAAAATTATGTAATTACATAACCTGACATAAAAAAACAATTGTGAATAAAAGTCAGATTATAATATTCACCAGTCAGACATATTACGTACTGAATTACCACTATACCCTAATCTAATTAGTATAGGTACAAAGATTTTCATTATTACTTATAAAATTGACCATATAATTAAAGTAAATACTTCTAACTAGCAGGAAAACAAAAATAAGAATTGTAATACTTACATGATAGCGTGAATACCAAGAGTTGAACAGGTAGACCCATTGATTTATAGTTTACATACAATTTTTCGACAAAGTTCAATAATTTAACAATTTCAAAACACAACACGCACTTAAAGAAAATCATGAATTGAGGTTAAGTCAATGTGAATTGGATTACTGATGCTGCAGGTGTTATTAGACAATATTGAACTTTATTCTTTATATGAAAGAATTAATAATTTCTGAATATTTGTCATGAGCAATCCAAGTACTACATAAATCACATGGAATTACTGCAAGGCAACTGGTTAGTACAGATTGTGTTGTCAGTTGCTAGAGTGAGCGATATGACTACACTCACTTATAGAAAGGGAATTCCCCAGCTCTAGCACAGAATAAATAATTAAAAGTTCTGTGCTCATTTTAATCTGTCCAAATTAGAGGAGTGACAAAAATATAAAAAGAAATGATTCAAATGTTTAGTTCTGATTAGAAGATATTATTATTTATTGTGACGTTTTGCCATCCCCAAAAAGTGCCGCCCAGAGCAGAACCCCCCTCCCCCGCTACGCCACTGGATTGATGAATTAATCCACAACAGAAGCTTACATAGAAGCTTGTGCGTTAAAAAAAATTAAGTTTTCATAATATTTGGAATTATATAAGAATAATTACAGCTAAAGTACATTAAAATATTTTTCCCAAGTGAATTATTGTTTGAATGATACGAAAAGACTGTTTTTAATATACGATACTTAAATGTTTAAAAAATAAAGTACAATTTCATACAACTTACTGATGGCTGGAAAAGCTGCTGACATTTGGCTAACATCTAGTTCATCTCGTTCACTCAATGCAGCCATCCTGCAAAAATAAATTAATAAGAAAAATGTAGATTCACACTCTAAAATTAAAAAAAAAAACAAAATGTTATAAATAAAACAAAAGAAATAACAAAAACTCCCCATTTCAAATCAAATTGGAACAGAGGGCTCGTTTATTTAGAAAGTACCTATATTTATAATACAAGTTTATTGTGTAGCATTTGCTTATCAACTGACTTTATTATTTTTTCTAAAATAAATAAAAAATTTTATCTTCAGCAGTTCTGCGTAAGAAGACAGACTTTTCATTAGTTTCAATATTTTTTTTAATTTTGTTCAACAATCCAACAATAGACACCACAGATATAGAAAAGTCAACATTCCAACTTGAAGCTCATAACGAGCCACATTTCTAACTTGCCCTGCTCAAATTTTTTTGATCTTAAATTTAGCATAACTGAAGAATGACTCAACTAATCTTCATAAAATTTTCACATGCACAACTACAGCACATCTGAATTTCAATAAAATTGATCCAGTAAATTTGGAGATTTAATTTTAATGAAATTAATTAAGCAGTTTTGGATATATATACTCCTCATACCGTAAAATGTAAACGAAAACTCATTTTCATACCCCCACTTCCACCATGCGACCAAAAGAGCAATACCATACTTTTCTTCAAATGGTCTATAAAAAACAAGCTACTACACTATAAACTTGCAAATATTTGTATGTAAGCAGAACAAAGAAAAATGTTTTCCTTATCGATTGTATTTTCATTTTACAAGACCACCAGACTTTTTAATTTAATCATCATTAGGCAATTATGTCTGTGAATCCATATGAATTATGCAAAAATTATTATCTAGTTATTAAACAGAAATATACTCCTACTACATTAACGTCTATCACAGCCTACTTCTTGATCATCCTCTTAATTGGACTAGAAAGATATTCTTTATCAGATATTGATCAGTCATTCTCCAAATATCTTAGACCTTGCAATTTGCATCTCAACTATTTAATAACCATATCCTTTAGTGGCAGCTCCCTATTCTTCATTATTTTCCCATACCCATTCATATTACTGTCTTTCAGAACCTTCAAATCCTTTGAAGTGTTCTTGCTTTTGAATTTTGACACTGCATTTGTTCGGCTGTCATAAAATAGTTCCATTATATTGCTCCTGATGTGATCCCTTCCACTAGACTTAAAATGTTTTCTTTATGTGAGCCATTACATACTTAGGACGGCCACAAATAACATATGTACTGAACCAAATTCATTTTTAAATTATCTACCTCAGGGAAAAGATATTGTCTCTCATTGACCTCATCTCTCTGATACTACATTTGTTCTCAAACTCTCAGTTATTTTTTATTTCAGAAACACACAAAAGAGTAACCAATACTACAAATACTATCAATTTTTAAAACTGAATTACAATCAACTATAATGCCTTTAAGCAAAATAATAAACATTAAAGTATATAATTTTTTCATACTGGTTCAATGGTTCTTGAGATTATCCCAAATTTTCTGTTAAACACATTTTGAGGATGAAAAAGCTCCCAGTATGGCAGCCAACACTTCTGTTAATGTTGTTCTGTCTATCATTTATTATTAACTATATTTTAGAACAATAAAGAAACTAAAAAGGTATCTACTAAGCTACCTTCAAAACTCTTAAAATTTAAAGTAAATGTCATAATGAAACATATTTATGACTAAAAAGAAATAAAATTATAATCTGGCATGAAATACCCCAGTTTTTATTTATAATTAATTAACCACGTAAGATAAAAGGAAATGCATTGTTAGATTATATAGAAATTTTGTAGCATATGAAAAAGTATAGCCTGGTTGAGGAACCTATAAAGCTTTTTTAAGGCTGTGCCGTCAAGATTGGCATTCTTACCAATTTTAAAAATAACAAGAAATTACATGATGAAATAAAAATTAGTATGGCTTTTATTACACGATTACTATTAATTACTTAGAACAAAAATACCTGTGATGTATATCCCCATTTAAATTTGCCTTAA
Organism: Lycorma delicatula; assembly: GCF_047948215.1. Classification (NCBI taxonomy): domain Eukaryota; kingdom Metazoa; phylum Arthropoda; class Insecta; order Hemiptera; family Fulgoridae; genus Lycorma; species Lycorma delicatula. The sequence continues at coordinate 347,989,086 of NC_134455.1, read as the reverse complement.
TATTAAAATGAAATTTAGTTTAAAATGGTATTTATAGCTAAGAAATATTTTATTAAATTCTGCATTTTTACTATTATTTTGCAATTTGATCTGAATAGAGAAATTTAAGCAAAGCGTACTCTTTATACACAGTACCTCTCTCTTTTTCTATTTAGCCTCCGGGACCACCGTAAAGTATTACTTCAGAGGATGATATGTATAAGAATGTGAATGAAGTGTAGACCATTCTCATTCATTTTTACTGTCTCAGATCACCATTCCTGAGATGTGTGGTTAATTGAAACCCAATCACCAAAAAACACCAGTATCCATGATTTAGTATTCAAATCCGTATAAAAGTAACTGCCTTTACTAAGATTTAAACCTTAGAACTCTCGACTTCAATATTTACATAGTACCTAGTAATAACATAACATAAACAAATTTATTCGATCATTTTTTTTGCACCATTTATTTAAATATGTATATGTGCAAATAATCATCACACAATTCACTGTGCTAAATTAACTGTAAGAAATATTTTATTTCTAATCAGATATAAAAACATTAAACGTGACTTTATTTTTGAAAAGCCTACTTATATCATCAGTTTTTTTAAATACATGGAAATGTGCTTTCTAGATTTTTTTAAGAATATTGTACAATTTCTTCATCAATGAACAAATATTGGAACGTAAATTAATGTGACCCTCTATTATTTTTCTACAATTTTCAACCAATGTCATGTTACACTGAAGAACAAAATTATATACTTCCCATCCCCACAATGTAATTTTTCCATAAAAATATAGTATTGTATACTGAATACATAACTTCCTCTCACCTAAAATTATGTCAGGACACATTGCATACAATCATGTTAGTGATGTATGTGGACACAAACATCCCAAAAATTAAAGTTTATTCTGGGATAAAATCTAAATAGAAAAAATCCAGCAAAGTAATATCAGAATTAATTTTCTTTATTGTTAACATGAATGAAATAAGAAGTAACTGAGTAAGCAAATATAAATTCTATCAACAATAAAATTTAATTTGTATGATAACACTAATTTTTATTAGTTTCAACGGATATGTACGAGTACAGTATAATTTTGTTCATATAGATCATTTTAATAATGAAAGTTAACATTCTGTTATCAGTTTAATATAAGTAGCAAAAATACAGTATATGCTTGATGTACTGGTTTCGTATTCATATAATAAAAGAGAACACATTAAGTTTAAATAACAATTTACCTATTCTACTTTTAATGGAAACACCCCATAAATGTAAATTTTCACTCACACATAACCTCAAATATATTACAATGCAACCTCCCAACACTAATGGAATATTAACTACCCAAATAATAAGAAATAAACAATTTATACCACATTTAAGGTGAAATTGCAGATAGTCAAGCAAATTTTCTAGAAAATTAACTCCAATATAGAAACAGCATCCACCCAAGCAAAATCATTCGCGAAGTACGATTCTGACAGCATTGACGTTAAGAATCTAATTGAATGGAGTCCTCGTAAACTAGCGCTCGCGTTGGTTAAAACCGCATTCGGAGCCAAATACAGACTAGCCGCTTATAAGCAGATTTAGTAATTCTTGATAATATAGTTTTATGTAACTAATTGAATTGTATTAAGAATTCAGATAATTAAACTCCTTTTTGTGGATAAGAAAATCGACACGCCCTTTACAACAAAGCGAGTATCATACGCGATCTTTCTGCAATGTATTTAATACATTAATTGTTGGACGTTGTTATTTAGAGGCGTTGGTGTGATTTTATCGTATGCAACACATGAAAATTTATGTTTTTTTTTTATTTATGGAATGACGCTATCATATTGTTTACTTATAATACGTAGAATAATGTTAATTGCAAGAAACAAAATACAGCACCAACAAACTGTTGTGAAACTATTTTTAAGTAGAAATCTTACAAACAATCCGCGGGATACTCTAATTAGGACTGACAGCATTCCACAAACCTGAATTATCGCCACTGATAACTTTGCGGCCTAATAATTACTTGCTATTTCTTGTCCTACTTTCGTAGTCGCTGTCCGCTTTTTTAAGTGCTCGTAACACTGATTTTGAAATCCCAAAGTTTCCTTTAGATGGTATTTATAAAAATAATTTTTAATGATTTTTCCCCTAACATTGTTATACAATTATTTTATAACAATAATAGATTTTTCTCTGATGTTTTGTTATCCGTAATGGTAGGTGTTGAAAATTGTAAAAAATGATTTATTTAATACGAACCGAATAGGGTAAAATATGACAGTTATATTTAAATTTATAGAAATATTCTAACGAAGAAGGTGACACAAAAAAAGCACAAAGTATAAAATTTATTCAGAAAGCAACTCAGATTTACAGAAACTCATTTTACCTCGCTGATCAGGGTTAAACTTTCGCCATATTTAAATTAAATCCTGTTTAATAGTAGGCAATATAATTTATTATATGACTGTCGGCGAATAATCTTAAAACATAAACTTTTGTAATCGAAGAACGAACCAAATTTTATAAACACCGGGTTGGTCTAGTGGTAAACTCGACGTAAATCAGCTGATCTTGCAGTTGAAGTTTTACAGGTTCAAATAGTAAGAAAGGTAGTTGCTTTTGTTCGGATTTGAAATTTTTTTCTTTTTCTGTTTTAGCCTCCGGAACCACCGTAAGGTATTACTTCAGAGGAATGAGAATTATATGTATATGAAATGTAGTCTTGTACGGTCTCAGGTCGACCGTTCTTGAGATGTGTGGTTAATTGAAACACAACCACCAAAGAACACCGATATCCACGATCTAGTGGTCAGCCTGAGTTTGTTCAAGACTACACATTTACCGGTGCAGTTACATTACTCTGATAAGTCGCTAATGACTTTAATTGTCGATGCAACTCTAATTAAAAAAGTATTATTAAATTTTATAATAAAACAATTTTTAACCAATTGAAAATGTTTTCAGTCGTCTGCAACTGTTTCCAGTGAGTGATTTTTTTTTTTTTTTACTTCCGGCTTCGCAGTCAAGCAATTCATTCCGCAGGGGATGAGATGAATGTTTTGAAGCGGGTATGAAAAATGCCATGCCTGACCGGGATTTGAACCCAGGATCTTCATTCTTATACTTGCATCATCCGTTAGGATAAGAATTTCTAACGGTTTTTTTACTTCCTTGTACGAAGTAAAGGAAGTATTGTGATCTCAAAATATTTCGGTTTTCAGATTTCAACGGAAATATCCATTTTGACCATCCTTGAATCCATTTTGACTAGTTTCGGCGTGATGTCTGTGCGTACATATGTATCTCGCATAAATCAAAAACGATTAGCCGTAGGATGTTGAAATTTTGGATTTAAGACTGCTCTAACATCTACTTTTGTACTTCCCTTTTTGATCGATTTAACCAAAAGTGTCCAAAAAAGCCCAAAATCCAAAAACTCTGGATTTTTTCTTAAATTAAGTTATAAGCCCTCATTGTGAGCTTTTCAATTATATCTCATAAGTGATACTTATTTTCATTAGTTCTAGAGTTATAACCTAATGAAATATTTGGATCTTATATGAGGAAGACCATCGGTTCAAATCAGACTTCATTTTTTTTTTTTAATTCAAATTTATTGATTTATTAATAATTACTAACCTCTGATTGTAAAACAAGTTTTATGATAAATAATAATAAAAAATATCAGTAGTTATTACAAAATAAAATTTTATGTACTTTTCATTTTAAAAAAATGTTCCTGTAATTTAATGCGTAGAGAAAGTCATGTGATGTCTACATCATATTTTTACATTTGGCTATGTATTTAGATTTAGTGTTTGAAAAGTGTGTAGATGTAAAATGTGTCTGTATGAACATACACAATTTACAGACTACAGACATAACAATATAGTAAATGATTAGTATATCTTTATATCTGTATTAATGAAGAGTGTTTGAAGTATAAAGATACATTTTTTTGTTTATGTGTAGAATGTTAAGCTTGTCAGCACTGATAGATTTCTGTTTTGTAATTATTAGGTCCATTGTACATTTTACTGTGGAGGGCTTTTAAGTGTTCATTGTAGCCTTTGCTTAAATTTGCTACCTGTTTGAAGCATATAGAAGCACAGTGTAATCAGAATGGTTATGAATTAAATCAGTTATTTAAAAACGTTTTATAATAATAATGTGTGGCTCATTTTGTATTACAAAGTTAATATTTAAAAATTTTTATTACTTTTAAATTTTGTAAGTTACTGCACTGCATTTTATGGTTCTTATTTCAACTGGGCTCACAAAATTTTTTTGGTGTATAACTTTAGAACAGCTTGAGCTATTAACATGAAACCTGAATTTTAAGAAAATCTGTAAGAACTTCTCACTCATTAGATATGAATGAATGAATATATATTTTTTGTACAGATTAATTAAACTAATGGTGGGCAGTGTAACTGTCCCTGTTAGGCAAAAGCATAAGGAAGTGGATGTATATAATGACCACTTGATATACAATTTCCATCTAAGAATGTTTTATTGGTAACTGATCTAAACTGCATGTTAGTGAAATGTGGACTATGAGCTAAATGTCTTGACCTTATCTCCAAAAAGAAGACTGAACTTTACTTTGAGAATCTGTCTTTTTAGGCTTAGCGCACAGATGTTGTACAGCAAAATAGTTGTTAGAAACAAAGCTTGTTGAAATATATGAATCACAACAGTTTTTGGGTGTCATATTAATAGCTGGACTCAAGTTTTTCAACTGGTTTGATTTTAACCTGAACTACAGAGTGTTCAACTTCAAAGAGGCTCTGTTACTTTGTTTAGTCTATAAATAGCAGTTTATTGGCAAACATTTACATGATAATTTACAGAAGGTTTTGAAAATTAAGTCCATCCACTTTTATGCACTTCTCAGTACATTTGATCATGCTCCTGATTATTCTTATTAGTTGTACCCAGTCTATTCCCTGGATGGCATTGGTAATGTTTGTCTTCAATTCCTGCAGGGTATGTGGATTGCTCCTATAAACAATTTTTTTTAAGTAACTCTTCAGAAAGCTCAAGTTTGAACTAATCAGACCAAGGAGATCTTGGTGTCCACAACCTTTAGAAATTATTCTTGCACTGAAAACATACTGTAGCAGCTCCATAGTAGAGTGGTATGGCAAGTGGTGCTGTCTGTTACAACCAGCAATCATGCTCATCCTTTTGCTGTAAGATTATGAACTGTTAGATAATCTCTTGGTAGATGACAGCATTCTCAAAATGACAGCTTTTTTAAAAAAAAACTTTTGTCACCTTGAAACCACACACCATACACCTATTTTTTTATGGGTGTAGGGAAAATTCAAAGAAAATATTTGGGTTTTCTGTACCCTCAGATTCAGTATTTCTAATTACTAACATATCCACCAAGGTGAAACCACACTTCATCTGTGCAAAAACACTTGCTCTAAAAATGCCAATGTTGCCTCTAATGAAGTTCTTGAATCATTGACAGTAGTGACCCCTTTTAACATAATAATCAGCATTAGTTAACTCATGGTAAACCTGCATTCGATATGGATAACATTTCAACATTCACCTCACTGTATTGTGGACTGAACCCAGCGAAATGTTCGTTTCCTTCCTTAGGCTATGCAAAGATTTATGAGGAGATCTTGTAACTACCGTTTGAATGTCCGTTACTGGCCATAAAAACGTACCCTGCATCGGACACGGGTTTTTTTTTTGTTTCTGACTTGTGTCGGACACGTTTCTGGTCTAACACCGAATCTGTTTCACGAAATTTTTTAGCTAACTTCTGAATAATACTTTTCACTGGTGGTTCCGTTTCAAATTTCTCACCGAACTTTCGCTGACGCACAACATGAGATTTTATCTCAAAATTAGTTCCATAACGAATACACGTTCTTCAACAGTTAACTGCATTTTAATAAACAACACACTTTTACGCATCCTTGTTCTAAAAGCTAATGCTTTACACAGACTGGCAGTACCCAAATGTGTAGGCCTTCAGCAGACTTTCCCAGACCAACTCCAGTCGTATCAACATCTTTAACCTTATTTTACCCATACCAATGAGTGATGATTCTCTTTTAAGTTGAACATTCTGTATTATCATTATCTTCAATGTCCCTTCTTCAAAGACCCCATAGTGCTTCATAAGAGATGCGGCGACTATTAGAACGACCGAGCTGTAGCGAGTTTGAAATAGTTACGCAACGTAACAGTTTTTTTTTCATAGGTTCGAAATTATTATAGAGTTCCGTCAATTTTATTAAGTTTCTTTTAATAATGAAATAAAATATGTGCTTGTTTCCAATTTTTTGTTGAGTATATAAAGTAGGCTTCATATTGTATTAAGTAAATAATTTCATTAATAATGCTTACACAAAACTATTACTTTTTAATAACGTACTAATTAGATTTAATTTTATTTCATTCTTAATCTTCACCAACGTATTTACAACGTAAATGGTTTTCGTTGACTAATCCATAGCTAGAGAACGATAAGGTGAAAAAAACAAAATTTGAATGACGAAGAAAAAACTGGTTATAAATCCAACGTAAAGTGAATTATTGATATGTTTATTATAAACTTTATAAAATTATTAAATCGTTTGATCAGCTTGACGAAATATAAGAAAATATTTTGAAAATATTAAACATAAAAACTGTTGATAACTCAATTAATTTGAAAGTGAGCCATTAATACTTCTGTTTAAAAGTTGGTACAATGTTAAACCATGTGTTAATGCCGGTGTTTACAGTAGTTGTTGATACGGATGGAGTTCGTTATCCAAACGTATTGAGTTTAGAGATTATGCTATTTCTTTTTTTTTACTGTGTGATTTCTGCCGCACAAGAGCATTATTTTGTTTTCCGTACCGCTCATTTTGGTATGTCTAGGTTATGCAATTTGTTTGTTTCTGATTGTTCTGTCTTGAAATGTTTTTAACTTTCCATGTTTAAAATCCTTTAATAGTCTTGAAAATAAGATAATTATTTACATAAATTTATAATATTTTCATATACGAAACTGATAAATTTTTTAATGTGAAAGTTTGTTTTTTAACGGCTATAGCTATGATTTTTGTTGTTATCAAAATTAGTGTTCCATTATAAAAATTATGCAGGTTTTTATGTCGATGACCAGGAATTTATTTTAATTTTATTTATAGTCTCTTAAAACAGTATAAGCCCAATTACAATTATATTTTGAAGTATAAATATAACTGCAGTTACTTTTTAAAAACTGATTAAGGTTTAAAATAATTACCTTAATTTTTATTCTCAGTTGAAGCTAGATAACTATACACTTAAAAAAAAAAAACTGCACTTAAAGCAATTTTCGTTAAGGAAGCAATTTATATGTTTATTGGTAATTAAAATATGCCTGTTATCGCTTGTTATCTATCTATTTTGCCTATTGTATATCAACATTTTTTCCGTAGTTTTAAAAATTTTTCATATTAATTTACAAAGTTTTATCCATGTAGGAGATTTTACAATGTTTAAAAGAGATGATTTAAATTTTATTCGTACATCATTCTTGTTTATTCATATCTCACTTTGTATTTTGTGTATATTTTCTTATCATAAGTAAAGGCTGTGGATATAAAGCATTCTTTGACATCAGAAAGTGTTTTATTAGATGCCCCTGAAATTGGATGTCAGTTTTGTCTATATATCAGGTTGCATGTAGCATTTTGATTCATATACATATTCACTTATGTCTCTGAAGACAATAGCATGAAATATTTTTGATTTGTGAGAATTTTTTTAATAATATTCCCATTTAATTCTTATAATTTTAGAAATGTCTGGAAATTCAAGTTACAAGTTGCATTACTACAAATGTATAATTGTTCATCTGTTAAAGCATTTATATATTCTCTAATCAAGTTTGTTCTTTTTTAAAAAAAATGTTAAATTCTTATATAACATTTTTATCAGCAGTATTACTGCAATAGAATTTTATTTCCTTGATTACTGTTTCATTGATTAAGCCTAGGTATGTTTTTTAAAATATGTGACATGGTGTTGAATGAGAATTAGATGAAAAATCTTACCTTAGGTTATGAATCTTATCTTGTGTTATAAATATACATTAATAAATTTATTGTTTTATTCATTTTTTCTGAAATTGAAATATGTAAGCACTGAAAAGCTTAACATTATTTTTTCTTCAAAATTGCCCTTAGTTCAGAATTCAGCAGAAAATTATAATGTGCTTATAATTTTTTATATCATTCTGTATAGAAATTTTAGTGTATTTGGCAGAAAAGGTGTGTTTTGTCTTCTTTGTAGAGTTCCCACTCAATTTTTTTTTTACTGTTCCTTGGTTTCAGGTTGGCAGTGATATATCCAAGATTCATCAACTTACAAAACGGCACAAAAATCCCTGTAATTTTGGTATGTATTTGGCAGAAAAACAAACAATTTGAAGGTATTTATGCACTGGGTTATTAAAAAAAAATGATCAGTTAGAAAGGATTACAAAACAGGCTTTATTCAATAAGAATCTTAGCCCCATTTTTATGCAGCCATTGGTTCATTTATAGGCAGAATTCTCCTTCAAATTAAACACACGCTGAGGACACTGAAATTCAAATAGTTTGGAACAAAAAACACATAACATTTAACTCAAATCCACATTAAATCTCTGAGGAAGAAAAGATAAGAGAAAGGGTACATGGGTGTTGAGTAGACAAGTTACCTATAGAGTAGTTGTGAAATGAGAATAATATGTCTATCTTAGGTTTCTCCAAGCATTGGCATTCATCTTGCCTGTATGAGATGGATGCCTTGTGTTGTGTGTGTGTGTGTGTGCATACCTAAGGAGTATTTGATTAGTCCTTGCAAAAATAAAAAAGATACAATTTTTCAGAAAAAATGTTTTTTTTTATTTCTCAATATAATCTTGTAAATTTGTACACTTACTCCAACAATGCTCAAGTCTTTTGATCTCATTCTTATATGATTTATCAAAGCCTTCAAAATGGCAGATGTTTCACCAATAAGTTCATCATTTCATTTAAATCTCTTTACAGGTAACCACTTCTTCATATTTGGAAACAGGTAATACTGCCAAATAGAAGGATATGAAAGAATTCTATAGTGTAATTTTAGTATTGTAATTGCAGAAGAGTGAGCTGGGGTATAATGCTGTTGGAAAAGTACTTCCTTTTTCATCAGACGTATAGTTCTCCAATTGCAACTTGATGATTTTTTTTTTTTTTTACCATTACTTGGTTTCAGGTTGGCAGTGATACATCCAGATTCATCAGTTTATGAAACTGCACAAAAATCCCCCTAATTTTGGTGTTTTCGTCTTTTTTGGAGCAAGTGCTATGATTACAAACCAACTGTTTTCACTGTTTCTTGGTTTCAGGTTAATATTTATGTATATCCAAATTTCACTGTTATCAAGCAGTGCAGATCTTCCTCTTTGTTACACTGAAAGAGCTAAACTGAGCTTCTTCATACTTTTGATTGATAATGAACAGATGTAGCACCTACCTTGGGAACAGTTTTTTCAAATGTAAATGTTCATATAAAATGCGATGGATTCATTTTAAGTGCCTGTTATCTTAGTGATTTCATGCACTTTGAATCTTCTACTTCCATAACCGCATCATGAATTTTTCCAATAATCTATGCAGTTGTAATCTCAACAGGCCATCCTGAATGTTTATAATCTGGAATGACATGTTTCTGTTATATTATCGCACTAAAAATAACTGAAGTACTTGTAAACTAATGTAATTAATGAAGCTGACTCACTATAATTTTTATACGGCTTGGATTTATTTTTCTGTGTGGTTTATCCTTTACAGAAAATTTGTTCGATCAATAAACAAAATTTTCTTGTGTTCATTTTTAAAAAATCACAGTAATTGATCAACTCAGATACTGTCAGCAACAGAATTATGAATATATCTAACCAAGTTTGTGAAACAAACTGATTGTACTATAATAATATAGTAATTATTACTGTTTGTTCAATTATGAATCTTATGTGTTATTTCTTCTTATCTAATTGGTTTGTTATACTTAAATTACTTTTTCTTCTGTTACTCTTTATCTTAAGAAAATATTGTCTAGTTAGTTAAAATGTAATCTTTAATGAGTCAACTTACACTTAATATAACAATTTCAAAATGTGTAATTAATATTCATAAAACATTATGTAAACATAGATGAACATTTAAGTCGAATTATTGTGCAATTACTACAATTTAATAATAATAATAAAACAATGAGCTAATTATTAAAATAAACATTATCTAATTACATAAACATTTGTACATTTATTGATGAAACCGGTGGTACCTCTATGGTGTGATGAATTAGCTGTTCAATATACTGAGAAGCAAAGATTCACCCACTGTTTGTAAAAAAGTAATTTCATATTAATTGCATTTAAATACAATTTAAGTGAGTAAAACGTGCTCAAATGGTAGTGATTCAGTGATCCAGTTTAGTGATAATATAATGAAGTAGGTGATTTAAATGATTTAAAATCTTTTATCAATAAAAAATTTTAACTACAAAATTCTTCCATGAACTTTCAACTACTTCTGTCCAATATTTTAGTGATAAATTTGATAAAATCGTAACAAAAGTATCTGGTTTGGAAATTGAAAATAGATTATTACATAAAGAGATTGTTCACCAAATGTTAAAAAAAAATTATTCTAAGGAAAGTGTAGTCATCTTCATCTGGTGTTCTGCCTGATGGCATGTTCATTACGGTACCACAGTTTCTATCCATTTTTGTCCTAAATTATCTTCATACCCCTTGTAGTTTCCAGTTTTCATCTCATCTATTAACTTCATCATTGCTCTTCCTTACTTCCTTTCTCTTTCCACTGATTCTTCTGATGCAGTTGTCAAGATTCCTCTCCCTTTAACCACATGTCCTAACTAGTTTCCTTTTCCTTTGTATGCTTGCTGCATAAGTGCTTTTTCTTCTTTAATCCTGTTCATTACTTCATCATTCCTCACTTTATCCATCCATCTTTCTTTCGTAATACTTCATTATATCCACATTTCAAAAGCCTCAATATAGTTCTTTTCCCACTTCCTCAACATCCATGATTTACTACCGTATAAAAGACACTCCATACATAGCATTTGGCTAATCTCTTCCTCAAATCTAAATCTGGACTTTTATTACACAGTAATTTTCTCTTAGTGAAGGCTTCTTTGGCACCCTTCTTTTCCATTTTCGTCAGTCCTCTGTCACCTTAGTCCCCTATGAATTAATATCAATAATTTTCAACTTTTCTATTCTTCCTTTACTTGTTCTTGCCACATAATCTACTTTATTTGTGAAATAGCTCATTTTGAGTGATAAAAAATGGATCACATACAACAATGATGTTGTAGCAAGGTAAAGCTTTGCAAACAAGCCAGGATTGATGCCAAGAAAAGTGATTCTATGTGTGTGGTAGGAGAGAAAAGGGATTATTCACTATGAGCTGATGCTACTGGTCTAATATTTAATTCTAACCTCTGTTGTCAATGACTGGAAGGATTACGCCAAGCGAGCAGAATTTATAGATAGGAAAGTTGTTGTTGTCTTTCACCACAGTGCCAGACCCCATACATCTTTGATAACCTGTTGAAAATTGTGAGATCTGGGCCAGGACGTTTTGATGCATCCACCATATAATCTTGATCTTGTACCATCAGACTAACATTTACCTCGGTCTCTTAGGAAAGTCAGAACTTTCCTAACAATATTAAGCTGGCTTCAAAAGAGGCCTGTGAAAATTGCCTATAAGAGTTTTTCATTCATAAAAGACAGAAGGTTTTACAATGATGGGATTATTATTTTTGCCTCAAAAATGGCAGAATGTTATCAATCAAAATAGCAAATATTTGGTTTATATACTTCGTGAAGTGCTGAACATGACATACACATTTCCGAAGGTGTTTAAAGTCTTTATATATTGCATAGAATTTACAGTTGGATCTGGCTTCTAGGTAGTTAGTCATCGACATGTGTTTGGAATACCAAATTACTGTCAAAGAAATTCTTTTTTACAAATGGTTTTGTTTTATTTTTTTTTTGATTGCGGCGAACCACAATGCATTATTTCATTCTTTGTCAATTTTCTTCCAGTTCCTATTGATGCATCAAAATTTCATCCCTCATCGCAATATTGAAACGAAAGTCATCTCTCTTGTCTAGATAATTTTTCAGAAACTGTTCACAATATTTCTTTCATTGTTGTTTGTTCTTTTCTGTGAGTTTGCATGGCAGCCACTGCGAACAGATTTTAGGATAGTACAGTTGTGCAATAATGTGTCCTGCTTGTTCTTTTGAAATCCTATATATGTGGCAATTCATTGTTGTGTGATGCAACAGCCATTTTGAATCAATTCATCCACCTCCTTTTGATGCCTCTCATAAGCCTCAGAAATTGGTCAACTATTGCGTGGTTTGTCTTCATTGTTCACTTTACCAGATTTTGATACACAAAATTTTATTGCCCAGCTACTGTTAAGAGTTCAATCAGCAGTTTCATCACCATAAATGGCTTTTAATATGATGATGAGTGGCACTAACATTAAATTTTTCCACTTTTAAAATTTCAATCACTGCACGTTGTGTTGAGGCACATTGACATATGTCAATGTGTCTTAACAATGTCGACTGACAGAAAATGAGAGGGGTGTGGGTCAACAAGTTTTGGAATGTCAGTGTTAGGGGAATGAAACAAGATGGCAGCACACTTATCACTTAGTGCAACATTTTGTTCTCCCATTATGTTTATTATATTTCAGCTACTCCTCATACATCTTAATTCATTGAAAGTTTAAACTCATTTATCAAAATTATCTGAAATTAGATGTCATTTTCTTTCTAGGGATATTAATATGATTTAATTTTGTAAGCAGTGCTTAAGAAATCGGTGGCAATCAATATCAACATCTACATGTATGTTTTATGTTGATTTGGATACTTTTCCCTTACTAATTTCCCTACTAGAACTTCTAACACAGGCGAGATAAAAATTGTCATGTATTGGTCATATTTTTTGTTAAAAAACCTGTGGTTGGAATGCACATATTTATGTAATGAATTTTGGATTAATTACTCATGATCTTATTTTGGGGTCAGTTGATTTTCATTTGGGTAATATATCTGGTGGTCAGATATGAGGTTTGATAAAAAAAATTCATACAATTTTAGTTTTCTCAAAAAATTTTTATTTATTCATTAATGTTGATTTTATCTCCTTCAAAGTACTCCTTTTCAGATATAATACATTTATGCCAATATTTTTCCAATCTTTGAAGCACCTCTGGAAGACAATTTTTGGTATGGTGTTTAGCTTCTTCAGTGATTTTGTCTTTATCTCTTCAATGTTGGCAAAACATCACCTTTCATGGTTCTTTTCAGCTTGGGGAATAGGAAGAAGTCACAGGGAGGGATGTCCAGTGAATACCTAGGATGAGGCATCATAATGGTGTTATTTTTGGCCAAAAATTCATAAACGAGCAGTGAAATTTGAGCAGGTGCATTACTATGGTGCAGTTACTACTATGAATTGTTTCACCACAAATCCTGGCATTTTCTTCAGATTGCTTCCCAAGGATTCAATATAGTATTCCTCAAGGGGTAATGTTAATATCAATATTTTTTCATAATTTATATAAATAGCTTGTCTAAACTTTATGGATCTTATGACATCAAGGAAAAATTTACTGGTTCACAGATGACACTGCAGTTACTTTTGATGATGAATTGTTAATGGGTTATTATTTGTAGCAAGTGGGAGTATTTGTATGATAAAAAATTGATTAGATAGCAATTTTCTAAGTTAATTACAAGGTCTGTAAATAAAGTAATGAGACTATTTACAGTTAGTAGACTAACTGTTAGTTAGTATTGTTAGACTAGTTAGTTAGTAATGTAACTAAAGTGGCAACACTGTAAAATTACTAGTAAACATATGGTTATATGAACAGCTGATTTATATTAGGTATTAATATTTTTAGTTTATTGTGGCTATATGAGATGTAAACAAACTTTTCCTGAAACGAGTTTTTGTTGTGCATTAACAAAAATGAGTGATATTAATTATGAGTAATGTTGTGCAATCAAGTTTTGTGTAACTCTGTGAGAATGCTATTGAAACTTTTTCAAAATTGGAAAGGGCATATGGAGATGATGTTCTGTCATGACCCCAAGTTCTTAGGTGGTTAAAGCATTTTCAGATGACCAGGAATCAGTTGCAGACCATCCACGCTCTGCAAGACCGTTAATGTCAAAAGTGACGACAATGTTGAGTGAATCAAGGACTTGATACGGTACGACCGGTGATTAACTGTCAGAATGATTGCAGAACAATTGAATTTGAACCATACCACAGTCCATAAAATTTTGACAAACAAATTGGACATGAAAAAGTCTGTGCAAAATTGGACCCAAAAAATCTCACTGTTGAACAGAAAAACAACAGGGTGGAATTGTGCTGCTTTCTTCTAGGGCGAATTGAAACTGATCCTGATTTTCTAAAAAAATGTGTTATTACTGGTGATGAATCTTGGATATGAGTATTTGAGTACGACCCAGAAACAAAACGCCAGAGCAAGGAGTGACACACTTCAAACTCACGTTCGAAAAAAGCAAAAATGAGCAAATCAGAAATCAAAACCATGCTAATTTGTTTCTTTGATAGTAATGGCATTGTCCATAAGGAGTTTTTGCCTACTAGACAGATTGTAAATGAGTATCTTTACTGAGAAATTTTTGAAAGACTGGAAAAGAGTTGCCCAAGTGAGACCAGCCATCAAAGACAATTGCTGCATCAATGACAATGCACCTTGTCATACTGCACTCTCAATTAATGTGTTTTTGGCAAAGAAAAACATTTTTCTAGTTCCTCAATCACCTTATTCACCTGACTTGAGTCCCTGTGACTTCTTCCTGTTTCTGAGTTCCAACCCTGCCATGATAAGTGGGAAAACTGTCTGAAGCATTGCGTGGCTTCCCAAGGGAACTATTTCAAAGGTGGTAGAGTATGTATAATTGGATTGTAAATAAAAAGTTTTTCTGAACCAGTCTCATTAATTTATTTACAAACCTCATATAATAAAACTAAAGCAACTCATTTTAATAATTCAAAATATGAAATTGAAATGAAAGTTAAAATTCATAATTCTAATTGTGGTTGAGTCATGTCCTGTTAAATGTATCAATTTGGATTTTTCTTACCATTGTAATTATTTATAAAATATTTTAGATTGACATTTGAAATATGATTGCACATAAATAAATTAACTGAGAATGTTAGAAGTCTTTTTTTTTTTTATAAATTACGCATATTAATGAGTTTCTTAAGTATTTTTATGTTCTATTTTAATAGAATCTTAATTACATCGAATCTGAGTAGAATCTTAATTGCATTCAAAGGTTGAGGGGAAAGGAAGCAAGGAAGAAGCAGGATGAAGTAAATAGATGAGGTGAGCGGCGGACCCAACCCAAAGGATGGGTTAATGTCCTGCCTATTGGGGCAATGGATGGGCCATTGACCATAATGGCAAATGCAAATAACTGTATAGTGCGAAAATATTAATAATTGTTTTTAGTTGTTTGATGTCTGCAGGGATTTGATTGAAAATTAATGCTGTTATAAAAAGATAAAATCTATGGAAAATTCCTTTGTTAGGTTTCGGCAGTTTGATGCTGCATGTTTGTGTATTGCAAACAGTGTGAATGTAATTTTGTTCCTGCTGGTCGATTTTTATTTTAATATTACTGGAGTTTTACAGAAGTACAAGTATGTAAGGGGTAAGAGGTTCCATTTCCAGAAAATGGAATTAAATGTCAGGGTTTTTTGAGAGTAGTTCTCACTATGTATTTTTGTCTTCTTTAAGAGGTTTTAATAAGGCTCCTCTTCGCATTGATATTGATATTCCGTAATGAAGTCTACTTTCAATTAAAGGGTAGTATATTAATTTTATAATATACTCTGAACAGAGATTATGAATAAAATTAAGTTTTCTACAGCCATAATTTAGTTCTTTCCCTAATTTCACTAGTGGTCTGCCCAGGACAACTTTGATTCAATCTGTGTCTAAATATTTTGCACTGTTCACTTCCTGTACCCTCTTGCAGTTGCAGGTAATAGTTTTGCATTTTATAATGAGTTTTTAAAAGAGTATTGACTGAATTGAATTAGTTCTTAAATTAAAAACAATCATTTTAGTTTTATTTATTTATTCTTAAAGCGTTCAACTTGAAACCAGAGGTTGTGGTCACAGAGATCACTATTAACGATTTTAACTTATCATTCACAGTGTTGTATTATCAGCAAATGCTGTGATGGATCTGTTTACGTTTCTTTCACGTAGGTCATTAATATATATCAAGGACAGTTCTGCTGAGAGGGCAGAGCCCTAAAGGACTCCACATTTTACTGATCTGCTTGTACTTTAAATTAAGCCCCAACTTCGACTTGCTGGAATCTATCTGAGAGGAAATTTCCAAACCATTGTTCCACATTCCTCTGACTACTGCATTATGGAGTTTATGTATGTAGTAGAATTTTTTGATCAACAGTATCAAACGCTTAATATAAAAATCAAGAAAATGCTCATTTTTTATAGCATAGCATCCTCTTGGTTTACTTCTTTTCTAAACCCTAATTAGTTTTTGTTATAAAACTCAATTTTGATTAAAAATTTAGTTAGTCTGTTTCTAATTAGCTTTTCCAGGATTTTTATAAATACAGATGACAGGGCAATAGGTGTATAATCATTAATGTTGTCTTTTTCGCTTCCTTTGTGAACTGGATTGATTAAGCTTTCAGAAAATTTTCCTGTTGCCATTACTGAGTTTATAAAGAAATGCTAAAACATCTGAGATAGCACTGATTACTACCTTGATGTTGTCAACCTTACAACCAACAGTACCTGGTGATTTTTTATGTTTTAAGGATTTAACTAAGTAGTATTTCAGTGTTTGTTGATGGGTTGAAAACATTGAGGAATTAGAATTTGCTGAAGGGAACAATGTGTTATAGTGAAATATGCTATAACACAATTGTTAATTCTTATATTTGTTTATTTATATTGAGAAGAGTTAAATACTTGTATAAATATCATTAATCATAATGATCATTCAATTTGTTTGAAATTAGACTTTATCAGTCATAGTTATCTGGTAATCTCTTTTCAGTATACTTATTTTGTTTTTGGTTTATTTTCTCTTAATATTTTATCGATTTCTTGGCATCTCTTTTTCATGTTTTCACCTAAATTAGCTAAAATTTCCTGGTGGTATTTATTTTTTGAACTTCGGAGTTTCTATTTTAGATTATTGTGATATCGTGAAAATGATATTTATGTTATTTGTGGAGCGAGTACAAATATGAAGTAGTTAACCCTCACACTCGTGTTGGTTCATTAACAAAGGAATCAAAACCAAAATTAGTCATAGTTAATTTATACTAGTCTACTATTGTATTTGATTTCAGAAGGTTAATTAACCTATAACAATAACAATAATAATCTATAACAATAACCTAATTTCATTTATAAATAGCAGGAAATCGTTCATTTCACCTAGGAATTTATCTACTGACATCTTACTTACGAAATCTATACGTAGCAACACAAATTTTAGTTTCATTTATTGAAAAACATACTTTTAAACCATCTAAGTAATAAGCAGTATTTTTTCATACTGAATTTAAACATCAGTTTTATATAAATTACAATTTCGCCAGATCTAAAATCATCATTGCAAACAGAATAACACTTGTACTCAATAGGGTAAAGTTTCATTTCGTCACTATAAATCTTAGTCTCAGTTAACGCATTACATAGAGATTTATCATTAAATTACTTTTTACAAGGAGAAATAGATCAAAACTTTCTTTGAATGTTTTAAACTGAAAAAAGTAATAGATCATACCATTGTTCAATAGGTTAGTGGTATAACAATAAAGAAAGTAAAAATTAACTTATTTATAATTATGTTATACATTAAAACTTTATTCAAAATTTATTCAGATCTTTAACTGTTTCTAGTGCAGTTGACATGCTTTCCTCATCATGATTTTGTTATTCTGAAATCACAAATATTTAAAACCTTTTTCATTTTTTCTTTTCTCGCCAATGCTAGTACTTTTCTTCTTTTTGGAGACAAATTTTAATTTAGATACAGGAATATAAGACGGAAGATTTAAGTGATACATCAGAAAGCAAAAAGTCTTGTTTAATTATTCTTCTTTGCAGTAGTTCCTCTTTGTCTCTTCTTGTAATTTTTATCAGTATTACTGGAAGTTTGTCACCTTGGCAACCATTTGTTGATCCTTAATGTCACATCTTAGACCATTTCCAACTGTCTTTAACTACAATCAAAAAGTCTTGGTTTTTATCCACAGGTACTTATATGATTTAAAGTACTCTGGAATATTGTTGTAATTCAGAAACAGTGCAGTGTAATTCTTCAATTTCCTTCTTTAAGTCATTAATTTTTTTAGATTGAGCTTCAGTCTTCTCAAGGCAAAAGGATTATTGTTTTTCTTGAAGATTAATTTTCTTTAGGACATCTTCAACATCTGCATGTTAAAGTTTGATACATTTTTCTAATTCCCGCTCCATTCTTCTGTTGTTTTCTCTCATTTCATTGAGTAGATGGACCACCTGTGTTAGCAAGATTTCCTCATTTGATACTGAACTTTACAGAGACCAGCTTTTTCTCTTCTCTTTTGTACAGTTTGCATCTACATTTATTTTTATCTTTCATGTAGGAATTGATTTCATCTATTTTCAAGTTTACATAGGCACCATGAAACGAAAGTTGCAGCCACAACAAATTATTTCTGGATTGTTCCCACTTTGAATGATTTATTTCGGGCTTTGCAAGACTTTTTTGCAATTAAAAGTTAGAGTTTAGTATTAATAAATTCACCACAGTACATTTAGAATACACAATACATGACAATATAAATAGAATATTAAGTTTAGCGCAAGTTCATAAGTATAAAAATTATCACTAGAAGATAAGATGCAGTGTAAACATACCCGTTCACCTAGACTACTATTGATAAACTGAATAAAATAGTTAACTGGACTATTATTGTTGTAGGTTTTTCTAGATAAGTTGATTATGAAATTTTTTTTTAATGAAACATTGTGTTTTTAATGTTGATTTGAATAAACTGTCCTTTTTTCAATTAAGAAGTTGATGTTATTTTCACATGTTCAGTTAGTCTTTTGAATTTTGTGCAGTGTTAAGTTGGAATGATAGAGAAAAGCGAGTATTCAATTGAAGAAAGATGTTATGTTAATGTTTGAGTGCATGAGCGAACATAAGAAAAAGATTCATTCAGTGTTTTGGTAAGGAACTCCATGTACTAAGTGCAAAAGTAGGAAAAAAGCCTTTTCCAATGGGCCAGTCATTTAAAATGACCTTAATGTACTTCCAGTTGATTGAATAGCTCTGATGTTATTCTGTTTTTGATATGCCCTTTAGTTGACCATGAAAAGGTTTTCAGAGCTAAATATTCCCAGTTCAGCAGTTCAGAAAATAGTGAAAAGAGATCTTGGGTTGAAAACCCTTTATGGGTGCTCTTGTTGATCAGCTTTGTAACAGGCTGTATGTTGTAGCAGAATAATGGACTGTATTATGAATAAATAATTACACACTGATTGATAACTAAATAGACTATATTTATAAGATTAACAACATTAAATTATATTACTATAATGCAGAGGCCGTACTGGCATGCATGTATACTTTAAGACTGTCCAACTCCGACTGATTAGTATACAAAATGTTCTTAATACTAAAGCTGCCCATAGGCAGCGCTGAGTGCCTGATTTTAAACCAAACAGCTTTCTGACTGGGATGTGGCTTTAAGGGAAATTTGTTGCAAAGCTCATTTAAGACATTTTCTCAATGTCTCCGAAACCAGTTTTCTTCAACGATGAGTTCCCATTACCTTAGTAATAGAACCTATTCCAAGATCCAATCTTGGAACTTATATTTTTTGTATAAAGAAAATCCCTACTTTTGTGAGAAAATTTAAAAGTAATCAAAAATCAGTGAATCAAGATCTGTGATGAAAATCTTTTGTTTTTTAAAAATGTTTGTGGGAATATTTTTTAAATGATTCAGTTATTTATTAAAAACCGCATTGATAATAAGACTCTTTCTCATAAATTAAAGAATTGTGTTGAGTTTCATGAAAATAATTGATTTTTATGTTTATTTTGATAAGAGCTGGATATTGTTACTTTTTTTAAGTGTCTATTCTTTTCAGCAAAGATTTATAAACAAGGATAAGTTAAGTTACATGGCAGAAAATTGCTATGAACTTAAAATTCATTAATAAATTTTAAAAAGATTTCCTTAGAAATAGCCTCTTCTTAATATTTCTTAATACACTTTTGAGTCCAATGTTTTTTTTTGCCAGCATGGGACCATTTTAGTCAATTGAAGAAGGATTGTTTAGTTTCTTATTTTTCCAATATTTCTTCTTTTCTGACTTTGCCTATCTTTCACTCTCTGAAATCACCCCATCTTCTTATTTATTCATTCTTGGTTGTAATATAGTTTGTTTCTTTTTCAATTTCTTAATTTCATCTGTTTTTTCTCTTAAATCTTTTATTGTTATTTCAAGTTCTGTCAAATCTTCCATAATTACCGTGATCAATTTTATATTATATTTACCATCCCAGGGGTTTTCTGTGATTTGTCTTGACAATCTGTTCCCAGGTGTTGTGATTAAGTGTCCTAAGAACAAAATTCTTTTTTTTCTGATTGTACTAGTTACAGGTTCTAATCCATTATATACTGTTTCGTTAGAGAGAATTCTCCAGTGGCCATCTTTTTGATATTTTTTATTAATGCATGTTCTTGTTATCCTTCTCTTGATTTTCCAGAATTCTATCTATAGCCTTGGAGTTAGTTGTTTTAAATAGAGTTTCACTTCAGTATGTTATCTCTGGTTCGATCACAGTTTTGTAACTAGACATTTATTATTGTACGTGTTTTTGGTGAGTTTTTGTTGATTGTTCCATGTAAATTTTTCATCTAAATTGTAAGTGATAGTCTTCTAAATATTTAAATCTATTGACAGTTTTTATTTCCTGGTCATCTGTTGTGGTTTTATTTGCGAGTAGAGAGTTTGGTTAGCATTATTTACATCTTTTCAAAGGATATTCTCAGATCAATCTTTTGTGCTATATTTTGATTCTTGGAGATTGTTTGCTAGCAAAGCGAGATCATCTGCAAATCCCCAGAGAATAAGGATTTCAGTTTTCTTTTATCCTTTGATTTTTTTTTGTACCGTACCACTCCCGCATGATAAATTATAAGGCGCAGTTGAGTAGAAGAGGGGAGAGACCAACCTTAATTGGATTTTCATGGGAAATGGTTCAGAGAATTCTCTAAATTTAACTTTTGATTTTGTGTTGATTAATGTGAATTTTATCTATCATTCTAATTAATTCTGGATGTAGGCGGAAATTACTCGCAATTACTTGCAATAGTATGATTTCCTAAAATCTACAAAGTTATTATAAGGTTTATGTAATTTTTTATAATACGCTATTACTAATTTTAACATGATCATTTGTTCTGGGCAATTTTCCAGGGTCTAAAATTCCTTTATATTCTCCCACTCATCTTCTAATTGTATTTAAATTCGATTAAAAAATAATTCTGGAGAATATTTTCAGGTGCAGAGAGATTTGAATTGTGTCTCCAGCATATTTCCACATTTCTATGAAAACTTGGTCTTCTCCACTTGCCTTGTAATTCTTCATTTCTTTTAGCACAGACATTCTTGGATTGTAGGGGGGGGGGTTATTTTTTGCTGGTCAGTTTTAACAGGGGGTATAAATGTAAATTTTTAAGATTTCCTCTAATCATCAAGTTCAACAGCTTTTGGAATGCTTCTGCCATAATTTCCTTGTTCCTTAGTATGTGTTACTTTTCCATTTTTATCCTTCAACGTTAGTGTTGGGGGATCGTACTTTTTTAATTGTTTATGGAACGTTTTGTAATAGTCTCTAAAGTTAGTTTTATGGTAATTATCTTCTTTACATTTATTAAATCTTTTTGAGACTCTTTTGGTTTTCCTGATTATTTGGGAAAATGTTTTTCTAACTTTTTTGAGGTAGGTGGCATTTTCTTCTGTTGACTTTGAAATCTTAACCAGGCTTGGTATCTTTCTTCATGGACTCTTGTCACATTCTTCGTTCCACCAAGTGTGTTTTTTCTGTGGGTTTAGGGGAACTAATTTTTCAGCTTCCTTTTTCAGATTAGGGATTATTTCTTCTAAATTATCTGTTAATTTTCCCATAGCTTAGGTTTTTTCCTGTTACTTCTCATTTCTGATGATCTGGAGAGGATCATATTTTCTCTTTTTCTTACTTGTTTTTTGTTTTCCCTTTTTAAGCGGGATGAATTTTATCTTTAGTTTGATTAGATAATGATCCGATCTTGTGTCAACTCCTCTTAGTACTTTTATATTGTACATTTCTCTGTGAAATGGTCTGTCCATACACATGGGATCTGACTGTCATTCCCCCTTTCACCAATCAGGATGCTTCCATGTTTTCAGTTTGCTAGGTTTTCTTTTAAAATAAGTAATTAGATTATTTACTCTGTACAGTTCTATCAATCTCTGTCCGATTTTATTCGTATGTTTCTATGAGGTCTATTTACTGATGATGTCTCTGTATATTTTTTCTTTGCCCAGTTGGATGTTAAAAGTCCCCTATTAAGATTTAAATATTATTTTTATCTGTTTGAGTAATTACTCAGTCAAGGAGTTCCCAAAACTTTTCTACTTCTTTCTTGTTCTTATTTAGATTATTTTTGTCATTGTTTGGGGGCATGGGCATTTATGATGGTATAAATTTTGTTTTTTGCTTTTAAAAATTATTAAAATTCTATTATTTTTAAATATACTATGAATCCTGTTCCAAATTGGGGCATTTTTTCATGATCCATTTGTCCATTATTCTGTTGTAAATTTTGTAACCTTGCGATTCGCTCATATTTCTTATTTCTTACAAGCCAGCAGTGAGGATTTTTTGATGATCTAATTTGTTGACGTTTTTTAATATTCCGACTTTTTAAAAGATAATTTTGCATGCGATGTAATATACCTGTTTTATTTTAATCCTATTTTTAATTTTCTTGTGCTGCGGGTGATTCCAGGCACTTCGATCTGCCATTATTGTTCAGGTAGCTGCTCACTGAATCTGATGCAGCCTTTTCCTGCTCTGTTTGTGGGCTGGACATTAGAATTATTTTCTTAAAAGACCTTTCCATGATTGACTTTCGAAGGTAGTCAGCTTTGAGTGGAGCACGCTTTTAGTTACAACACTGGTTGTTTGCTGGAGAGGAATTCCGATTTAGTTCACTGCCTAGAAATCTCCAATTTTCCAGAGGCTATCCAGGCAAACCATGTGGAGGCATGAACCGAAAATTAAGGTTAAGATATTAAGTTTGGAGAAGGATTATTTTTGGTTCTGGAATTAATTTTGGCCCCAAACAATGGATTATTACTAATATTAAATGATTTTTGTGAAATTATAATAAAATAGTTATTGTTGTAACTGAATCAAAACAGTAAACAGAATGATAATTTTGGTAAAAGAATGTTCAGAAAAATCTTTTGAAAAAAAAAGAAAATTTGTACAGACTATTACTTAATATTGTGATTTTTGTAATTAGCTCAAATATTTTTGCAGATAAAATGAGAAGTTTAATAAAAATATAATAATTATTGTTGTTAAAGGAGATATAAATTGCTGAAGATGAGTGACGATTTTGATTGGTTTAGTATGCCGCCAAATGGTTTTAGTTCCTTCATTGACATGATCAAATTCCAGCAGTCTGTTCCGTTATTAGGTATAAATACAATGGAAAGAAGAATAAATATTGCAGAGATGAATGCTTATATTGGTTAGTTCTGTTATTTATGTTTTAATATTCTAGTAATAATAATAATAATAATATTTTTTTCAGAATTGTATTGAAATGTTTCTTAAACAGAATCTTGTAAAACGAAAACCTCTCTAAAGCTAACAAGGGCTAGAGGTGAACTTACAATAGAGTTTTTTTTTAACCAGTGCCCTTTTGCAAGCTAGTAAGAGGGGGGGACCTCTACTTTAAATCCAAAATGACAGCTTCCAACTTTATCCTATTTCTGAGTAAATTACAGGGAATTTACAGAGAATTGGCAACAGGCAAATGGTGAATGTTTTCATATCAAAATCAAGAGGCCTCAGGGTTCAGCCCTCTTTGTCATTTTTCTTAACTTTTATTTTATCTTACATATACAATAATGCAGGTAATTCTTTATTATATAGTATTTATAAGAATTTGGAAAAAACTGTATGAGTTTGGTGTTTGCTAATTTGTCATTCAAAATCTCTTGATGGTGCCATTACCAGTGAAAACCTTTTGAATATGTTATAATAAGAGATGAGACTTGGTTTACATTTATGGTGTGAAAACCAAGACATTCATTGTGGATGTGAAAGGATCACCCCCACCAAAAAAAAAAGCCTACATGAGTCAGTGAAATGTGGTGTTTGTAGTTTTTTTTTTGAAAGTCTTGGTACATTATGAATCCGTCCTACATAAACAGACAAACAAGGAGTTCAACAAGTAAATTTTACACCATTTGAGTGTTGCTGTGCGCATAACGAAGCCTGAGCTATGGTATAACTAGAATTGGTTGATGCATCAAGTATGACAACACATTATAATCTTACCTGGAAAGATTATAATCTTTCCATAATCTGGAAAAACATGAAACAACTATTGTGCCTCACCCACCCAACCATCCAGAGTTTGACGAAGCAGACTTTTTCTTTTTTTCCAAATTGAAGATAGCTTTGAAAGGATGTTGTTTTCATAAATAAGAATTAGGAAAACATTAGGGTTATTCCAAAAGTAATGAATTGTGTGCATGCGCACTGAAATAAAAACATGGAACAACATGTGGCAACTGGCATTATGTATCCTGAAGTATCATTAAGCTGACCATATCAGTTTGAGGTTTATCAAGTGCATAACAGTGTACTAAAGATGAACAATGTACTGAAGATAAGGTGGAAATAAAATTTGAGCAACATGTTTATATCACAATTGAAAAAAACTTTTAAGTGGCAATATTGTACTAATAATTTATCAGTTATTATTGGAAGTATGTAGTAATGATAATGTATGAGGTCTGTTTAGAAAATAACTGAACATTTTTAAGTATGCGCCAATGGAGATATTTAGTGACGTGCGGTTGGCAGCATGTGTTCCGCATAACCTCCTCTGAAACCACATGTTCTTTGATTTATGACATCTTGTTTAGTTTTCATGTTATTGGCTTCTTGCAATTTTTTCTTATTTCCGAAGTTAAAATCAGCGATGAAAGGACGCTGTTTTGAGACTATTGATGACATTAAAGCAAATTCGTCATGAACCTTAAAGGCCATTTCAAATGAAGTTATTCAGGACTGTTTCACAAAGTGGAATCACCACTGGACAAAATGTGTGAATAGGGGGGAGGAGAGTATTTGAAGAGACAAGGACCAATAATTTTAAAATTAATAATCAAGATTAAAAACATAAAGTTTGATTATTTTCTGGACAGACCTTACAGATAATATCACCGTAGAATGTTGGCATAAAAAGTTTAGGGAGGGTAGAAAGAATACAGCAAATGATCAAGAGGTATTTGACTACAATCAGTATCTTATGAATTGTACAAATTGTAAAGCTTACTTTTTTGAGCTGAAAGCAACTGTTCATAATATATTTTCAATTGCATTTTAATTATACATTTATTTATTTATTTATTTTTTTTTTTTTGTAGAGAGACCACTCAAAATGCAAATTAAAAATAAAATTTTTATCTTAGAAAAACTAAAAAAAAAAAAAATATTAAAAAATGAGAAAGTATAGTGAAAATTGACTGATTTAACATTAATATATTGAGAAAAACCCTAATCCTTTCCCTACCTATGTCAGCATAGTTATGTATTTATATACTTCAAAAAGCCATGATACCTAAACATCTTAATGCACAACAACCATTTGATTTGTTTAATACTCACCAAAAAACCATGTCATTTCCAGTGCTTATTGATACGCATATAAAGTGATGAAATTTTTTCTATGCTTACTTGCAGATGAATCCAATATAATTGTCAAAAGTGGAGTAAAATAATAATGTAAATACTAAGAAACATTTACAAAATGAAAATTTTATAAACAAAATTGTCATTAGATGATTATTATCTAATACTAGAAAAAAGGCGAGCCTATGGCCCGCTGCAAAAATGTTTTGTATGGTTTATGTTTTATTACACATGATTTTGTTAAATTTTTTTGCCAATAGTAACTAAATAACATTCATGAATTTAACTTACTAACAACAACAAACACTTTTACAACAAAAGCTTCAAAATGCTGAAATATTTTTAGCTGTTTCTTGAGTTAACACAGTTCTAACCCCATTGTTTTCCTTTTTATGTCCAAAACACAAATATAATTTTAAATAAATCTTTTGTATCAAGAAGTATAAATCTTTGAACAAATGAATCGTTCAAGAATTATAAGTTGTTCGAACAAATGAAATGTTTGTGCTGTGTGCAGCCCCCTGGCGCATTGCTCTACTCTGTGCAGTAGCAGCTAAAATAAAAATGTGAGCACATACAACAAACATCTGTTTTTACACCACACCATCCGTTTTTATGGAGATGAATTCATTTATGCATTTAGTAAAAGACTTATTTTTTTCTGAATAGCCCTTCAATGATCTGCTTATTGAAATTTGTTTCCCTTCTTGATTAATTCTGCGTTGTATTTTTTACATTTATTATGTATTTTATGTTTGATTGTTATTTATAGGTTATTTGAAATCTAGTTTGATTAAACTAGATATTATTAAAAAAGAAATTATTTCTGTAACCCTTGTATTAATGCTACTGATTATTTCAGTACATCTGGTAAAAACTAATTATATGTTGATAGAAGTGTTTAACCAGTAGAGGTATTTTTATGTAGAAAGTTCTAGGACCATCGAGATGTTGATTGGTATAATATGTTTAGTTTATTTTTTTAAATATATTTCTATTTGTTCAGCATTTTTTTTTTTTTTTTTTAGAAAAAAAAGTTGCAGAATTCAGACGAGCAGAAACTAAAGCTGATAAGGTAGCATTAGAATTAGCTATAGAAGAACAATTAGAAAAAGCTAAAGAAGTATCAAAAAAGGAGAAGAAAGTACGAAAAAGTGAACGGAAAAGAAGACAGAGGTGTAGGCAAAAATTGAGGAAAGAGGAATCGAGTGACAAAATAATAGAAAAGTATGGATTAATTCTTTAATATTGAATTTTGTTTAAATATAGGATATTGAAAATTGTTATCAGGTATATTACATATGTGTTGTACTTTTTAAAATGATGCATTTATTCTTTAGAAATGGAAAAGTGTTTTAATAAACTCCATTGAATGCTTTGAAGTTAATATATACAAGGTCTGTTCAGAAAATTACAGGACATTTTTAATTATGCACCAATGATGATATTTAGTGATGTGCGGTTGACAGCATTGTGTTCTGCATAACCTCTTCTGTAACCACTTGTTCTTGGATTTTATATATCTTGTTTAGTTTTCATGTTATTGTTAGTTGAGTGCAACATGTTTAAGTGTCAGTGCTTTTTTTTTGATGATTGAACCTTAGTTGCAACATTGGAGTTGTAAACCCAGCTTTTGTCTCCTATTATGATCCTTTGCACGAATGTTTCATTGTCATTGGCTTGTTCAAGAAGTTGCCAACAAATGTCCACTCAGTGTTCTTTCTGCTGTTTGGTCATCAAATGAGTAATAAACTTTGCTGAAATATGATGCATGTTCAATTTTTTCAGTCAAAATGTCATGGCATGATCCAGTCGAGATTCTAACCTCTTCTGCAAGTTCTCTAACAGTCAACCAGTGATTTGCATATACCAGATCATTGATTTTTTGAACATGGATGTCATCAATTGAAGTCTAAGGCTTTCCTGGTTGAGGGTCATCTTCAGTTGACTGTAAACTACTTATAAATCATGAAAACCATTTGTAACATTGCATATCCAAAGCATCATCTCCATAAGTTTGTTTCAAAAGTTGAAATATTTCTGTAAAGGTTTTCTCTAGTTTCATGCAAAATTTTTCTTGTATCGTTGCTCCTGAAAATCGCACATTACGAAAATCACTATTAACATTTTAGGAACATTGCACTCAAATAACAATTACATGAAAACTAAATGAGATATCAACAATCCAAGAACATGTGGTTACAGAGGAGGTTATGCGGAACATGGTACTGCCAACCACACCTGTTGTTGCATAATTAAAAATGTTCAGACCTCATATGGAAAATTTACAAAAATTTGTTCCTTGTTCAACATTAGTTTGTTAAATATATACAAGGGTTGTTCAATAATTAAAGAATCAAATGGCACCAGCAGAAAAAATATGATATAATGCATTTTGTAATTATGATTTTTACTTAAATATTCTTATAAAGAAAATTTGATGAAACCATCAACAAAATATAATTTCATTGTTATACAAGGGTCATTCAATAACTAAAATGATAAATTACTATAGAAAAGCTATTATTCATGAAACTAATGCTATTTTTTTCAATGTAATCCCTGGCTGCATTTAGGCATTTATCCCATCTTTCGTTGAGCTTATTCATTCCAGTAGTAAAAAATTGATCACCTCAGTATCTGAGCCATTCTTGTACTGCATTCTTGATCTGTTCATTGTTGCTAAATTCAGTGCCGCATAAAAATTCTTTTGAGAGGACCAAACAAAAAATCTGTGATATCAAAACAATAAGGTGGATGTGGGAATACTTCCCAATCCAACTTTTGAATAGGTTCCTGTATCTTTTGAGCAGTATGGGATGGACATTATCGTGCAAAATAATTATGCCTTTTAAATTAGAACAAGGATGTTTCCCACTTATTAAGGGTTTACTTTATTTTCTAGCACATCACATTAATACTCACTGTTAACTGCTTACTGCTCACGTAGAATTCATCTCCATGATTCTCCCTAGCCCACCTATTATCTTCCCACCATGTACACCAAATCTGCCACATGCACTTGTCTTATGTCACTGTTCCAGTCAATTACAGCTTTATGGCTCGCATCAAGCTGCTGCTGACACCATCTGTAAATTAATTAAATGGATTGTGCAGTGTGGTGACTGTGAATTCACCAGCCAGTTATCAACACACATAGTAGTAGTTCAGCAGCATGCGTGCATATTGCATCACCAACATATATGATCTACATTATCAGACATATATACATACATCATAAATGATCCAACATACATGATCAGAATGTAACTTCATATTATGTGTGTTGCCCCATTTCCTATCAACTAATAAATTCTTGTGGTCTTGCAAAAAGTTATAATTATCCTTCTTGGTACAAGATAAATCCCAAATCTAGACCGCAGTAAAATAACGCTTAATAACCGCACTTAGAGATGTGTAGAGTCAACAGCTGCATGAAGATTGAAAGAAACCAGGATGTACGAGGTGCTACCGAAAAGTTCAGGGAATTTTACCATAAAAATAAAATAGCTTACCGTAACTCATAATTTCCATTGTCTCCTTCAAAGTAATCCCCTTGGATATTGATACCCAGTGTTTTTCCCATGATTCCATGCATCTCTGAAAGTCTGCAGGTGTAAGTGTTCAAAGCATGTTCTGCATTTCTTCTTGAATCTGCTCAATTGTGTTAAAACGACAGCCTTTCAATTGAAATTTTATTTTCGGAAAGAGAAAAAAATGCATGTGGCAAGGTCAGGCAAATAGGGTGGGTGGGGAATCACTACCGTCATTTTGGAAGCCAAGAAATTCCAAACGGCTAGCGATGTGTGCGTGGGTGCATTGTCATGGTGCAGAACCCAGCTGTTGTTATCCCACAGATCTGAATGTGTGCGCCTAATGCTTTTACCTAACCGCTTCAAAGCTTCACAATAGAACATCCCATTGACAGTTTGACCAAGAGGAACAAATTCCTCATGGATAATGCCTTTGATGTCGAAAAAAACAATCATCGTGGACTTCACGTTGCTGCGAACTTGGCATGCTTTTTTTGGCTGCAGTGAATGTGGCGACTTCCACTGCAACGACTGCTGCTTATTTTCAGGGTCATACCTGTACACCCATGTCTCAACACCGGTTATGATGTTGAAGATGAAGTTAGGGTCATGTCTTGCTGAATTTTTCAATTCACTACAGACAGCTATATAATTTTTTTTCTGGTCGCTGTTCAACATCTGGTACGAATTTTGCAGCAGTGCGTCTCATGTTCAAATTATCTGATAAGATGCATTGCATGGACCCATATGACATTTGTACGATTGCACAAACATCATGGATTGTTTGTCTACGATCTGCAACAATAGCCTCTTGCACTTTCGCGATGTTTTTTGGTGTTGCGCTTGTTGATGGCAATATTGCAGCCTCTTACCATCACAGCTGTTGGAATAATGATTCACAAAGAGTACTGTTAGCCACATCTAGCGGCAGCAGGTCGTACCAGCTATGGTTCGTATGCGAAAATCAAATTCCCCGAACTTTTGGGTAGCACCTCGTTCAACAGAAAATTGTTATCCAATATTGGCATGGTAATAAAATTATTGATGATGACCACCTTCATTTTATAAATAATATAGAAATAAACAATGGAAAATGAGCACAAATGAATCGCTCATTAAACACCATTTCAGTTTGAAATTTAGGTGGCCTACAAAAAAAACAGTACAATACCAAATATCCTTTTCTTTAAAAAAAAAAAAAACAAAAAAAACCATTGTTACTATCAATTGGAGAATAAACTTGGATTATCTTTTTTTCTGTATTACGTTTGATTTTTATACATTACTCTTAGTGAAACAACAATGTATCATCCATCCTATTTTGTACTTGTGAAGTTGTTACTGCTCTTAATTCCTATTATATGTGTAGTGTAGAGTTGAAAAATCCTTTGATAGTCTTAATCTGTTTTAACTACTTCATTTTTTATTTTGTGTGTGTTTTGATAGTAATTCTTTTTACTAAGATATGAATGAATGGTTGCTGTTTTACAGTTCAGAAGAGCAGGAAGATGAACAAAAACAGGAAGCAGAAGAAGAATTTGACTTAAATTCTGCATTTGTCTCTAACTTAGCTGAAAAAGTTATAAATAAAAAACAGATACGAAAAAATAATACTAGTCAGAATGATAGAAATGAGAGGAAAAATAAGATTTTAACATCTGATGAACCACATCCTGTTACTGAACTTGCTATTGAAGGTTATAATCTTGCCAAGGAAGGTTGTTTTAATAAGGCCATAGATAAATTTTCTGAAGCTCTTTATCTCAATCCTAATGATTATAGGCTATATGTAAATAGATGTTTATGTTTTCTACAGATAGGTCAATACCAAAAGTAAGTTAACTTAATTTTTCGTAGCATTTCACATTAAAACTTTAATTTAGCTGGTCTTGTAATAATTTCTTATTACTCGGCAATATGATTTAATGTAATTTTTATTTTTCAGGTTTTTTATTATGTAGATTTGTATTTACATTTTGAAAATTCTTTTCTGCAGAAATTATGGGATATTTTCCATTATCTAGTACATTACTGTGTAACAGTATTCTATTAAAAGTCTATTGTACAGTACATTTTTAAGGAAATGTTGCATTGAAATTGTCTTATCGATCTATTCTGTCTACAGATTCTGCGCAAGTTTAGTATAACAATACCAAAATAACATGCTATCATAAGATACTTAATTTGTTGCCTGGTAATCTTGCATCCACAACTGTCCTGAGTAATAGATTTTATTCATTTGGTTAAAACTGTTAGAAGTGAAGAGGATGCCATAACATTATATGAATCTATTTTAATTATAAATAAAAGTTTAATATTGGGTCCCTCATATTTGCTTTAATTCTTTTGTAACTTTACTAAGCAGCTGCCTTGGTGGGAAACTGTAAAGTATGCCTTTTGTTGTTCTTATGGAACATAGTCTATGAACCACTCCACAGACTGTTATTTTTGTGAAAATAAATTCAAGAAACCCAAAAGAAATCAGAAAAACAAAAAAACAAATTGGAGCTTCTAATTTTCTACTAAGATATTATAATTAGTAGTTTGTTTCTTATGCAACTGGGACTAGAGACAGGAAAAACAAACACTAAAAAAGATTGGTAAAAGACAGAAGCATATCATAGCAAGGCAGAAAAAGGTTTTTTGTTTTTGTGAATCCAAAGAACATGTATATTTCACCGTTACTTACAAAATTTAGATATTATGAAAAATTTAGTCAAAGCAATGGATTGGTAATGGTCAAAATTTCTTATACCTTAAGAGCAAATTTTCCATGATCAGTGAGGCAAAAACAAATATTCCTTCTTTGTTTTTGCCTGCCATTTGTTTGTTGGACCGCAGATAGATAAAGTAATGAAGGATTTGAACTTTGAGAATAGTTTGAATGATTTTGAGGAAGCAACATGAGTATCATTTCAAAATATTGTTAAACCATTCCTGGGCAAAAAGAAGGCTGAGAACTATTATAATCTGTCAGTGAACTTTTTGAAAACTATAAATAACTGGGATGCAATATGTCTGTAAAAATACACATGTTGCATTCACATTTGGATATTTCCCTCCTAACCCTTGACAATAAAAGTGATGAACACTTTAAATTGAAGACACTTTGAAATTGAACACTTGAAATCAAAGTGAATGCTTTCACTAGGATATATCGGTGATGGAGATGCTCTACCAAGGAAAACAGAGCCTGAATATGCTTACTGATTACTGCTGGAGACTGAAAAGAGATATTCCAAAGGCTGAATATAGGAAAAAACTTAAAAAAAAACAAATATTAGGCAATATAAAATTATACTAGGCTATATAATTCCATAAAAAAAAATCATGTCTTCGTTAAATATCTAACCTAAAAACCTTGATTTTTATTCAGTTTTGGTTTGTAGATTTTAAATTGGCGCAAAAAATACTGTAAGACACACCTTAGTGAATGCATGTTAATGAAATAACTTATTTTTTTTTAAACCAGTATAATTAACACAAATGCTTTGATTTTTCAGCCCATTAAATTATTTCTTATAAAGTTTTTAATTTAAAGTGTTACTTTCATATGTAAAACAACTTTTTAGTTCATTGTACATTTGAAGTAGGAAGTCTGTCTTTCTGGTAGAAATTAAAAAAAAAACAAAAACTTCTGATTATAATGATTTACAATCATAAAAATAGTTTAATAAAATTATATATGCATTTGATTGATTTAACATGGTTTTTAGTCATTGAATTAATTATTAACAAAAATCACCTAGAAATTCTATTTAAAATATATATAAATGTCTATTTATGTAATCTTAGTATATTTATGTAAACTTAACTAGTTGTCAAGTACATGTAACTTCCAAGAATTTTTTGTTTTCTCATTTTCTAACTAAATTATTATCTTCTGATTACAATCTCCAACTCCAAAATTGCAAGAATTCCAATTTCCAAATTACAGTCTTCCTGATCAGACAATCTCTTTCCTACATACAGTAATATCATATATATAATTTTTTTTTGTAAATTCTGTATTTTTTTATATGGCTAGAATGAAAATAAATTATTTATATTTTCTTGACTTTGGGGGAGGGAGTTTAGTTTTATGACCATATGCTCTTATAGACACGGCTACTAGATAACTCAATTTTTTTTATATATTTTGAAATTTTAAATATCTATGTTTGTTTTTAACAAACTGAAGTCTGTTTTCATGAACAAAATATTTTTTAATATGATTGTCCCCCCCCCCACAGGTACATCCTACAACAGCAAAGTTATTTAACTTTATCATAAAAATGCTAGCCAATAATAAATTATCTTTAAAATGAATTTAATTCAGTATTATTTTAATTCCAGAGCACTAGAAGATTCGGAAAATTGTGTAAAATATGCACATGATTATTCTAAGGGTTATTTTCGTATGGGTGAAGCTTATCTTGGATTAAATGTAAGTTGTTTCAGATATATCATAAAAGTTGTAAGTTTAATTTACTGATATTCTTTGTAGGATTTTTCTTATATAAGCATTATTTTCCCTAGTTTGAAGATAAAAAAAATGATTTGTAAAATGTGTTATTGATTATATTGAGGGGTGTTTGATAAATCTGTGCATAGTCAAGAGATGTCTTGAAATGATATAATTGACATGTCATGACATCATTGAGTTAGGTCATTCTTTGTTTTCCACATTTGTACTAGGAGTATGCGCCAAGTTTCAAGCAAATACATTATAATTGTGTTGTTTGAGTCGATCAGTTATTGTGATTTGTGAAAAATAGAAAAAGAATTTTGTGTAATGATCAAACATTACTTTTAAAAAGGTGTAACCACATAGAAAACTAAACGTAAGTTGGATAAATATTATGTTGAGTTAGCACCATCAATTAAGGAGAGTTTAGGAATGGTTTGGTTATTTTTGGATTAGTCGTATAAACACAAACAATGCCGAACAGCCTGTTGTGGATACAACTTTGGAGAATATTGATAAAAGTCCATGATATGATGAAGGAGAAAAAACTTGAGATTGCATTAGATAACCAAGACAATAGGCATTTCAAATAAATAGGTCCATTGTCCAAGGTTTTAGTCGAATATTTACATATGCAAAAACTGTGCCATGTTTGCTCACAGTCTATCAAATGTATGAATGAATAAACCTTTATAAGCATGGTTTGGGGTATATCAGTGTAATCAAGAGGAAATTTAGTGCAGTTTCATAACAGCAAATTAAACCTTGATTACATCGCTCTTATCCTGAAACTAAGGAACATTCAAAACAGTGAGTTGGAGTCAGGAAATTTGCTCCAAACAAGGTGAAAACTTTCCACCACTAGGAAAGGTGATAATCACTGACTTTTGGGTGATCGTGGCCTAATCTTGGAGAATCTTGGTGAATTGACATTCACCAAAATTTAATTTTCTTTTCATTGAAATTGAGAAAGATGAAATGATAATATTGCCCAGTAATGTTATACCATCTTATGTAATATACATCTTTCCTGATTTGTCTGAATGAGGAAATAAACAAAAGATTACCAGATCTGAAGATAAAGGTTCTTTTTCACAAAGACAGTGTACTGGCTCATTCTTCTGTGATTGTGATAGCAAAATTGTTGTAAAATTATGCTACAAGTTTTATCCATATTTCTCTTACTTATCAGACTTAGCGTGTTTGGATTATGATCTATTCTCAGATATGAAGAAGTGGCTTACTATAAAGGGGAGATTTACTGTAATAATAAAGTTATTGGTGAAATATCCATTTTGATTACTTTCATACTATAAGGATGGGATAAACAAGTTAAAAAAAATTTATTAGTGTATTAATGTATAAAGATCATTTTCAGAAATAAAAAGATGTTAGAATCAATCCATTTGAAGTGTCCCAAAAACATAAGCTGATTGCTTGACCAATTAAAAAAAAATGAAACTTACCAACTCGTTTCCTACATGTTTCAGGACCTTAAAACTATTTTTTTTAATTTTTTATTTAAGCATTTTACCTGTGGCGATATTTTTGTTATAGTGCGCACACCTATTTTTGTAATTGTAACAGTTTATGGAAAAAATCAGAACTAAAAAACTGTTGGTCCTGGAAGAATGAAACAAAATGCAATTTAATTATATTTTCTTAAGGTAAAAGATTGGTCCAGTGGTTTATCTACCTATCTCTTTTCTTAGTGTGAGAAAATTACCAAAAAATTGAACATGAAAAACAGTGAAATTTCACTTTTGGTGATTTTTTTTTCAAGAGGCAGGGATGGCATATACAGTTTGAATTATTTTTTATATGTAAGTATGTCCGGCATATAAATCTGACAATTTTGTAGTAAATGTTATGTTGGCACCACTGTCAATGAGTAGGCGGGAGTGTTGTACATCGACAGGTCTATTCATGCTATTTCAGTAGCCAGTATGTCATGGTCGGGTGAACAACGAGCGTTTGTGATTGACGCCTATTTTAAAAATAATGACTCGGTTATTGTAACACAGTGTTTATTTCGCAGACATTTCAATTTAAATCGACACGCGTCTGTTCCTAGTAGGAATAGTACGATATTGTTGTGGGTGAAGAATTTTAGGAACACATCGTCTGCTTTAAAAATGAAACCAGCAGGACAAAAACGGACTGTGAGAACGCCTGAAAACATTAACGCTGTAAGGTTAGCTGTTACGCAGTCTCCACAACGTTCAGCAGTGAGACATGCTGCTGCGTTAGCCATTTCTGATCGAAGTGTACGACGAATTCTTCATGCCGACCTGCAATTCCATCCGTATAAGATGATGTTAGTGCAGCAACTTAATGCAAATGATTGGGCATCTCGCAAAGTAGCTTGCGAGGTCATCCTTGAAAATGTCCACCAGGATGCCATTATTTTATTAAATGACGAGGCGCATTTTCATCTGTCAGGATTTGTGAATAAACAAAATTACCGTTATTGGGCTTCGCATAATCCACAGCAAATTCTTGTAAGACCACTTCACAGTCAACATGTTACAGTGTGGTGTGCGGTTTCAAAGTTTGGCATAATTGGCCCATATTTTTATTGAGGAGTTAAATCGCAGAGTAACAGTAACATCTCATCGATACATAAACATGAATTTCTGCGACTGAAACTGAATGACTTTCAAGGACATGAAATTTGGTTTCAACAGGATGGTGCCACCGCCCATACGGCGAGAATCGCAATGGATGTTCTGCGAGAAACCTTTTCTGGACGTTTGATTTCCCGATTTGGCGACATTTGGCCAGCACATTCACCTGATCTGACTGTTTGTGATTTATTCCTGTGGGGGTATCTCAAACATAAGGTCTTCAGTAGTATACCACAGTCAATTGCAGAACTCAAGGAGGCCATTCAACGAGAAATTGAAGCAGTTCCACAAGTGATGATTGAGCGAGCAATGTCAAATTTTAGAATTAGGTTAAGTGAGTGTGTGAGGAGTAATGGAAAACATTTGGACGACATAATATTCAAATTAAAAAAAAAATCCATGTAATTCACTATAAATTGCAAAAATTGATTTTTTAATTTCATATATTAAATGTTTTAATAGTACGAAACACGTTTAATTATTATCCCTCAAAAATCATCAGGTTTATTTGCCAGACCCTGTATTAGTAGTTTTACCATAAATAATATTAATGGTGATATACTTATCCTTAA
This sequence comes from Lycorma delicatula, assembly GCF_047948215.1. Lineage (NCBI taxonomy): Eukaryota > Metazoa > Arthropoda > Insecta > Hemiptera > Fulgoridae > Lycorma > Lycorma delicatula. Next base: position 347,951,782 of record NC_134455.1, on the reverse strand, counting down.
ATTTTTATGAATTTTTGAAAACTAATTTTTTAAAAAAATCAGATTTTGGCTTTAAATAACTCTGATGGGGCTGGTGATGAAAATCTCAAATTTGCACAACTTGCAAGGTTTTTGTAGATGTTCATGGCAAATAAAAAAATTTCTTGTGTATTGTACTAATAAAAAATTTATAACCTCTCAAAATTCATGAAAAACCTATAAAAGCGATACCATTTTGACTCCCTAAATAATTGCTCAAAGGTGGTTTCTTGTCCTTTTAGCACTTCATTTTTACTTCCTTGTACGAAGTAAAGGAAGTATTGTAATCACAAAAAATTTTGGTTTTCAGATTTCGATGGAAATTACCATTTTGACCATCCCTGAATCCATTTTGACTAGTTTTGGCATGATGTTTTTATGTACATACATAGGTATAACTCAAAAAGATTAGCCGTAGAATGGTGAAATTTTGGATTTAGGACTGTTGTAACATGTAGTTGTGCACCTCCCTTTTTGATTGCAATTAACTGAACCAAAAGTGTTAAAAAAATCCCAAAATCCAAAATTTGGATTTTGGTTTTTTTAAGTTTAAGTAAAACTTCTTTATTTAATAAACATTTCCAAATACAGGATGAATGAGATACTCAGTAAAGATATGAACAGGTCACTGAATAATGTCAGACTGAGCATGAGCATGTTGCAACATGAATTTTCCTGACTGGAAATGACTTCAAGCGCTTGTTATAACATGAACGCCAGTTGATGGTTCAAACAAGTCTATTTTAGTAAGTATAAGAATATTAAAGTGCCAAAATTACTAACATATACCTATATATAAAAAAATAATTCAAACTGTGTATGTCATCCATTCCTCTTGAAAAAAATTACCAAAAGTGAAATTTCACCATTTTTCTTGTTCAACTATTGGTAATTTTCTCACAGAAAGAAGAGAGATAGGTAAATGAACCACTGGACCAATCTTTTACCTTGAAAAAGTATAATTAAATTGCTTTTTGTTTTGTCCATCTGGGACCAGTAGTTTTTTAGTTCTGATTTTTTCTGTAAACCATTACAATCACAGGAATAGGTGTGCGCACCATAACAAAAGTAAGGTAAACTGCTTAAATAAAAAATTTTTAAAAATAGTTTTAAGGTCCTGAAACACGTAGGAAACAAGTTGGTAAGTTACAATTTTTTTTGAATTGGTCAAGCAACCAACTTATGTTTTTTGGGTTACTTCAAATGGATTGACTCCTTATGTAAAAAATTGTATCTTTATTTTTGCATAAGTTATCAGTCATCCGTCATATATTATTGCTATTATCTTTTAAAACTAAACAGAATAATATTGTCATTACATCTGATCATTTCTACATGGTAAATAAGGTAATATCTATGTATAATTCAAGACACTTATATCTTTTGCTTTAATGAAACAATAGGTTAGCAGAACTGTTTGGAGAGTAAATCTAATACAAAAGTACACAAGGCGGAGTTTGTATGATCATCTCTTCTGGTTGATAAAGGAAATATGTTATATTAATCTCTGTGGTAGAGTGATATTATCCAGACGAACCGAGTTTAAATCCCAGAATTTGGTTAATTAACCCAAATCATATGCATTACATTTGATATTCATTTGAACTGATTTGCTTCTTGTTTTCTTTGTCAGTGTTGTGTTTAATGTGCTGGAAATGTTTAGTGAATGGTATGTTATATAGTTTTCCTTCAAAATATTTAATTTTTTATTCTGTTTTCCTAGGATTTTCCATCTGCAGAGAAAGCATTTGAACATGTTTTAAAACTTGACCCAAATAGTGAAGAAGCAATGAATGATTTAATTTTTATAAAAATAAAAAAACTTATGGAAATGGGTTTCTCTAAAGAGAAGGCAACTTTAGCTATACAGAAAGTTAAATCATTGACTGTAAGTTTTTATTACATTCCTTAATAATAATAATAATAATAATAATATCTAATTTTTTTTTTTATTTTAACTAATATTTTTTTTTAATGAAAGGAGTTCAATAAGAATTTAAGTGTCTGTCTATTGAATTTGTTTATTTCTAACATTAAAAAGTCAGTATTGACTTATAACTAAATTTAAAAAATTTCAGTTTAGCAATTTTTTTTTTTATTAGTAAAAGCTTTTACTAATAAAGCTTTTACTTGCTTTAGGAATAATCAAATCTTGCAACTGCTATATCTTAAAATCAATGAAATTTGGTACACGTATGTAACTTCGATGACAATACAGCACTACGGTGTTGGAATTTGATATGACCCGCCCCCACGTGCTACCCCTATGCTAAATTCATACATCTAGTTGAAAATTTTCATTTCTCATGAACTATCGTATGAAAATGATTGAAATTTGGTACACGTATGTAACTTTGATGTGTAAAAATAAATATTTTTACTTTTTTTTAGTCTTAAAAAAACACAACAAAAATTACAAAAATATATTTGATTACATATAACAAATTATTTTCTAAAAAAGCTTTTATTTAACTAATATTAATATTAACATTAATAAAAAAAGGATACAAATTAGAAAAACCCTCTAAAAAGTAAAAAATAAGATTTAAATCAAATTGAGAATTTTAAACAAAAAAATATAATATATTAACATTTATTTATTTTTTATTTATTAGATATTTATATTACTTTTATATGCATTTTTATATTTGTTTGGTTCGATGGATCTCTGTAGATCCATCGAACCAAACGAATAGCGTCTGCCTTAGACTTTCTTTCACACTACGATGCAGAAGGAGAATGTTAACTTGGGTGGCCTACATGAATGCTAAAATGAAATTACAGCTGATGGCCTTGGGCCATATCAATTCTCCATGCAAGCCAAAGAAAGCCAACTAACTTAGTCAGCAAGGAAGGTTATGGCTATGGTTTTTTGGGATACCAAGGAAGTTCTTCTAGTCGATTTTATGGAACTTGGTACGACAATTACTTCATCAATCTACTGTAAAACTCTGAAGAAACTAGGTGAGCTATTGAGAACAAATGACGCGGAATCAGTTCCAGTGGGAAATGTTTATCCCCCTTACAGCTTGAACTTGGTGCCGAGTGATTTTCATCTGTGCACTCACATGAAGAAATGGCTTTCATCACAGCACTTCAATAATGAAGACGAACTTCAGAATGCTGTGAAGGTTGGCTAAGTACCCAGGCGGCTGAATTTTATGAAGAAGTTGTAAATTAGTGAAATGCCATGACAAATGCTTGAATTTAAATGGCAACTATGTTGAAAACTAGTTAAAAACTGTAGTTTTTAAGTTGTATATAATAAAATATTTTTATCTATGCAAGTTTTTTATTTATATCCAAATGGATGTTACTTTATGAACCGCCCTTGTAATTTTAAAAGTAACATTTTTAATTTTCATATTTTAATTGTTGTATGTTATTGAATAAGTCTGCTGATGATGGAGCTGATACTCCGAAAGTACTAAGACAAATATTTAAGTGTTCTTATTTTTTATCAAGTTTATATTGTGGTATAAATATATACAGAGTGAGTATGGAAAGTCAATAACTTAAAACCGTTCCAGATAGAATACTCTAACTTTCAAGATAAGGTGTCGATCAACTACTTTGACTTTTGATGAGAAATAAAATTTCAACCCCTTCTTGGGAGGTGGCTCAGGTGTTATAAATCAAATATTTTAAATGTTAATACCCTTTTATCATTTTAAAGTTGTCTTTAAGACAAGGAAAATAGTATAAGTAATAAGTTGGTATGATCGAGAAAAATAGTATAAATAAAAAGTTGGTATGATGTCTGTACCCGTAATGGCATCGGGATAAAGTTTAGATTTTGAAATTTACTAAATTTAGTAAGTTCAAATAGTGAAATTATATAAAAAGAAATTAAAATTTAATCTTATTCAATTAAAATTAATGTTAAAAGTTAAATTTAAATTTTTAAAAATTAAAAAATGTTTATTTTTAACACAAAATATTATTTTTGTACTAATTTATAATGAGTAAATAAATAAAAATATTGTCATCTAATCATGCTGTTCAGCTGATCATTGATTGTCTTTACCATTATTACAAAAATGAAGCTTACTTCATTGTTGTGTAATATTCGGTTTAGAGTGTTTCAATACTACATTGTTAGTTTCTTATGAGAATTTATTGTGATCAGTTGGCTAACCGATTATGTCTACCTTTATCACATTTGTATGCTGCTTTTGTTATTTACACCTTTTTACCTTTTTTGTAACTGTCTTTTACTAAATTGATTTTTTCTCTGTTACCTGCTAACATTGTGCTATCATATCACTTAGTGAGCAGGAGAGGGTCACACTTTAATGATGAGCAACTTGGTGATAGAAGTAGGTCCTATAATGAAGTTTGTGAATTGTTCAATGTAACATTTAGTCATAACCCTATTTCAAAAGGTGCAGTGTCAAAAATCATCAAAAGATTTGAAGATATAGGGAACATTAATAATAGGGGAAAACTAGGGAGACCTAAATCTGCACCAAATAATAACAAATTGTTAGAGATTATGCAAGAATTTATTGAGAATCCTCATTCCTCAATCAATTGGCAGCACAAGAACATAACGTTAGCCAAAGTTCAGTGATTCAAACATTAAAAAGTGAAAATTTCAAACCCTTCAAAATTCTTTTGTGCAAGAACTTAATGAAGATGACTAAGATTGAAGACCGAGTTCTGCAAAATTATGATTAACAATATTTGTACAAATCCTAATTTATTAAACAACGTAGTATTTACTGATTTGGCCACATTTTTTTAAATGGTACTGTCACCATAATTGTTAATACTGGACTGATATTAATCCACACTGCTACCTTGAGGCATGCACACAGTATCCAGTCAAAGTAAATGAGTAGCTATTGTTGGTGGATGATTGATAGGTTCTACATTTATCGATGAAAATTTAAATGCAGTGAAATTTAAATTGGCTTTGCTTCTCAACCGTATCATTCAAAACGTTGTTGGCCCCAACTTCCAAAACATTTGGTTTCAACAAGTTGGTGGTACACTGCCTCATTTCAGTCTTCATGTACAGGATGAAATATTAAATGCATTTTTTTTTAATAAAGATATATTGGTCAAAGGGGTCAAACAGAATGGCCAGCGAGATCACCTGAATTGTCACCATTGGATTATTTCCTATGGGGCCATCTAAAAAGTATTGTTTATCATAATAAGCCCCCCAGGATATCAATGATTTACAAAATAGAATTTGAGAATCAGCAGAAAATATCACTAGGGAATCATTAAATAATGCAGTATCATCCTTTTACAACCAACTGGCACACTGTCAAACAACAGAAGGAGGACACACACCACAGGTGTATCATGAAATTCTCTCGGGACTTATATAACCTATTATACTTTTAAAAATAATGGAAATGTTCATTAAAAATATTATTATCTAAGTAATTTTTATTTTACAATTGTTGTGTAATTTCCAGGCTTTTTTTTAATTTTTTAACAGTAAATTTTGTTTTACAAATTTTTCACATCACCAAAAAAGAATTTTGTTTTTGTTTACATTAAATAAGTACTTTTCTGACAAATATATTAATATACTCTTTCTAAATAGAATTCAAATTTTTCTTTGTTTTATTCAATTTATCTTACTCCATTTTGTTCATAATTAAATTCTCTACAAGTTTAGTTTAAAAGTTTTATGTGTTTATTACCCATTTAACGAAGTTATTGTATGTCAAACATAAAAAACAGGGTTTTTATACTCCAGTTTATTGGTTTTCACCCCAAATTTTTCAAAAATGTTTGCAGATATGGTTCTGAAACGTATTTTTATTCAATTTTTCACTCAAAAATTTTAAGAAAACACTAATTCTGAGCACTAATTAAGTTCTAAAAAGTTTAGTATGACCTTATTTCACCAGGGTAGTTGAAATCTGTGTGAAATCTTTCACTTGCTGTAACACAAAGTATTTTAGGACATTGTTTATTTATATGAACTTTTTCCATTATTTTCATGAGGAAAATAGGTTATGAAAGTCCCAGGAGAACTCGTTATACTGTTATACTGTGTGTATGTGTGCGCGCCATTTTATTTTCCAATAAAAATTTATATCTTGAGAACATATGAGATATTTTTGTGAAATATGGTCTTCATGTATTCAAAATCTTTTACAAAATAAATAAGTTTACAAATTTTACCTTTGAAAATTTCAAAATTGTGGTCACCTAAATTTTTTTAACTGTAATAGCATCATAAATATTAGTTTTAGCAAATTATTATATTTTATTAGATAAAATGTTAAACCTTTTATTGTAGATAAAAGACACTTCATTTACTCAAATTAGTTGATACACAGGGGTGACTAGGTAAAATAAAATAATCATAAAGATTATGCAATCTGTCATTTTTGTACCTGTTTTCACTTCTTTCATTTACTGGATTAAAAAAATAATCTCTATTATCTATTGTATACATAAATTCATAAAAATCTAATGGTGTCAGTCTGTTACGCTCACGCAAAAACTACTCAACTGATTGAGCTGAAATTTTATATGAACATAGTTTTTATATGTAGAAAGAAACAGGACTATTGCCATTATGAAATATTTAACCATTTCAAGATGGTGGCAGTTTTGATGGCATTCAGTATCAGCCAGATATGTTCCTTGCCAATATTCAACTTGACTAAAGCCGAACTGTTAGAGTAATTGAATTCGAAGACCACTTGCAGTACATGAAATTAAATTTTCTACAAAAAAAATCTGTTTGTTTTTCAATATCTCTTTCAGTTCTCAATAAAAATGACTTTAAAGGTTAGACGGTTGATTATTATTTTTTTTTTTTTTAGCACAGCTCAATCAATATAGCCACTGCCACTGATAATATGTGTGCGACTGGCTGCAGCTGCCTCCAGTTTTTTGATTATTATTTTTAAGTTGGAAGCACACCTTGAAAAGGTCTGAAGCTCATGTACTTCAGATCACTCAAAAGTTTTAGTCCAGTGCTGACCAAACTGTTGCTCTGAAGAAATTATAATACAATGATAGTGTTTATAAATTGAACAGGCTTTAATGGTTATTTATCAGTAATATTCTCACAACCATGAGAGTAATGAATATAGAGGGGCTGTAGACGGGAAGGGTGAGCGAAGCAAGTAGTTGGTAAAAATAGAATAGGCATAAAATTGTCAAACTTCATTGTTTTTACAATCCAATTTTAACTATTTCTGCTATATCTCATTTGCTTATCAACTGATTTAATCAAATAAGGTGTCATTTTATTAATAAAAAATGCTTAATATTTTATTTAATTAAACATAATTTTATAAACCTAATATTTACAGAACCATTAACAATTAAAAAAGGTTGTAATGGCCAGCATTTGCGATTTTCAAAGATAACATTTTAAAACTTATTTATTTTGTAATTTTTGATATATATGGACCAAATTTCATAAAAATATCTCCAGAGGTATTCCATTTTAATTCAACAAATGATCAGTGCATCACTATTTTTGATTTTGATATATTTGGTATATGATAACTACCCACCTTCGTGGGCAAAAAATATTTTTTTATATTTAAAAAAATTTTTTTACTTCAGTGATAGACTATTTTTTAACTCACCAGCAGGTAAAAACAGCCATTTTCATCACCTTTTCTGTGAGCTGCAGCATTCTTATTTTACATTGTACAGAGGAGTCAAAAAGAGTAAAGGTGGAACTTCATCTTAGTGTATTCAAAATTCATTTTGTTATGTAACCAAATCTTATAATGTTTACTGAAGTTACATTTACAAATTGTTCTTTTTTTAAATTTTGGTTTCAAAATAAATAATGAAGGGCTTAGGGTAACAGGCCTATTTTTTACCTTTTAACTCTTGGGTACTAATAGTACTTGTAGAAATAAAATTGGACTGTTACCGAGTGTCCTTCATAAAAAAAAAAAATGGCTGCCAAATCGTAAGAATTTGAATATGTCTTGCTTGTAGGGCCCAAAAACCACATGTGGGACAGGTGGAAAAACTGAAATATTTACTGCAGTAAGTACTTTTAATAAAAACCATATAAAATTTATTTTGTTACTCAAAGGGGTTGAGGAGTAATGTAGCCAACAAAACCGCTAAAGTACTGTTTCTTCTAACTATTAACAATGTATCCAAAAATACTGATATTATGTATTTTTTCAGATTATAAAAATTACAACTAAATTTATTAGAATGAATAAATTTATAATTAATAAATGACAATTACAAAAGTATAAATAGTTAATTACAGAATGATATAATTACAAAATAAACAATTAAATGAATTAACAATATATTCAATTCACTTTTATCTTATTTTACTCCCGCTAATGGAAGTTATGAATAATTTTGCACTTTTTAATAACAAACTTAACTAACATAACTTAGTGCTCCTGCCATTTTTTTATTGAGTAGAACTGATAATTCCTCATTCATATTTGGTGTAATGTTGCGTCCTCTCGAGTAGTTGTTAGAAAAAACGTTGAAGATGTGAGACTCTTTAAAATATTTTCTAGTTGAACCCGTTTGATTACCCTTCAATGATTTCTTGAATGAAGTACCAGGACCCTGTGGGTGGAAAAAGTGTATTCATTATTACTTTTCATTTTCATGTATTTTGACTTCAATGACTTCACCTAACCACCCTTTGCCATTGTATATGCAGCAGACATAATTTTTACATTTTGGCTTTGGTAAACCTATAAAACAATCAGAAACACTAATGTCCTTGTGTACTGATACTAATGTAAATTTTTCTGATTCAAAGGTCGCCTGTACTTTCAGAATACATCTCTGACTTGTTGGAACATACACAAGAAAGGCTCTTGTTTCTGGGACTGTTGTGATTACCTGATATCAAGAACTGAAGTATTCTTCAGTCTCTTGAACATCTCCATTAGAGCAGATAATAATGTTTAATATTCTCTTTGCAATAATTGTAGATTTCAGAAGGTGTAACAATTTTATTGTTGACTATCCTTTGAAGGCTTGCATTAGTCACAGTCCTTTTTACAGTTCTACCAATACATGGTCCTTTTCCATGGTATGAGGCAAAAAAATACCATTTAGCTGTGATTTCAAAACTTCTAGATGGAAGCACAAATTTATGAAAATTTTTTGTTTTTATACTGGGCTGAGGAGCCATCAGAAAAATAAAAAAAATATTTTTTTATTTTTTTTAACTTGTGGTAACAGTGTTTTCATTTTATTTATAACTTGCTTTTGGAAGCAGAAGAAATATGTATTGTAGTTCAAGTACTCACAAATCACACAGTAGCTTTGGCTTTGTAATTTTCCTTCTTTATTAAAATATATGAGAAATGGATGTACTGTTGCATAAGTTTTTGACCAGTGATATGACTGGACGTCATCCTGTACCACAAAAGGAAAATTTTTAGTCTCCCATTATAATACATTCACTCTCCAACAAGTTTTCTTTTTTAACGTTGAGGAAATTAACTTTTTTCTTTGCAACAAAATGATGCCTTTTTAGATTATTTAAATTTTCTGTAAGTTATCTAAGTACTGTTGAAATGGAAGAATTTGAATAGTTAGTTCACAATGATCAACAGAAACCCACTATTTGAAGCTAATTTCAGAATCAAGATCATCTCAGCTCTCTTGCATTAATCTGAGCACTTCATTAGTGCCTGGACATTTTTCACACTGTGACAGCATGCACGTTTCATTTTCTACATCACATACCATGGTTGAAAGTAGAATTTTATAATCAAATTTCACTTTTAGAGCAGATAACATGAGTTTTACATTTTGGTGAGTGACACACATACAATTAGAGTGAGTACCTGACCCACCAGCCAGAACACAAAATTTAGGTCTTAAATCAGCAAATTTTGCAAAAACCAATTTTTAAATTATATTTTTCTTCGAAGGCTGTGTACAGTTCTTTTAAGTTACATAAGATAAGCCATTTTTAAATATTAATTTTCTTCCCATCAGCTTGTCTTCAGAGGCACAATGCTTCTTGCCTTGCATCATTCGGCTTTGCTCAACATTCTGGTAAAAATCTTGGACACATTTAATAACATTTCATCAATTACGTAACTGGGTTTCTTTTTACCAATTTGTGGCAAAATTCCACTTGTTTTACTATTTGTTTGGATTGACAGGCTAAATATTGACTTACATTAAACTCATTTTGAATTTTTTGAATGTACCAGCTGCTTGGTAATAAACTTAAAATATTAATTTTTTCCTGGGTTGATGTAACTGTTTCATTTTATCCTTTATTTTAATGATTAATTTTTCATATTCCCTACCTAAATCAGCATAATTTTATGGTACTAAACTGGTTTCTTCTGAAGAATTTAAATCAAAGGAATCGTTTAATTTACTGGTAACTGACTCATCTATTTTTGTAACTTTATTTTTTTAAATTGGTTTTTGTGCTGCTCGATAATTTTTGAACCTTAACAGGGGAAATGTCAAGTGCTGAACAAGCTTTATTCACCGACTTGACTATAACACATTCTGGTTTGCTTTCTGTATCATCTTGTGGTTTTTGTATTTTGTTTAAGCATTTTGTATACAATGCTGTGCCTGGAATTAATTTTAAATTTGGATTGCTTGTTGAAGGTGTCATAGATATTTCTCAAAGAGATTTGTTAACCGGTTTAGTGTGACAGCTGAATGGGTCAGAGCAATTTTTCCCATTAATATGAAAATATTTATCTAGATATTCAGTTTTATGAAAAGTACAGATATTTTTTGTTTTAATACATCCACTTCTTAAAGATAACAATGTTATTTGCTGTTCAGTAAACTAAAATATCGTGCAATACTGAAGATCTATTGTAAGTCAATTTGTGACGTACTGTTTCAGGTGAATGCCAGTTGAACACTCCATCATTCATTTTTATAAAATAGTAGGGTTCTTACAATAAAAATACAGTTATTATAAATTATAAAAATATCAGTTTCACCTCACTTTGTCTTATCCTAATTTCTCTACAGCTAAAATAAAAATTTCTCTAATTAATAAAATAAAAAATAAAAAATTTGTATAAAAGAAAAGTTCACTGTTAATAAAATTACTTTATAAATAAGTGTACATTACCTAACTACAGTATTAACAATACAACAAATCACATTGAAATCAAAACAGTAACTGAGCCTTGTACAATGTTTACATTCAGGATTATGCAAACATTCAGTCCATGCATGTCTATTAACTTTTGTGTTTAAACATGAGTTTGTTTGTGCGAGTCATACTTCAAGTAACAAACTATCTAGAATATAAGCTATCTCATTTTAGACATATCAAAATATTTTGTATAGTAGGCCAGCATTATATCTCACAAAATACATGCTGTGAATTTTTTGGATACATTGTTCACAGTTAGAATGAGCATTGTTTTTAGCGGTTTTTTATGGCTTCATTACTCATCAACCCCTTTGAGTAACAAAATAAATTTTATATGTTTTTAAATTATATAAAACATACTTACTTCTGTAAACATTTCAGATTTATGCCACCTGTCCTACATGTAGTTTTTGGGCCCCAAAAATGAGACATTTTCAAAATCGTATGATTTTGCGGTCATTTTTTTATTAATGAAGGACACTTGTTAACAGTCCAATTTTTTTTTACAAGTACTACTAGTACCCAAGAGTTTAAAGGTAAAAAACAGACCTATTACTCTAAGCCCTTTATTATTTATTTTGGGCCCAAAATTTAAAAAAGAACAATTGGTAAACGTAACGAAAGTAAACATTACAAGATTTGGTTATATAACAAAATGAATTTTGAATACACTAAGATGAAGTTCCATCTTTACTCTTTTTGACCCTCTGTACAATGTAAAATAAGAATGTTACAGCTCTTGGAAAAGGTGATGAAAATGGCTTTTTTTACCTGTTGGCGAGTTAGAAAATAGTCTATTACTCAAGAAAAATTTTTTTTAAATATAAAAAAAAATATTTTTTGGCCACTACAAGGTGGATAATTATCATGTACCAAATTTCATCAAAATCAAAAATAGTGATGCATAATATTTTTCAAAATTTGTTGAATTAAAATGGAATATGCCCACAGTGTGTTCTTAAGATATACATTTTTATTGTAAAAACACAAAATGGTAGACTAAAGGAAAATTAAGTAAGATAATATGGTATTTTTGCCCACATGGTTTGTTTTTCTTCCCTTTAATGTCTTAACAGTCCCTTAAGATAAGTGAACATCTCCCAAGCCACTATAGAAGATGCTCAACCTCAAAATTATCTATTTTTCCGAGTGAGACCACACACACACCCCCAAGCTACCAGTAGGCCTCTGTTGACAACTCAAAAGTGGAAAGAGTAGATTTGTAACATCATTTTTAAATAAAGGGCATTGAAAAACAAAAACTTTATGTAAAACACTTTGGTTATGACACCCTAACCAGAATAGTTGTTTTTTTCACAGCTGTAAAAGTGGCCTGCAATAAACTCCAATTAGTGGTCCCTTACTGAAAAGTAGAGTATTTTATAATAATTAAATGGCATAATTTGTTCAAAGATACCTGTTTGAATCATCAATTTTACCAAATCATATATATATAAATAAATAACCGGGAGTTAACAAAGTATGGGAATTCTTATGTAATTTTGTAATAGTTAAACATAGAGAAATGAAATTTATCATACTCTTTCTTGGAACAATCTGTTTTTTACTATCATCCAACACACACCCCCAAAGTGCCCTTGAAGAGCAGCCAAAAGATTTTAAATGGAATGGGTATGATTATTACCCACCATTTTAAAGAGCATTCTAAAAAAACCTAATAGGATGTAAATATTTGGGCTATGACAACTTCAACCAAATTACAGCCTTTAATATTTTTCACACCTACTTACAAAAGAAACTTATATTACACCCCAGGTACTGTAGTGGTCTCTTACTGAAAAATGAACTGTTTGGAGTACAAGTATTTGTTAAATGGTATTTTTTTAGTGTTTTACTGTTGAGCAGGTATTAAGAAGTACTGCAAACAAGTATTGAAAGCTAGCTGTTTTAATACAGTATGACCACTGTATTGCAGCCAATAAGAGAGCTGTTATCCAGGTAACAGGAGGATGTTAATGTGGATGTGTTTTAAGCTAACTGCGTTATTTTGAAGATAAGCGATAAATGAAAAAAACAATACAATTTAGTTAATATTGTGACAATTAAAATATTACCTAATGTTACTGTTAAAACAGAATATTATGGGATAAAATAAATGTAGACAAATAAAAATATAGACTGTGTATTACATTAGAATACTGTGAAATTCAGTACTTGAATTTTTGTAGCTTGACTTCATTTTTATATTGTTTTTTTTTTTTTTTTTAACGGTAAACTACAATTGTACAGTCTTTTAAGCACTTTCCCTTATAGCCTAATTGAAAATATAGTACCTTAAAAGAGCTAAATCTATTAAAGAATTTATTTATTTTATTAAGTTTGTTACTGAATACGTATACATAGTTAAAATGCATTCTTTATAGCTACTAAAAGTAGGAAATTTTTTATCTGATAACAGTTCTCTTTTTAGGGGACATCCTTCTATTTGAATTATTTTGAACTGCGTTATATTTTAAAATTATATTAGTTGTTTATATTTAAAGAAAATTAAATTGCTGGATTTGAAGTTTTTTTGGTCATACCACTAAAATGTTTGTTTTTCAATGCATTTTGTAATGAGATCATTTCAAGTTAGGAGCATATGCCAAATTTCACTTTTCTGTGTTTTAATGATCGAAAATTTGTACAAGGGTTCAGCTATTTATTGTGTGTGTGTGTATGCGTGCGCATGCATGTGCGTGTAACATTTAAAAAAATATTTTTACTTGTTTGTTGTTTAAATATTTATAAGATGCGAGTTTCAAAAAAAACTTTTCCTTTTTGTGTTCAAGTGTTACTTATTATAATAGAAGACTATTGATATTTGTTTTAAAAAAAAGCTTCATTAATTTGTAAGTGGATGTCTGAATTAATTATTTTCTAGTGTCACAAATGTATATATCAAATAAGTTGTAGATTTTATATCGCCTGGCAAACATTAAATTATTGTTAGTAAAAAAGGAACATTAACAAGTTTCCTTTTAGTAAAATAATCTGAAAAACTGATTTTTATATTAAGTTTTATTAAAAACAAACTTTTAGCCCCTTTTGCTAGCAGTTTGCATAATAACTTTGTTGTTAACCTATGCAGAGACTAGTAAAAACCTGGGCTATCCTTTAATACATTTTTACTTCTTTTAGGACTAAGCATTGAAAGTAGCATATGGAAGGAAGTTAACCAGTGTGTTTTTATTTTGAAGGATATGGTGGTAACTCCACTTACTCCTGAACTTAATTAAGGGCTCATGCAAACCCTAAAAATAAGAATGCATGTTTATAAGTAGAGAAGTGTAAGTATCTGACAACTTAATTGATAAAAAATTGGGAATGATTTTTTTTTATATCAGGAGTTGTCTTGAAATGAATAAATTAACCCTTCAGTGAAAAACATATACTTCTGATGATAATAGTACTTATGATGATATTATGATAAGGCCTTACAATATGGTAATCCTTACAATAGTTAATATTTAAATTGTTTATGAACTAATTTTCATTTTTTCTGACTCATAAAATATAATTAACATTGCTATTAAAGTATTTGTAATAATATTTACGATCAAGTTTGAATAGTGTTTTTGACAAAAGTAAAATACGTGTGATGATTTATCAATTTTTTTTTCATCTTCAGCAGCCATAATATAGAAGTTTAATTTCAGGAAGAAACCTTTGTTTGTAAGTAGATTAACTTAATTCGGGAAAAAATTTCTTGTTAATTGTTTTGAATAAAATTAACAACTGCTAAACACTATACTTTAGTATTGTTCATTTTATAACTTAGAAAACTGCTGATAAATTTAATTATTAATTTTTTGTTAAAATTGTTAAAAACTTTTTGTACAATTCTGTTAATAATGCACCACTTAATTTTTTGTTTACTGTGCCCATAATTATGCCTTTGTTATTTTATTTCTTTATAAAAATAATTGGATTTGAACCTACTACAATTTGGCCACCAATTCAGCATGCTGTTTAGCAGCACATGCTTACCCTGCAATACCATACAAAGTATGAAGAATACTGATGAGCAGGTCCTCTTTCTTATGTACAGACTACCATATAAATTCAATGAAATAGATATCCAGATGTTATTATATCATACTTTTCTGCCTTTTATTCCATTATCTTGTAGATTCCCACATCCTATCAATATTCTGAGTATGGACCTCCATCTTGGGTCTACAAAATTATATTGATGATTAACTTTAAAATGATCAATACCTGTCTGCTTTATTTTTGTTGTAATGAGCAGATTACAAGATTTTTTGAGTAGATTGTGGGTCTGTGCAGTTTATTTTATTTGTTTGATTTCTATTGTCGCATAACACCCTAGATCCCAAAGGATGGTAGGCAACATGTCATAAGTACATACAGATCATAAGTGAATATAGAATTTAAATACAATTTGTACAATAAAATAAACATAATCAAGAAAATAAAATAAAAAATATTGCAAGATATAATCATTTTATATAAATAAAATTATAAAACACCAACAGCCTCATCTGTTGATTGATCACCAATCGCAGCACAGAACATCAAACCCAATAATAGTAACTACTGGTAATTCTCTTAATATCACGTAATTATGTATTAACATTAAGATCAACAACCACAATTGTTGATGGAATCAATTTTTCTAACGCTTAAAGGAACATTATTATGAAACTTTAATACTGTATAACTAGGGAATTTTTTAAAAGCAGCAATTATGTGCAGTGGAAACAAAAAATTTGTCTCTGATGGTTATTAACAATGTGACCAATAATAGTGATGAATAACTAATGTATCATCAGTATTGTTTGCCACAGAACCAGGAAACATTGCTCAGCCTTTTAGCACAAATCCCCAAATATCCATTGCTGTAACATTACCCTGACATCTGCCTTACATCAGCATAACATGTTATTTATCTCCATGATTAGTGTAATCATGGAATAGCAAGAGTGTCTTGCTGTACATCTACACTCTTGCTGTAATGTTCCTTCAAATCACACTTCACTTATTAACAGATGTTAAAATGTAAGCCCAACTGGTAATGATTAGTGCAGTTGTGTTTATTGTGAATTTGCCAACTAATTATTAGTACTCATATTAATAGTTCAGTGACATGCAATCGCATTACATTGTTAACAAACACGGTTTACCAAAATGTTATAAATTATATCTGCCCAAATTTTCTGTCGATGGTAGATTCTTATGATTTTGAAAAAGCCACATTATCCTTCTTGGTTCTAGTTAAATCCCAAATTCTGAACATAGTAAAATAATAGTTAATAAGCTTAATGAAACACAGTTGTATTGAGTATGATAGCCACATGAAGTACGATAAGAAACCAGAGTATAAAATGGAAAAACATCGTCTAATCTTGCCATTATAACACACAGACTTCATTTTATAAATAAGTAACTGAAAACAAGCGAATTGATACATAATGTATCAACTCGAATGTGAAAAGCTTATGAAAATTTAGTGGCAATCCAGCAGAACAATATCAAATTTTTTTTAATGGTTTTTTTATTTTTTAAAAATAAATTTTGTTTGGAATAATTATGCAAGATTATTTTTTAATATTTATCATAGGAGTAAAAGATAAAGTTTTTATTTCTTATTCAGATATCTAAAATCATTTGAAGTGTTTTTTTTAAACCACAGTTTATGATTCCTTAAGACCAATGGCAATATTTTTACAATGGTTTTTGGGATTTTCTATTTTTAATTGATTTTATAAATTTGTTTAATATTTTTTGTAAACGTTTTTTCATTACATGTAATAAATTAATAAATAACTAAATTTGTAACAATAAAAATAATTTTTATCTTTTTACTATGGAAAGATTTTTAAGTTTTAATTTACTAAAGTTATGATATCAGTTGTAAGCTGCCACAGTATTCTCACAATGATTGTAATAGGAAATGAGACATGTTGTTTTTTTGGTACACTCCGCAAATAAAAACCAGTCATGAGGGTGGACTCAACATCATCTCCAAGATCACAAAAATTCTACTTGGGTAGAAACAAAAGAATACTTTTGAAGTTTTTTTGTGATTCATAGGATATTGTTCATTATAAATTCATTCTTGACAGGCTGACAGTGAATAAGGAAATGTACGTCAATATTACTTGTCATTTGTGGGATCCTGAAAAATAGAAAACAAATTGGATTCTTTTGTATGACAATACAGTGGCATATCTGTATTCATGCTTATCAAGGAGTTCCTGGCATAACACAATGTAATAACTGTAGAGCTTTCACTGAATTCTCCTGACTTGAACCAGCTGATTTACTTTTTTCCTTGCTTGAAACGTACTCTGAATAAGAAAAGTGATACAAGAACACTGATGGTGTGATAACTGATGCAATAAAGGAGCTGGCAATTATATCTCAAAATGGATTCAACAGAAGTTAGAAAAAGTGCATAATTGTCAAAGGAAATCTAGTCAAGAATTTCATGTAAGAAGTTTTTGAAATAAATTAATTCTGGAACCTTTTTGAACCTACTTTGTAGTTATTTAATATAAGTCATAAAAAATTTTGAATAACTGTAAAAAAGCAGTTATTGAATCTAACAAAATAGAGAATGAAATTAAACTCTTATGTAACATAGTGAAGAAAAATAGCAAATTATGTTCATCATGTCATTTTAAAAATGTAAAGTATACAGAAATAAACTACTCAGCTCTTTCTGTTCCAGCCCATTGTAACACATGTAAATTTCTGCTGGATTTAAAGTTTTGGTGAAATCCTCACTAATGAGAATACTGATAATGTTTCTAAGAAAACCAGCACTCAGCCAACCTTTACTAATCATTTTGTTTTTTATGCGCTCAGTATCTATAGTTTATACTAGTTGTGGGCATCTGTGATGTATTTGATTTTCAATGATTCTATTTAGTGTAATTTAATTGCGAGTTTTTTATGTATTATTTAGCTGTTTTTTTTTTAAATATTTATCATCACATCAATGATGACAGCTGTGTTTTCACTGTACAGAACAGATAAAATTAAAAACTTTTTTAAGGAGAATTGTTACAAAAGCCTTTAGTTAATCAGAAATATCTGATTCTTCCTTTTTCATTTTTGGCCTAAACTAACTCCCAACCGTTGGATTAGTGTAACACATCAATGTTTTAGTTTTTCTGTAAGACATTGATGACAGTGGTATGGTTCAAACTATCACTGATATTGATGACATTTAAATAATAATTTCATTCAAGAAATCTGAGTGAATACATAACTCTTAAAAATAATAACAGATATTTTGTTAATACTTAAAGTAAATAAAAATTTGTGAGCTGTACACGAGTTATAGATTTAAAAATAATCTAAAGCACCTTCATCTTCATTTGTGACCTTCACCCATCTTGCTGGTAAAAGTCACACACACTTTCCCCTTCCATCATTTAACGATTCTTTCCTCATTCTCCTTACACCATGGTAATATTACAATACTGAATTCTTCCTTTTCTCTTTACAGGCCAACATTTCATCAACTCATCTTAAATATTATTAGCAAAATATTTATTGCATTACTTTGATGCGCATAAGTAGTTACTATTTCACATCTCAAACTTTTTAATTTATATAAAATATTTCCCTAATTTTCTCAGATGTTCAAAAATGTGGAAATGTTACAGCTAAATTTAAATATGGACTTTAAAACTGAAAAATTCATAAAACTTTACACAAATTTAAATAAATTATAATCTTAAAGTCAATAAATTATAAGTCTTCATCACCTGATAAATCTGTCATATTTTCGTCACTTTTATAAATTCAGTCCAATGCATTGTAAGTGTTCGTCCCTCAATCCTTTATGAAAATCTTCTACTTGAAGATTTTCTGCATGTCTTAATGTATTTTCTTTGGTCATCTATTGTTATGCAGTTTATGGCATCTTCCAAAAATGATTACATCATTTATTTGAAATTTACTTTTTCGCTGCCATCTCACCTTTTTTCTGTGCCCAAATTAGTTCAATTGGGTTGTACTGGCAGTGATATGGCGGTAGTCGGAACGACTTCATGCCCCATTTCTGTTGCAATGTCAGCAGCTCATACTGACTGTATCTTTCTCTGCGTACATTAACAATTGACAGAAATTCAGGAATTGTGTGTGAAGGATTATGTAGTATTTTCTGCTCTTTTAACCATGAAACAATTTCCACCTTTTCTGTGTTTGTCACTGGCATTTTATCTGTAAGTGCAGAATGATTGCTGGCACTATTCATTGTAATAACTCTGTTTTCTTCCAAAGATCACAATGAATTTACAAACAATTCTTGGAATACACATCACTGTTTATTTTTTGCTGGAAGTCCTCCATTTGCTTAAACTGAAAAGTGAGAGCACACTTTTATAAAACCAAGTTTATAGCAACCAGCGTGGCATATAATTAAAGGGGATCCTTTCCCAACTGGAATCTTAAGGCTACCACTGCTTCTTGAATTCTACCAGACGTATTTCCTGGAATAGTTCTGGGTTTTTACCCATGTTTCATCTAGGTAAATTATTGGTCAAGAATTATTTTGTCTAATTTCATGCATTTTCCTTAAAAATTTTTACCCTTGAGAGCAAGAACAAATCTGACCTCCATCAAATATTTTCAGCCGTCATTACACTTACTAAAGCTAAACCCTAATTATCTTACAGTTCTCCACGTGGAATATGCAATTCCTTTATAAAATTCGTTAAAATGTCTAATTTTATTGCATGTTGGATACTGTCCTCTTAACATAAAATTCTTGAATGGAACGACAAATTGTATCTTTATTAAAATCGTCCAGATTGGTATGAGGAATTTTTTTCTGAGGCAATTCAAAAGAATGTTCACATAATTCACTTATGCCTGATGCATTTTCATTACCTTCACAACAAACATTTTATACATTATGCACTGATACAGAATGCATGGTTACAGTCATTTCCTGCGTTACATTAAAAACCTCATTAATACTAGAATTAGCTTTGCTATGCATAAGTTCTTTTAAATAATATATACCTTATAAATTATTTTTTTTAGATTGTTTCCTAAGATGAAGACTGTTTGCATTTTAACTGACATGCTTTATTTTACAATTAAAATAATGTAACTTTCATAATATTAAAGATCAGCCAAAAAAACTGTCTATTGAAATAAAATCGTAATCTTAACTGGTCAAAATTATGTTACAAAACAAAAATTGCCTATGCGGTGACAAATATGATGTTAAATGTCTTGAAATAATAAACATCGATTATTTAAAATAATTATTAAACCAAATAATATAAATGATAATCATGCCAGTTTTTTAAACAAAAGATTTTTTTCTGAATGTGACTGCTGTTCAACAATACAAAAAGGAATGAAATAGTTGGATTGCAAAATATATTGGAAAACAGTTACAATTTTTTAGAATAAAATAATCTTATTATGTATTTAAAATACCTTAATCAGGGTTATTGAAAAATTTGATTTCAATTTTTGTGATTTAGTTGTCTACTGAAAATACTATATTTGTGTGTGGGCTTATTAGATTTCTGATGCATAGTTAATGATGGATATGGCGATGCACTGGTCGTATGTGGTACTGGTCTGTATGTTGCTACAGAATATGACTTCAGAGGGAATGGAAAGATGAGGAAGTCTCATGACTTTTACCTGCAATTTTCTTGTTACGAACATTCTTGTTGTGTGTAGTTATAACTAATAGTGAAGTAGCTATGGTATGGGTTTCCTCTAGTTGAGCTAATAAATCAATTTTAAATACAGGTAGTGTGCTTGTAGAAATTCTTTTCAGAACCCTGATGAAGAATTTTTAAAAGGATTCATTTTAAGATTAAGGGTCCAGTTCTTCTAGCACTTGTTAATTTTTTATTTATTTATTCAAGATTAACAGGTACAACCCTTTAATACAAAATGTGGAAAGTTCAACAAAAGGAGTTAAGGCAAGGTAAACAAACTCCATGTTAACATTACATTCATTATATAAAAAAATCATTGCATAACCAATTACACCACCACAAGTACATTAAATAAACAAACATCAAATATATGTTATGTTTAAACTATCTTAAGTAATAAATTTGAGTATAATGTAATTTAAGGTAGAAGGTATACATTTAAAGTCTACAAATTTGTGTGTTTATGGTTTGTTTAATCCTATAAGAGGTTTTTACAAAACTATTATCTTTGTAAAAAAATTAATATTATGAGAGGGATTAATCAAATTACCAATCTTACTTATTTGTTATATTGGGGAATTATTTCTCATATTAGTTTTGTAGCTAGGTATAGAAAAAAGAGACATATTCTGAATATCCTATTAGAAGAGCAGAAGCCAATATTACCCAGTAGTGATGGAGTATCAACTTTATCACCTAGTATTCTATATAAAAATAGTACATCAAAGCTTATTCTTGTATTCTCCAGAATCTTTAGATTAGTCAGAGTTAGGACTAAGCTGTAATCATGTTCATTATAGGTCATTGGTTAACCCTTGCAGTACATATATCTCAATAAACGACACTGAATCCTTTGGGGGAAACATAAAACTTCATTAATTTGTGAGAAGCTTAAATTCTTATCTCTTATGCCATGTAATTCACATCACAGTAGTGATGCTTCAAAATGCTTTTAAAAAGGAAGCCTTAAAGAGTAAAACACAGGACTGTGAGTGGTTTTTGTTTCTCAAATGGGGGAAAATGTCACTTGAAGACCAACCATGAAACTGTCGATCTTTCACATTTAGGAATGATGAAAATGTTTGTAATGCAATTTATGAAGATTATCAGTAGACTATTGCAGAGACTTTTCAATTGACATATATCTTGAAGTTATTGCCAGTGAATTTTAACAGATAATTTGAATACGAAAAGCGTTGTCCTAAAATTTGTGCCTAGATTGTTCATATAAAATCAGAAAACCACTCGTATTAATATATCCTGTGATTTGAAGAATCATCTTCAAACACCATACCAATAAAATATTTCATACTTCTTTCTGAGTTGTGAAAGCTATGACACTTGGTGATATGGTTATGATCCAGAAACGAAACAACAATCAAGTCAGTGGAAATTACTAAGTTTACAAAGACAAAAAAAAACTATGACAAATACTAGTTTGCTTTTTAATATGAACGTGATTGTTCACAGAAGATGTATTATTCCTCGATGGACAGTTAATAAGTATTTTTACCTAGACATGTTGAAAGGATTGCTTGAGAGTGTGCAGTAAAAATTACTGATGATGGGTGGGAAATTGGTGAATGGTTTCTGTACTACAACAATGCCCTTCATCCATACTGCCTTCTGTATCAAATAGTTTTTGTCACAGAACAAGATGACCGTTGTCATTTGTCTGTTTTTGCTCTAAAAAATATTAGAATTTCACCAATGATGCAGGATTTTTCAGACACTAGCATATCTAATTTACTATGCTGTCCTTACCAGAATACATGTTATTTGTTTTAGGCAGCTCTTGATTATTTGCTGACTAATTCTAATGATTCTGAGGGTGAAGAAAATACTAATGTAAGCAGTCAGTTTAAAGATACAGGGGAATGTGAATTATTCCAGTCAGATGAAGAGGATGAGTCATTTTCATCAAACCAGGAACAGAATGCTGCTGCAGGATTTGATGATGATTATAGTGAAGCTGCTTCTATTATATCATCAATAGCAGTTTCTGATCATGCAGTTCCTCAAAAATATTCTATCGATCCTTGTATGGAGTAAGTATCTTTTTATTTTTTTTTGTTACTGGTGTTCATTATTTTATTAAATAGTTTTTTTTTTGTTTACACTCTTACTTGCATTAAACTGTTGTCAGGGTAGAAATTATATGCACTTAAATTTAAAGCCTTCTAAAGCATCTAGCATCTCCTTAATTTCAGATCTACACTTTTAATTGTTTATGAGTTGTTTTTCTAAAACATATTAAACTATTTTAGTTTTTTAACTACTGTTAATATGTGATTTACCTCGGGATTATGCTTTGGAAACATGCATAAGTTGAATGATTTATAGTTTTCTAAAAATAGATCAATAAATAAATTGTCGTTTAATTTAAATGTGTTATTGTGTTCTTGTACAATTAGGGTTCTATCTCGTAATATTAATTTAAAGAACAGAATAGCTTAACTAATACAGGAGTTGTTTAGCCTGACAAAGAAGACAGAATATTTTTCAATTGCAATTCGTTACATTTAAACAACTTTCAAACTATAATACCCTTGGTGTAATAAAGTTTGTCCAACTATGCAAAGGAAGTGGTTGTCCCAGCTTTTGAACTTATCATTTGAACTGGATCTTCGTTTAGCAAGCCATTTCTTCAGGCTTGGAAAGAGAATGTAATTGCAGGTGGCCAATCTGGCCAATAAGAAGCATATGAAAGCACTTCAAAGCATAGGTTATGGAGTTTTACAGCAACAATTAAAGACATTTATGTAGGCTTATTATCATGGTGAAAGTGCACTTTCTTTTTGATCAAATGTGGGGACCCTTTTATCTGAATTGCCCCTTTCAGTTGGCCTAGTAGTGAAGCATAAGTGATGGTTCTTGCTTTTTCTAGGTAGTCTATGAGCACCACTCCATAAGAATATAAAAAAAAAAAAAAAACTATAACCAGGATGTTCCCTGCAGGTGGAATTGTTTTCATTTTCTTTGATGCACTTTTACCTGCTCCCACCCACTGTTTCTCTCTGGCTTGTAATGGTCAATCCATGTTTTATCTACTGTGAAGTGCTAAAGAAACTCATCAGAATTGTGTTTAAATAAGTCTAAACATCCTTGAGAAGTATTCAGTAAAATTCATTTCAGATCGATTGTTAACAAACATGGCAGCCAGAAAGCTTTATCATGCCCAAAACATTGTTTAAAATGAAGTGGATTTGGTCTGTCGAGATGTTTGCAATGTCAGCAATCTTGTTTACTTTCTGTTGGTAATTATTTAATATGGCATTGTAAATATTTTGTCAATCATAGCAGTTTCTGGTGTCCAGAGGGTATATTATCTTGAATGGATGTACAACCATTAAATTAAAAAAAAAAATTTTTTAATTTTAATTCAGCAGCCCTCTTTTTTATTTAAAAAAAAGATAAAATTTTTTAAAGTTGAGTTAACTCTCCTTGTATATACACTGAGGTTAAGCCTTTTAAAATAAAGTAATTTATAATAGCTGAAACTTCAAGTTTATCAACTAGACATATTAGACATATAGACATATTAGAGAAAATTCTGGTGGAATCACAGGCTATTCTGAGCACACTCATAAAAAAGATTTGATTTTCAGGATGTGTTCTGTTCATGGCAGAAGTGCTGGGATCGGTGTCTGAGCTCCTAAGGTGACTTAGGCAAATAAGATCCTGGTATGACGTGATTGTATTTAGTGTATTTTGGGAACATTTGAGTAGGACTTGTAGAATATAGATAATACAATTATTGAGTTAATGTTATATAAAGCAATCATTATATGATGGTTTATAAGCATATCATTATATTATATTACCAAGTTTTTATTTAGTGTTTGATTATTATTTTTTCCTGTATTGTGTTGAAGCATTGTGTATTTAATGCATTGTTTTTAACTTAAAAGGATACATTAATTTGCTGGTTAATGCTATGTTCCCCAATATTTTTTATGTTAGTGGTCCTTGTAGAGCACCTGAGGTACAAGAAGACCAGTAAAGAGTTTTTTTTCTGGAAATATTACTAGTAATTCTTTGTGGTGAAAAAATTAATCTTCTCTGTACCCTGAAACCAAATTTATACTACAGTTGGAGTTTCTGTGGTGAAAAGAATTAATCTTCTCCACACCCTAAATTCAAGTGTATCATGCTTAAAATTTTAAACTAAATAAAGCTCTGTGCTTACCAGTATTATGTAAAAGAATTTGTCTGTGGTTTTTTATTTTGTATATTTATTGTGTGAACACAGTATTATTCTATGTTATGGATTACAAATATTGCTGATACACCTTATAAATGTATAGTATACATTATTAAACTACTATTGGAATATCTGTTTAAACTTTGTTTATAATTTTTTTTACAGCCCTACAAATCCTTATCATTGTACAAAACTTTATATAGGAGATGTTTCTTCTCGTATTAAGAAGAAACTTTTAGAACTAACATTTTCCAGGTAATTATTATACAAAATCATTAGTGTTTTAACGCTAGAAATTTTGGTTAAAAAACTTTTAATAAAAAAAAATATATTTAAGAAAATATTTCTGAATATTATTATATTTATAAAAAAACTTATTGGCAATATATGGGTATCTATTACTCGAAATATATCAGAAATTATAAAAAATTAAAAAAGAAAGTTTAATTCTTAAGCTGCGTTCTATGATCCTGACTTAAGGGATATCATGAGGCATATACCACGGATGTAAGGAAGTTATAATGGGTAAGTCATGAATACACTGTATAAAAAAAATTCATCTGATTTTACAAGGCTTTATTTTTTTAATAAATGAACATATTACCTTATGGTGAATTATAAATACATGTTTGAACATGAAATATTACAGTTTTTACAATTGCTCAATATGGTCCCATCTAGACGGCATACATCTACATGATATCTAAACTCATCCTTTATACAATCTATCGTATCTGGTATTATTGCAGCCACTGCTGTTATATGTTTTTACAGTTAGTCCACAGTTGGTAGAAGAAGTGAACACATAAATGGAGTCTTTCACCAACACCCACAAGAAAAAAATCGCAGAAGTTATGTGATTTCCACACATTAAATCCTGCAACAGAAATGCAGACTGCTTTATGTTGTGGGATCACCGATCTGTCATGCACTGAGTGGAGAATTTAACAAGGTGGCAAATGCCAGCAACCAAGTGAAAATAGAATCCCATGTTGTATGCGATGTGGTTTGTTTGTGCTATCTGGTGAATGGTTGCACAGTTAAAGCATTTTGAAATTATGAACTCGTGTGTGTGTGTGTGTGTGTGTGTGTGTGTGTGTGTGTGTGTGTGTTTAGAAAAGATAAAAATTTATAGTTTTTCTAAAAGATAATGATAACTGAAAAGGAAGTTAGAATTTTAGCTTAAAATAGAAAATATATCTATTTATATTACATGTATGTATAGGATATTAACAAAGCATTTCAATACCTATATTTTTGTTGCTTTCACAATATAAATTTAAAAAAAATCAGTATTCTATATGCATTCTGTAACTAATTTTGTGTTCCTAAGTATTACTTCTTTTCAGTAGTTGTTTATAGTTTTGATACTCTTAGCGACATTAATTAATTTGCTGTTTATTGTTTTGAGAAGTAATATTTGTTTTTTTTATGGAGTTTGTATAAAAATATTTGTGCAATATTTTAGTCATGTGTTCCTAAAGTTAGTCAAGAAAAAGGTTTAAATCAATCTGTTTGCTATTTTGTGCTTTTTAAATATTTTTAAAGAAATTATCAGATATTTGAGTAATTCTGACTAATACTATCCCTTAAGAAGGGAGTTGCAACCTAATAAGAATTATTTTCTAATTTTGAGCATAAATTCACACTAACATTTTCCATTATAACTCATTAACTTAATTTAAGTTCAGTTTAAAAAACTAGATATTATTCTGTTTACAATGAAATGCTTAAAATCTTAACTAATTAAAAAAAATACTTTTAAGCAGTAGTTTTTAAAGCTATCATAAAATGAAAACTTAAAATGGCTGTCATTTTGAAATTTATAAAAGTGGAATTTACCAATTTATTTTGTTGGGAGTATTAGTTTAAGAAAATATATGCCAAATTTTAATGGAGATGTAAAGTTTTAGTTCAAAATTACAAAATTGTGGATAGACAGATTAAAAACCATTTCTTAACTTAAGTTTATAAGAATTTTTCTTGAACTGATCTTAGGAACACCGTACCATAGTATTGGATGACCTTATTTATACCCTGTTTGTTAAATCAGATTATAAAATGATAGAGTGGAACACCTGGATTGACCATTGCAAATTTTGATAACCAAAAATGCAGATATTAGAAAATTAAAAAAAGGATTATCATATGTAGCAGACATAAAATACTAATGTTTAGTGTGTAATCACAATAAAAATAAACAAAAAAATAAATATATTTCAGTAAAATTATAAAGATACTCAGAACAGAGATTTGCTGATAAAAGAATCAAAGTTTATAAAATTAACTGAAAGAAATAAAAATTTACTACCATACTGTTTTGTAAAAAAAAGTAATTTAATGAACTTATGTAAAACTTGTAAGAAAAACGTATTGAAGATTAATTGAGTTAAGTTACTCGTATTAACGTTAAAAAATGTAATTTCTTAAGAAATGACTATATTTTTAATGGAATAAACTTTAATATAATAGAATAGAGTCAATAACCAAACTTACCTTTAAAACCATTATTTCGTAAAAAAAATCCGTAATATGTACTCATTTTTAGTGTTAATCTTTGATTATAACAGCAAGATCATGTAATCCTTTTAAATAAAGATTATGTGTAGAGTCTAAATTCTTTTGTCACTCCAAACAGTTTATAGCAATAGACAATCATGCGCTTTTTCATATGACAGCCCTGGATGCAGGTTTGTGCCTTTTTCTTTAGCTGTTAGCTTTGGCCTTCTTCTTTTATGGCCTCTACAGTTTTGTCGTCACTCAAATTTTGTTTCCCTGGTAGCTCTTTTCTGAACTTCCTTATATTTTTATCATCTTCACAATGTGTTTCATCAGTCTTGTCATTGTTTTATTTAAAATTTTATTACTCAACCTTCTGTGCATAATGTTATGAAAGTTAGATTAAAAATAAGCATCATTAGATCATAATTCATGCTTGACTGATTAATGTATTTCCATAAAGTTTTTAAGAAGTTAATTTTATAATTAGTTTATTAGAGGCCTAAATATATGTATGTTTTGTGTTATAAGAATTGCTAAGAAGTCAATTAAAAAAACTACTAAAAGCAAAGATACATTTTCTATTTTTTAAATCTAGTGCGAATTTAAGCACTCCAGATCGTTGGAAATCTGGAAAATCAACATTCACATGGTCGGCTCCCCCACTGTATAAATATATATATATATATATATTTTAAAATATGAATGTTTGTCTGTCTGTATGTCGTATGCCTTCCTAAACCATTCATCCGATTGCTATGAAACTTTGGTGAGTTGGTAAAGTTTACGCCCGCAAAGGTTTCTGTATTAGTCTGGACCCGCTAGGTGGCGCTGGGGTCGAGATATTGCAAAAAATTGTATTTATTGTCCGATTTGGCTCATATTCAGAATGTGTTACTTACATGGAAAGCAATACCTTTGCAAAAAATGGTCCTGCTAGATGGCGCTGGGATTGAGATATTTGGAAAAATTTCATTTATGGTTCGATTTGGCTCATATTCAAATTATATTATTAATTACGTGAAAAGAAATATTTTTGCGAAAAATGGACTCACTAGGTGGACTGGTGTCAAGATAATTATGAAACAAATATTTAAACTGTCTTTCTTCTATGTATATAAAAGGCAATGTTTTTTAATGTTTGCTATAGAAAAAAAACTACTTGCTGATTTATGCGCGGGGAAATTGGAAATAGGGATAATAGAAAAGGGGAAAGGGGAGGAGAAATGGAAAAAGAGATAATGGGAAAAGGACCATGGGAAAATGAGAAACGGGAAAAGAGAAAAAGTGAAAGATTAGATTTTGTGAAGATCCATAATGTTCAGTTTTTAATGTTTTATCAAACTTTCAATTTTGTTCATTTAATCTATATATATATATATTTATATATATATACTCAAATATAGCAATAGCGAAGCATTGCCAGGTCTGCTAGTTTGTTATAAAAGTATTGTGTTAGATTTTACTTGTGGCCACCTATAATACAAAATTTGTCATGATTGAATGTTTATTGATTATTTAATGGTCTGCAAGATTGGAGAAACCTAACTTGTTGTTTTCATAAGATCTAAAATGTTTCGCAAACCTTGTCCTAAATGATCTATAGTTTTCCCAAAATAAATTTTATTACAATCATTGCAGTTATTTTGTAGATACCAACAAAGTATTAGGATCTTTATCATTATTATGGATTTTTAGATGCTTTATTATATGATTGTGTGGTCTATAAGGCATTTTATATTTTTTTCATTGTAAACATTTTCCAACTTTTCAATAATGTTGTTAGTACGAGGTGCTACCCAAAAGTTCGGGGAATTTTACCATAAAAATAAAATAGCTTACCATAACTTATAATTTCCACTGTCTCCTTCAAAGTAATCCCCTTGGGCATTGATACAGTGATCCCAGCGTTTTTCCCATGATCCCACGCATCCCTGGAAATCTGCAGGTGTAAGTGTTCGAAGCACGTTCTGTGTTTCTTCCTGAATCTCCTCAATTGTGTTAAAACGACAGCCTTTCAATTGAAATCTTATTTTCAGAAAGAGAAAAAAAGTTGCACAGGGCAAGGTCAGGCGAATAGGGTGGGTGGGGAATCACTATCGTCTTTTTCAAAGCCAAGAAATAACGGCTAACGATGTGTGTGCGGGCGTGTTGTCATGGTGCAGGACCCAGCTGTTGTTACCCCACAGATCTGAATGTGTGTGCCTAAGGCTTTCACATAACCGCTTCATAACTTTACAATAGAACATCCCATTGACAGTTTGACTAAGAGCAACAAATTCCTTATGGATAATGCCTTTGATGTCGAAAAAACAATCATCATGGACTTCACGTTGCTGTGAACTTGGCGTGCTTTTTTTGGCCGTGGTGAACTTGGCGACTTCCACTGCGACGACTGCTGCTTAGTTTCAGGGTCATACTCGTATACCCATGTCTCATCACCGGTTATGATGTTGGAGATGAATTTAGGGGCATCTCTTGCTGGATTTTTCAATTCACTACAGATAGCAACACGATTTTGTTTCTGGTCGCTGTTCAATAGTCTCTGTACGAATTTTGCAGCAATGCGTCTCATGTTCAAATTGTCCGA
The DNA here is from genome assembly GCF_047948215.1 of Lycorma delicatula. Taxonomy (NCBI): domain Eukaryota; kingdom Metazoa; phylum Arthropoda; class Insecta; order Hemiptera; family Fulgoridae; genus Lycorma; species Lycorma delicatula. The sequence goes on along the minus strand of NC_134455.1, from coordinate 347,921,726 downwards.
CAAGATGCGTTGCACGGACCCATATGACATTTGTACGATTGCACAAACATCATGGATTGTTTGTCTGATATCTGCAACAATAGCCTCTCACACTTTCCTGATATTTTCCTTGTTGATGGTCTTCCTGAACGCTCATCGTCATCAACTGTCGTTCATCCATCTTTGAATCGTTTGTACCACAAAAAAGTTTTACTTTTACTCATAGCATTGTCACCAAATGCTTCCACAAGCATGCAATGGGTTTCTGCACCAGTTTTTTAAGCATGATGCAAAATTTGGTGCAGGTTCTTTACTCTTTAAAATCTGCCATTTAGAACTTCGCCAAACCAGTAAAACACAACCGCACGAAAGTCAACAATGCAGCCTCTCACTGACACAGCTGTTGGAGCACTGATTCACAAAGAGTACTGTTAGCCACATCTAGCGGCAGCAGGTCATACCAGCAATGGTTTGCGTGCGAAATTCAAATTCCCCGAACTTTTGGGTAGCACCTTGTATAGGAATATTTTATATAAATATTTTCAACACTTTTATTATTTATAGGTATCAATGTTGTTTCATTATAAGATTTTAATTTTTGTTTTTTTTATAAATATTGTCAATTAATGTCATGTTATATCCATTTTTACTGCAATAAATTTTTTTATAACTATTTCTGAATCAAATTTTTCTTTATTATTATGTGTGTAATGTATTGCTGAATTTAACATGTTTGTAAATGTATTAATTTTGTGTGCCCAAGGATGATTCGAACTTCTGTTAATAGTTATTTTATAGTTGTTGGTTTCCTACATACAGTTGTATAATTTTATTAATTTTACTAATTTCTATGTCAACATCTAAAGATTTATTTTTCTGAATTTGTCAGTTTTGAAGGTAAATTTTAAATTATGATAGGAATTAATTTTTTTTAATTATTGAGTGTTCATTATTTATAACAGGTTCATAGACTACCAAAATATCATTGTATCAAACCCAAAATAATTCAATTTTATGAATGTGGGTAATACAATATCCTATTGTATTCTCAAATTCCTATAAATAAATTTCAGACATAATGGCTGATAATGGAAATCCCATGGGTAAAGTATTATCTTCTGTGTAAAATTCATTGTTAAACTCAAAATGATTTTGTTGACATATTTCTAATGATAGTTATACTATTGCCTATAAATTTTGGGTCTCCATTATTAATTTTCAGTTTATTTCTTATACATATAATTTGATTTTTTAGGGTTATTACGGTACATGTTAGTTATGTCATAATTTATCATTTTACTATTTTCGTTTACTATTAAACTACTTAATTTCTTAACTAAATTGTACCCATTTTTTATAATATATTTATTAGGTAAATTGATTTTAGATCTGAGTATTTTATCTATTATTTTAGTAATAAAATAACAAGGAGTGGATTTGAAATTAATTAATAAATGCATTGAGTTATCTTGTTCATGTATTTTAGGAAGACTATTTTCGAGGCAAACGGTTTAAATGTATATAATCTAGTGTTATAGCTCATTTAATTATTACTATAATTAAAAATTGATTTATAATTTGTTATTAAACTTTTTGTAATTTTTAGAAATTTACTAGTTGAGGTCTTTTATTTTTGTAAAATTATTTTCACTTATACGAGGGTGGTCCAGAAAGTTACTTATGTTTGTAACTAATGTGGAAATTGGTGGGGATAGAGCTGCTGCCATTTTGGTGTCAAAATGTTTCTACACTCAGTATGCATCAAGCTGTTGTATCGTGTGGACTGTGATTTTTCTACTTTGCTCATTGTGGATTATTGAAATGTACACTTCAGCAGAAAATCCTGCAAGGTGTGAGGTGCATTCAGTGATTAGGTTTTTAGTGGCAAAAAATCTCAAATCAATTGAAATTCATCAACAACTTTGTGAGGTCTATGGAGATGAAATAATGAGTGATGGTAGAGGGAGGCAGTGGTGCATTGTGCATTCAGTTTAAAAATGGCTGCACCAATGTTCATGATGAGGACCATAGTGGTCAGCCTAGCCTTGTGACTGATGAACTGACGATGAAAATCAATGATAAAATTTGTGAAAATTGCTGCATTACAATTACGGAACTATCACTTCATTTCCCACAAATTTGCATGAAATTGTATCAGGGAAGCTTGGTTATCATAAATTTTGTGCAAGATGGGTCCTAAAAATCAACTAGCATACAACCAGTGTGTTTGTTTTGTCTGATTTAAGAACAGTTATTTTCCTTCAATTTTTATTTTAAATTATATATTGCTTTTTTTGTTGAAAAGTGGTTTCTTATTTATAAGTACATTAATTTTATAAATTTATTACTAGTAACATTATGTAATCTTTCTTTATCTTCTTTGTTATGGCTAATTCTGTTAATATTCATTTCAGTATCAAGAATAATATTTCTAATAATTTTATTTTTATTGTTATCTGGTAGATTAAATTTAAAAACATTAATTATTATTGATTTCTCATTATTATTGAATTTTACATTTGTTAGATTTACGAAGTCATTATCAGAATTATCTAAAGTTTCATGTGTTTCTACCAAACTGAAATTATCCTGCTTTTCCACATCTTCAACGTTATACGCATTGTTAAAATTATTGTTGTAAAAATCTTTCCTGCCATTATTATCATTTTTTATTTATCACTACTTTTTTTTATCATTACTTATTTTCTTGTTATGAGAGGGTTTTAACTCTTGTCTATATATATATATATATATATATTAATATTAACCCTAATTAAATCCATTATATAATTAAACATGACATTATCTAAAAAATTGTAATAAATAAAGTTGTGTATTATACAATTTAATATTATTTATATTGTGTCTTTTATAATATCCCTGTTTCACTTCTTGTCTTACTCTATATGTCCACAAACATTTTTGTTTTATTTAAGGTTTTATTATATTGGGAATTCTTTATATTTATTTTAGCATATGTGGGTATTATATTTAGTTTTAAATATGTTTATTGAAATTTATTAAATTAATAACATTTTATAATTTAATGTGCATTTTATAAAAATAAGAGGACTTTTTGCCTTGTCGGCATTTATAATTAACTTAGCAAAATCAATTCTTTTGTTATTGTATTTGTCTATATTCACCTCTGTTCTAATTATGTCAAAGACAAAAAGTATAAAACAGTTTACCACCAAGAGTACAGAATTTTAAGTTTAATATATGATTTTTTTTAAAAAGAAAAAGTACTATATTAACTGATGATGAGGGAAACCCTCGAAAGCACTTTTATGAAATAACGATAAGCATAAGGTAAAAACCATTATTGAATTTTGTACTCTTGTTGGTAAACTGTTTATGCATTTGTCTTTGGTAAATAGGTTTTATTTAATGTTTGATTTTTATTTCATAAGTTTAAAGATGTATTAATATATTTTACATTTAATTATTTTTCAAGCTTTGGTGATCTAATATCTGTAATAATGTTGCCATCTGATAGATGTGCAATTATTACATTCAGAGACTGGAAAAGTTGTGGTCCTGCTATGGAAAAATTACAAAACTGGAGTCTGCTGCCTGGGACACCAGCAATTAGCATAAAATATCCAACTTCTGAACTTCAGAAGTTAGCTGGAGGTTCTCTTCCATTGTAAGCTAAATAATATTTAATTCTTTTAAATTTACTTTTATTTATCTTATATCAAACTTCATTCCTCCTTTAAAATTACTGTAATAAATTTTGTTTACTTGTTTAGCAGAAAGCAGATTTTTTGTTTGATATACAATATGCCCTAGGAAGTGTTAGCCAAAATTAAGGTATTGATTCAGGTGGTACCTGTGGTACCTAGGGTTCTCTCATCAGAATAAAAATTACAAAACTTGCACTGAATTGCAATAGCAACTTGTTGCTGATCCCAAGCATTCTCAAAAAATCATCACTTGTGACAAAATCTGGATCTTCCTATATTATTTTGAGATGAAACAACAGTTAATGCACTGTATCATCACCAAGAATGAAAAAAGCTTCTCAAAGCAAGTTCAAATTTAAAGACTTTTTTTTTTGGTAAGGGTATAATTTTGGATGCCATTCTAGCAGGTATAACAGTGAACCAGCATCATTATTCTTAGGAAATTTTGACAAAGATGAGAGAAACAGTAGATAAATAATGAGCAGAACTGTGAAAAAATGGTTTTATTCTTCATCATGACTATGGACCTGGCCACATACCACTTTCTCTGATCCAGTTTTGGCTGACTAACATTACTACCCTGAACATCTTTTATAATTGCCAGATTTGGTATCATGTGTTTTTCCCTAAGTGAAGCCTATGCTTAAAGGAACAAATTTAGTTATTTCATGCAAAAAAAGGAAATGACTGTGATAAACTGATTTACTTGATACCTATCATCACCAACAGAAAGCAAGTCTACATCGGTGTGTAACTGCAAATGAGGACTATAGCGAAGGAGACAAGCATTTAGAAATATAATACGTACAAGTAAAGGTGTGTTGTATATCTCATTATTATTTAATAGACACACCTTGTATTGTGGCGAGTTATCCTCTTTTTTGCTTTCTAAATATTGTTCACATGATCATACAGGTTGTTGAATGTGTGTTCTTTTTTCTATGAGGTGTGCCTCCATGGGACCATTTCTTTTAATATGGAGGTGCTTCGGGTTATTATGTGTTATAGGATGTGAAGGGATGTGGTATTCCAAAGAACAAGTACCTTGTTCTTTGTGTTTAACAAAAATTAAAGTATTGCTTTGTCTTTAAGTGTACATTTTATTAGTTTTAACTGTCTGTCAGAATTTCTGAGAAAACATTTTTTGAAACTTGAAAGTTGTATGAGAGGACAAAATCATGTGTTATTTGTTTTTATAAACATTTGAATGGTGTCATATAGTAAATCATTGTCCTTAGATTGTTGGCTGATTGTTCCATAGCCTCATATTGCATATTTTAATGATCTCTTTTAATTTTCTGATCCGTTTCATTAATATTTCCACCACCATACATGATTTTCACCATCAAATTTCATATTAATTAATATCATTCAAAATCATATTTCTTGAATTCATAAACATAAATTACTCTGTACAGGATCTACAAAAAAAGAATATTGGGTTTAAAAGCTATTTAATATCTCTCTTTTTTTTTTTTTTGACTTACAGTTATGAATCCCAAATGAGATGAAAGAGTAATTTGTATAGTTTTTCTCCTTAAGCGCTCAATGTGAACATCCCAGCCCCATAGAGAAAGACACCTGCCTTGTGACGCTTATAGTCGCTACACCACCCTGCTGTTTCTAGCCCTGACGGGCTTTAACAGGAATCTCAATGTGAACATACCAACCCTATAGGGGAAGATACCCCCCTCTTGACGTTTAGTTGCCACCACACCACCCCCTTTACCGGAGGTCATCTTTAGACCGTCTAACTGATTACATCTCACAGTCATCAGCCAGGCCTTGGTTGGGATGCCACTGATGTAAATGCCTCGGCAGACACAAGTAAGCTGTGTTATCAGGTTTATGCCGACTGATCCAGTGATTGGGGAAAAACATCATTCAATTGATCCCTTACAGAGTTATGCGAGCGAGACGGCGCACTATGTTGTCTAATAAAATTCTCTGGTTCATTTTGCAGTTGAGGAGTATATATTATGTAATATATACAAATAAGCAACTGCGATTACTCTTGCTTCTGTAAAAAAGAACAGCCTATAAACTTGCTGTTAGTATAAAGTACAGAAAACATAATTTTTAGGAGTCCCTTTTGCATTTTAGACTTCTTGGGGATTTTCTGACCCCTGGGTATAGACATTATGCATGTTAACTTTTTCACAAACATGAAATGTTAACTCATTACTAAACACAATACTACCACCCCTGTAGGGGAAGTCACCCACCTGGTGACGTTACCGATTGCCACACCACCCGCTCCATTCCGAGCCCTGACGAGCTTTACCGGAGGTCGTCTTTAGACCCTCTAACGGATTACATCTCAATTCATCAGCCATGCCTCCCTCAGTCAGGATGTCACTAGTGTAAATGTCTCAGCAGACATTTGTATCAGTAAAATACATATCAAATTTTGCCTTCATGTAGGCCTCAAACGGACATTTTCTCATCCAACCTAACATGATTCCTCAGATTGACTGGCCAAAAATGCGGAAACGCAAACCCTGCATCTAGTCCAGATTTGACAGCACCATTCGTGATTGTGAATGCCTCAGGAAAAAGAAATAAAGAGTTTAAAGTTAAATCAGTGTTATACTAATAAAAATCAAAATTATGTTTTATGCAACATAGAAATTCAGACCTGCATCCAAAAAAGTCGACCAATTTATGTCAACTAACAAGGGGAACGTAACCTCATACTGGTCCACACAGGAGCCAGGGACAAATGCTCCATCCCACTTGGTCCCATCATGGAGTCTTGTGTGGCATTTCCAAGTCACAACCACTGGCAGAACGAAGCCATGCTCCTGATCGCACAGGCTACCATACCCCGGCAGCAGGAGCCTCAAATTAAATCACAAACATCACCAATATAACCATGGCATGATAACAATGCGTCTATTTCCAACCAATCCAATGCCTAGACTGGAACCCTAGCCACCTGGGATCCTGGCATGATCGAGTACCTCAATTAACTCCCTCTGCACATCCTACACATCACAAAGGCAAGAAGAAAACCAATCACTATAGATCACTCCTTGTGGATTATCCAGTTATCTGGAGATCCAGAAAGAAATGTATTCTCTCAAGTTCCCTAACAGCTCGTCAACGTTCAACCTCGTATCGGGGACAGACGTAAAGGACATAGTCCACTGTATCATCAGTCCCACAATCCGGGCATTGACTCGAATTCACCAAATGAAACCCAACCAAACTCCCCCGAAAGGCACCATGCCCGGAGAGAAACTGTGTGATATACCGATTGGGGGAGACCCAACTAATCGGACCTAAATCAAACACTATAGGAAATATGCCATGTGTATAGCGACCTGAGGGGGATTTGTCCCACCTGACCTGCCAAGATGCAAAGCCTCAGTCCTCAATCTCCTGCTTTCGTTCTGATGTCATTAGGTTATTTTCCTTGGAAATGTAGTGTTCCTTACACTCATTAGCCAAGATATCTACTGATTTGACTCTGGCTATAACAGAGACTACCTCCTGTGAGATTGTTCTATAACCGCTTATAACAGCCAGCAAGAGGAGTTGCTGGGCCCACAGCAAATACCTATCCATGCAATACCTAAAAGCCATGCGGTGATCTCAGACAGGTGCAGCATAATAGCTTCGCGTACATTATTGTAAAGGATACGCATGGTATGGTAATTCAACCCCCTATCGGGATTAATGACTATGAATTCCATAAAAAGCATCAGCGGTCTTTTTTGCTACTTACTGTAGATGCTCCTTGAACTGAAAATTCTCATCAAGGATAACACCCAGGTATTTTTGAGTTGTAGCGTACGGAATAGCGAGACCAGCCATCCATCCAGACCTGGATTCGTTGGGTAGCAGCCAATTGGCCCTTAAGCAACATCATTGTGGTTTCTATGGACTGAAAATCATCTTATGTTGGAGACTTCACAGTCGGAGTGCTGGAAGGACAGCTGGAAGCGCTTGGACAAGGAGCTCCACTGTGATACAGTCATATCTGGGGGCCTTGTGCTGTGTCATACTACAGATAACCTGTTGCACTTCTGCCTCAGTGATCTCAGAAGATTGTAAGTCGGTCTCGAAAATCACAACTTCCCACCTGACATGCCGGTAGTATGAAACCTCACCCACTCTAGTGTCATCCGGAAGCAAATCATCAGCAAAATGTTAAGGACATGGTCCTTACCAATTACTACACCCTTGTGGGTTGACAAGGCTCACAAAAGGACGGACATCTTTCGTGCGCTTATGTCCAAGGGCTCTATACACAACACCCCAAAGGTCTCTATTCCCTTGCTGTTGAACAAAGGAGAGCCAGGAATTACGCTTGGAGGACCTCATGCTATGAAAGTACCTAGCCCTTGATCTGTGGTAATCTGCAGTTAGGGTCGCATGCCGATCGAGATCACCTTCTCGTTGCACAGCCCTTTGAGTCAGTTCACAGACTGCTTCGTTGCTGTCAGATTCTGAGACCACCAACTAGTTATATGTTTCCGGCCAGTTTCTGTAGGAATGGTGGCTTCAGCTGCCGCCACCTCTGCAGAAGTGAAATTTTCTGCCAGGACATCTAGTGGCAGGTCATCAAGGTCTCGAGAAAAAATCTTCAGCCTGTACTCCATCAAATAGGAGAATTTCGGCCAGTCCACCTTCCTATGCAGGAAGCACCCTCAGAAAGTGTCACTCATGGCCATCGTGCAGCTCATCCGCTATTTCAAAAAGTATCACAATCTATGATTGCTAGAACAGTTGTCGACCACAGATCAATCAAGGACCCTGCCAGGGATGTCTACCAATAGTGATGTCAATATTTGTACCTGAAAAGGCCCTTCATCCATTAACCATATCAACGTAAGTGACCAACTGGTCTGCAACATTAAAGACCTCAAAATTGTGCTGCGCGATGAAACTGTCAAATGAGCCACCACCACGACCAGTGATCCCACTGTGCCAGAAAAGCGATTTTGCATTAACATCGACAACAATAAGGATTAGACCAATACCCACAATATGAAGGATCCTGTCCCATCTCCTTAGATGTTCATTAGTGGGATCCCTGTATTGGAAATATAAACTAACAAGTGTAAGATTCTGCGAATGACAAGTCTGACCACAACATGATGCACGTCAGAAATCTGCCGTATAAAGACACTATCAAGCAACTTCCTGCATAGAACAGCAGACATATAGGTATGCCCTACACTAAACTTTTTCCAGCTGTGAAAGCCTGCAGATCACCCCTAATTTGAGTGCTGCAGAAGAACAACATCGAGGCTCTGTCTCTCTACAACCTCACCTAACTCAACCTGGACTACATGAGCAGCCTGGGCATTTAGTTGACCGAACCTAACCATCTAAGGAATTAAAGTACAGGGGGCAATGACCCTTATGTAATAGCTACACTCCTTACTAACAACTGGGTGCTCATGATTCTTGTGCAACCTCTTAACAGCTAGTACGGGCCAGAGCCTCGAACCTATGCGAACAATCGTCATGTTTGTGGCTCTCCTCGCCACAATAGGCACATACCAAGGCAAACTTACAAAATTTAGCCCTGTGACCATATCTGCAGCACTTGAAACATCTTTGGACATCCACGTAATCTTTTAGCCGGCAGGACCCAAAATCGATAAATAATCTGTCTGCAGATGTAAATTTTTGAAAGAGACCAGAACCTACTTCAAAGAGTCCGTGATATTTCTGGGTATTACACCTATCCGTTTTAAAGACCAACCTGCAGTCCCGCCGGAAGGTGGTTACATCCAATTCAGTGTTCTGCTCCCTAATGAAGAACAAGACATCTTTATCGGTAAGGTATCATAGACTATAATGTATCAATATCATAGACTATAATGGAGGGCCTACACATTCTCTTCAGGTCTATTTTTACATTCAGTCGCTTAATCACCATGGAATCTCCAATTGCTTGAATGGTCTCTGTATCATCCGCTACCAGAACTAATCCTTTGCTGGTCTCATTGATGTTCCCGATTTTAAGACATTTCCGGTCACCGTGAAGGGTAACCTGGAGGTCTTTCTTCATCTCACTGCTGGACACAGTTGAGCCATCCTCTCTGCTGACAAACGCAACCTGAGGTATCTTGAACTGGTTTCACATCTGCCCCTAACTACCTCAGCATACCTACGTGGGTGCATTGGGGCCGGGGCAGGTTTATGAACTACAGTTACTTCCTTAGGATTTGAGGCAAATTTTCAAAACCCTCAATGAGAGCTGTGAAAGCCGCTCAGAAGAATTTGAGACAAGGCAATAATCTCCTCTTGGTAGCAGCACTTTTACATTTGGGGTTTGCTAGATAGGAAAACAAGCCATCTAGTTCAGCCAAAACATCGTGGGCCAACGGAACCGAGCTGCCAGGCCTGCCCCCGGCTTGCAAAAACTGTTCAATGAGTGGGTTCATACCCTCCCAGGTGATCACTCCTATCCACTTCTGAACCGTCATTATCAGAACCAGTATTTGAGGAGGTCGAAGGAAAAACCTCTGGCCTCCTCCTTTGGCTAGACTTCTTACCTACTTCTCTAACGTCGGTAAAGGTCAAAGATTCCCTGACAATAGTGTATGAACAAAGTGCTTGCTGTATTCCTTCTATCCAAATATAGTGGACACAAGTGTGATGACTACCTGCAGCAAGCCCTTAGCTGGAGAACTTCTATATTCTCTTCTCATTCTTTGCACCTCTTTGCTACTACTGGATCAAATGATGTGTGTAATCAAAGATCAACACACAGTTACAAATTACGATCCTCAGTCTAAAAGAGCGCGAGCAGGACTAAGGGTAAAGGCCCCTTTGCTTGTAACAGGGACTTGTGACCAAGAGTCGTTGCCATTCTTTTCGCCACGATGCGATGGGTGCTCGAACAAATTGTGCACTAAAATACTCTGAATCCCCATTAAAAGGATATGAATTGTCTTAAAAATAAGGGCGCAAAAATGTAACAGTTCTCAAACAGCAAGATTGTAAAACTGGGGAAGGTACACACTTGTCTACCAGCTCAAAACAGTATAGATGCGTATGTATCTACTTAAAACATTCCACACTGTCATTATCGGTATTGTTAATTCATGTCTGGCCTTCCTAACAGACTTTCTAGGACTATGTAGGAGAGACTTCCTGCACATAGGAGACGCTCAGAGGATCACAATTAGACTTTTTATGGAATGCATGTCAAACTGTAACTACAGATTCACATTTAGCAAACTGCAAATCACTTGAAGGCTTTCTGTTCAAGTACAGCCATCTTTGCTGTCAAATGAAAAGATAGGGAATTGATCTGCAGCCACACACACAACTAAAACTCTGTCCTTTTTACTCTTTGATTCTAACCTTAAATCAACACTATAATGTTACAAGAGATCCTATAACAAAATCCAGTGAAATGTTTTAGACTCATTAAGCTATATGTTCATACTGTTGTCATAATAAAGTTGTGAGATTTCCTAGTAGATGTGTAAAGTGTAAGACCTTACACAAGAGATCCTCAGAAGGATCTCTTTACCTAGTTTAAAGATTCTTTTGCATTGTTGCAAAGAAATTATTATGTTTGAAGATGACAGTCTTTTCTAATATTTATTCTATGTATTATGAATAATCTGAAATAATCTGCTCTTTTTATCTGTTTATTTAGAAATAAAAATGAGCATAAATTAAAGTCTAATTTTTCCATAAATGATGATATTCATGCTGAAAGAGGTGATTGGTGCAGTCAGACTATGCCGCCTTCTTCCCCGGCACCATCTTTGTCATCGGTCCGGTCAACATACAGCCAAGCTGTGTTACGTTCTCCACAAAGAAGGACAAAAGTTGATCCATTACGAGAGTAAGTTTGTTTGATAATTTTATTTTATCCATCGGGTATGACATATAAGTTATATCTAGCAAAGCTGAATATAAAGTTTGACCGACAATCATATCTCATCCTTTGGCTTTTCTACTTTTTCATATTCTATTGACATGTCAGATGTTGGTTAGATGAAACACATTAAGTAATTAGCATATTTCAAAGTATTTTTTCATAGATTGTCAGTTGTTTGGTCTAAAGCCAATCGTTAACTATTGTTATATTGTGCTTTATAGTTTACCACTGCAAGAAATTTTTTTTTAGATATTTAATATATTTTAGATTACACAAATTCAAAAAACAAGTGGCCGAAATAAATATTTTCAAAGAATACTTTTACACATAAGTAATTTAATGAATTTTTCTTTAGTTAGATTTAATTGCCCTTTAGAAAAATTTTTGTTACATTCCATTATACCTCTACCATTTTTAAAAACTGTTACTGTACAACAGTAATGTTAATATTATGTTTTATTGTACAAAGTTATGAAATGCTTATGCAAATTGTCTATCCATTTTAATTGTGGAAGTAAAAATGCTACAATGTTGGTTAGAATTACAGAAAACAGGTCGGTGCCTGTAGGTTGTTTTTCTACTGCATGAATCCACATAAGTAGTTGTTAACATATTTTGACAAGTTAAATGGTGTTTTCTAAAATAAACCGTCTTGTTACAGACTTCTGTGTTTGATATATTAAGTGTACTGCATATTAGCATTTCTGATCCCGCTATATGCACCCATAATTTTGGTACTGGGTCTGATTCTTTCAATAATTAAAGTTTCAACTGTTTCATTATCGACTTTTAACAAACAAAAAAAAAAAAAATTTTTTTACTTGCTAAAAATCTCACCAAACATCCATTGTTTATAAGCTTAAACACTGAAGGTGTAATCTGTAACTGTAAATGTGTTCATATTACAATCTGAAATTATTAATCTCATGTTACCATGTCCATTTTGACCTGTTCTAGCATGATGAATAATATCTTACCCTTGCAAATAAGTAATCCGTTACATTTTGCTCATTTTTACATACTTTACATACTAATGAAATTACTCTATTCTGTTGCTTTGAAACAAAATGATCGTAACAATAATATTTCAGTACTGAGTCTGATTAAATACCGAATGAAAATTTACTAATTACAATTGTATTAAATGTGTCTTACTGTATTGTAAATTTAATAATAAATAAATATTTATTCTGATCAGAACATAGTAATATGTAGATCATGTTGATATGAGTATTAGTACAAAAGTAGTAGTAATATGAGTAAGTACAAAAACAAGTAAAAAACAGATTTGTTTAAAGTTCATAATTATTATTTATACAACCATGAAATAATGTTAAGGTAAATACGGTAAATAAATATAAAAAATTACCACTAAATAATTCACAATGCAGAAACTGATAATTAAAATTATTTTGAGCAGATATATGTATGTTGAACAGAATGCAGAAAAATCATGTTTAAAATAGCATCAGAAGCATAATAAGGCCCTTTCTCAAAAGCCAAAACATTTGTGTTGAGTTATACTAGTTCTGTCATTTGGTTTGATTGATATTATTATTTTTTAAGAAGAAGTAACTTCTTTTTAGGAAAGATTACACATTTATAAATATAAACAAATGGATAAGTTAATATATATATATAATTTTCTAAATGTAGATCTACATGATTCATGTTTATTCATGCCAGATAATGATCTTGACAGCCTATATTTGTATCTCAAAAACCCGTTCTGGCTTTTTGAGAGAGTCTCTAGTGATGACATTATACTTTATATGTAGGCATAATAAATAATTAGTAAACTTAGCATTTTATTAAGTGCTTCAAATCAAAACAATATGGTTTGATTTTATGGCAAAAAAAAAACAGTTTTATTATCAGATTAGAACTTTACATCTACTAAAGCACCCAGAAATTTCATTTTGTGGGCAACAGAAATACTGTCTTTATCATTAATGAGAATTCCACACGATCAGTTATGTTACATCTACCTGAAAGCAAAATTCAATTTATTAATATTTATAATTGGACGGTTACAATCCATTCAGTGAATAATTTTTTGAGTTGCTACAGTACAATTGTCAATCCTTTTAGATAATTCTCTTCAGATGTAGATACAATTGTACATCTGTAAAGGGTTATAATGAATGGCTCAAGATTTTGAAGCAGGTTAAACAGTTAGAAAAACAGGGGTCGGGTACACTTTCCCTGAGACACTCCATGTTCTTCACCTTGAAGTGAGGACCTAAATTTTATGTTTGTATTCTTATCAAAACTACTTGTATTTGGTAAAGTATGATGTGATTTAAACCAATTATAAGTGTCCCCTTTTGATATTATACCTGCTAAGGTTTTTGTCAGTAAAAGATTTGAAACCAAATAGAGTGCTTTACTGAGATAGTAAAAAAATTGAAATAGGATCTTTTTATTTTTTAGAAAACTTAAAATATCTTCAAAAAACTGGGAAATGGATGTATTACTTTCTTAAAATCATAGTGAAATTGTTAATACAGTATACTTTTCAAGAAAAGTTAAAAATCAATATTTCATATTTTTTTAAATATTTAAGAAAATACATACAACAATGAAAAGAAAATAATAAAGGTGGAAATTAGCAATGCACGAGGAAACTGAGACAGGTCGCTTTATGTTTGCTATGTGTATAATTATATGAAGAGCATTTGTGAGAAAAACACCAAGACAGGCAATTATGACGCATGACAGAGACAGTGCGCAAGCGGCCACTCTTGAACCAGTTGCGTTGCAAGTAGCATGTAATTAGCAGATAGATGGTTTTGAGGTTAAGTGGAAGATGCAAAGTTGTTTTTTGTTGAAGAAGACAATCTTCTGATTAATTTAATCAAAGAAACTAGGTCCTTATATGATCCTCAAAATGAATTGTGTAAAGATTTGTGCATTTAAAATAATATTTGGAGTGCTATTGCGAGAAAATTAAACAAAAATTGTTATTTTTTGTAATATTTTAATTTTGATTTTTACAATGTACAAAATTATCAGTTTTGATTTATTCTAGTTTATCCTGTTAATACGGTTTTCTTACCAAGAAACTGCTTCTGCATCTGAATTTAAAAAATCTTTCAAATGATCTCATATTTTGAACCCGGTTCTGCTTCCATAGCCTCCTGCTCAATTCAAAGATTGTATTATTATTTGGAGCTGCTTCTTCAGCAATTAACTGGTAAACAGTTGAAGAGAATTTTCCAAGTATCCAACATGTAGCTGATTATTTAAACAACATGCAACTAATACCAAGTCGACATAGGTCTCAGGTAAATTTTCTATACTAGAGTAAAATATTCTGAATAAAAAAATATTTGGCTTAGCAAACCAAATATGTTTACTGAAACTCTTCTTGCTCCACACAAGCAATAATTAAATGTCTACTTAGTTGTGTCATTTTTGGCAATTTTTCTGGATATTACTTCCATCACAGCTGTCAAATGCAAACACTTCATCGTCGATTAAAAAATGGTTAAACTTTTTATTAGTTCTCAGAAGATTCCTTGATCCAGGAAAATTTAAATCACCTGTTAGAATTTTCTTTCCTATAGTAGATTACAAAATCTACTACAGGAAAGTAGATTCCATAAGCAACAACATCCACTGCTATAAATTTGTAACTATTGTTACAAATTAGCTATTGTCCACAATAGCTAAAAATACATTTGAAAAATTATTTTGTAATTAAATAATAAAAAACCACTGTCTCCTGGTGCCCTTTATGCAAATATGCTTGCAATCTATGGCACCAGTACAATTCAGGAAATTTTATTTATTCCAAAATTCTTTGTCAGTGCGTCCCTCTCTGTTAGTAAAGGCATAAAAATGGGTAAAAGTTTCTTTTTGAAATGTTTAAGAACCTCTTTTACCATTATTGAAATGTTAAAGGCAGATATACGATACACTAAAGAAAAAGAAGTATAGCTTTCTCCCATAGCCGTGAACCTGCAAATAAAAAAGAGTATAAGTTGAATATAAAAAATAAAACTCTGTTCTGAAAAAAGGAGCATATTGTCAGTGATTGTTTACAACCTTTTAGGATGATTTGTTAATTGCAGTCAAAATATTACATACATACATATACAGAGATGAACTTTCATTATAATTATACATAACATTTTTAATTTTTTGTTTCAGATGTGATTGTAAAAAATGATGGAAGCATATAAGATTCTTATAACTGTTATAACATAAAAGAAATTGCAGTTCTGGTTGAGCTGCAAAATCTACAAATTTCAAGTGGGACTTTTTTAAAAGGTTGAGATTTTTAAAACAAGTTCTGATGGAGAAAATACTGAAAGGATTAAAAATACAGATTCAGATTCAATTTTCTTCCATGTCATTCATTTTCTGCTGCCTTATCCCAGCCATCTACTTCAGCTCTTGAGCAACAAGTAAACGATAACAAAAATTCACAGTCCTCATTACAAATTCCACCACCTTCATCCCTGAGGACCAAACCTCACATATCACAAAACATCATGATGAATTTCTACAGCTTATGATGGAGAGAGAAGAAGGTTGACATAAATTAATGCAGGGACTGAGTCAAACGAAAAGCGAAGAAATTAATGACAATGATACATTTGGTAATCACGTTAAGTCAATTTTAAAAATTGTCACCGTGATTGAAACTACAAGTTTAAAATTAAATTTTTACTATAAAATATGAAACATTACATTTGGACTTACAGGAAGGAAGACCAACATCTACATCTATTTCTTCAGCTACAATATCTACATTTTCTCCTATTTGTGGTGCTTCCGCCCTTGAACCACTTCAAGCAACAAATTTTTTAGTTTATTAAGTGCCACAGCTATACTTCAATGATGGAAGGAAATTTTTACAAAGATTATCCTAGTGTTATATAATCTAATGAACGTCAATAAAATGTAATTGTTAACAAAATTGTACATATACGTACTGTAATGTGATTGAATGTTTTTCTCAAGGTGCAATACTTTTGCATCTGGTTTTGATAGCTTTTTTTAATTAAACATAATACGTAATTAAATATTGCCTTTGATTCAGTCTGAAAAAATTCCTAAATTTATTCCTTTAATGATAAGTGGTTATTAATTAACACAGAAAAAACCTTCTGTGCTTTTAGTTTTGTACATTCAACCCATTTCTCTTTGTGTTTTTCCATATAAGTAATATAACATTATGTAATCATCCTCTTCTTCTTCAACCAGTATTTGTATTAGATGATTTGAAGTCATATTACATTTACAAATTGAAAATACGTACATGTGTTCACAAGGCATTGGATCAACTGATGATATCAAATTCAATGGCATTGAATATTGTCGTGGTGTCTGTTGTGTTCACCAAATTGATGAAGTGACCGACAACACTGTCTTCATTTCCTGTCTCTGTCATGTATTGCCAAATGCCACCTTAACAGAGAAAAAATAGTAATTAATTAAGTATGAACATTGCATAAAACACAACAGAATAGAAAATGATAATGTCGGGATTATAATGGAATTTAATCAAGATTTTTATTCTTAAATTTTTTTATGTTATTTATTTAATAGCCTACTTTTATATGTTTAGCCTCCAGAACCACTGTAAGGTATAATTTCAGAGGATGAATGAGGATGATATGTATGAATGTCTTGTACAGTCTCAGTTTGACCATTCCTGAAATGTATGGTTAATTGAAACCCAACCACCAAAGAACACCGGTACTCACAATCTAGTATTCAAATCTGTATAAAAGTAATTGCCTTTACTAGGATTTGATTATTATTTAAATAAAACTTAATTAATAGTCTGTCTTTAAATTGTTCTGATTGTGTTTCAGTCCTAGCAATCCTTTATGTGCTTCTCTGTATGTTGGAAATATTGTTGGACAGGTAACAGAAACTGATCTTCTGAGAATTTTTTCTAAGTAAGTGGCACATTTACTAATAATACTTTATTATTAAATTTTAAAATATGTTTACTAGATGCGTAATGTTTAAGCACAGTATCATTAAAAAAAAAGTAATTAAAAGGTTTAAGCACAAATTTTAATTTTGTAACCGATTATTTTCTTATAGTTAGAAAACTATACTGTTATCCTCTCTGTGACTGATTTTAGCATTTATCACAAGATGTTTTAGAGAAACATCATCTTTACAACATATACGATTTGTGTTAAAAAAAAGACTGAGATTTCATAATAGCGTATCAACCAGTGCATAGATCATAATCCAAGTAATGCTTGCTAGTGGGAACTTTGAGGAAACAAAGCCATTTGGCATGGCAAACTAAATTTTTTATTTTTAAGATATAACAGTTGAGATAAAAACACTCAAATTATTCTCTCATTGAATGTTTAACGATGTGAAAATGAAAGATCTTACAGAATGATATGTTGGTGTTAAATTTTCCTTCAAATACTACAACTTTCATAGAGATTTTAAAAATATTTCATCAAGTCTATGTTTTGGGAAGTCTGTATTAGCAAATTGCTGTGCTGTGAATGGTTCAGTCATTTTAAGGATTGATCGATGAAGATCCTAGACCTGGATAATCTTTCACATCAGCAAACCATGCTAATGTTGATGCAGTTTGTGAAGATCACTGCATAGCTGCCCTAGAGATTACTAAGGAAGCGCCACCAGCCCATTAGCGTAGGATCAATCATGCCATGCAATTTTAATGGAGAAATTAACATACATCGTATCTCTGCAAATTTGTGTCTTTTGTTTGCAGAAAGAAAATTGTGTTAACATCAGTGAAGTTTCTTGATTGTGCTAGTACCAGTGAGAACTTATTAAAAACATTACAACAGGAGTAGAGACTTAAGGTTTATAATGATGAAGCCAAGACCAGTCATTGCAGTGGGTGAGGAAAGGATCACCCCCAACCAAAAAAAATACCATATAAGGTGATCAAATATGAAGAATGGTGTCGGGATTTTTTTTGACTGGAAAGGCCATGATCCTTCATGAATTTGTTCCGTGAAGTCCAGTAGTAAACAAGTAATTCTACATAGAAGTTTTTTGATGTTTGAGGGATCCTGTTTGCAGAAAGAGAACTGAGCTACATGAAAACCAAAGTTGGATATCAAGTTTTTTTTTTGTGATAGTAAAAGTTTCTAAATAATCTTTTTTGAGAAAAACTTATGAAAAAGTTAGAGCCTGAAGTAGCCACCGTATTAGTAATTTACATAGTATGTTTATACAAGATCTTGCGATAATATGTAAAAATACAAATTATTATTTAATGTAAGAAATACAATAACTTACATTAGCATTGCATACTAATATAATTAATATGTAATAATTATATTACATTATTCTAGTATTTCTTTAACTTCATTCAGTATTTACCAATTTGTTTCTGGATATTGGTTTGATCACATTATTTGAAAATTACAAATTTATACAATGGTTGTTCAGTAATCAAAAGGACAAACGGCAATAACAAAAATACTATTTAATTGAATAAACTGAAATTGTCTGACATTCAGTTGGCACTCCTGACAAAGAAAATATCAGCTGTTCAAAAAGAATATAATCTCTTTTGTTTCCTTCAAATATCGGCTTTGCTTGAAATGTATACCATGTAAGAACAGTGTGCTGCAGTAATATTTTTATTTTCTAAAGTTGTAAAACCACCAAAATTCACTCATAGTTAAAACAGTATGATAAAAAAGTTTATTGACCATCTACATTTTTTTAATTGGGTTGAATTATTTAATTGGACAGAACAGTGTCACCGATTTTCATCTTACTTGGATATGAATAGAAGTTTCAGTTGATGCTTTGCAAAATCACATTTATAATGTGTTTTTACAAGAACACATAAGAGTTAGGGAATTTGCTGAAATTTGTAGTATGAATATTGACGCTATCTATTCCATTTTTAATGATTAACTGAATTATTTCAAGCTAGCTTCCAAGACAGTAGAATAAAAATCACAGACACCCAAATTCACTTTTGTACAACTTAAAACAACAGTACATCACATAATACTTGTAATATATGATGAAAGTTGGATTTGTTGTTTTGAGCTGGAATCCAAATGCCAGAATATGGAATGAAAACATCCAAGTTCACCTGCCAGGAAAAGATTCAAAACCTATGCATCAGCTGGTCAAGTGATGCTAATGCTGTTTTAGGACTTTAAAGGCCCAATTTATTGCAATTATTTGAAAGAAAAATGTACACTTTACAGTGTGCGATTGCGACATGTTAGAAAATAGAGTGAAACCCTTAATAATAATAATGAGAAAACATCCTGGTTCTTTCTCAAAAGATGTAATTTTTCTGTGTGATAACACTTGTACCCATACCGCTCAAAAGACATACAAAGCTATTCAAATCTCAGGTCGGGAGGTATTGCCACATCCACCTTATGGTCCTGATTTTGCACCATCAGATTTCTTTTGTCTTAAAAGAGTTTTTACATGGTGCTTAAGTTCAGCAACAATGAGCAGAGAACACAGTACACCAAAGTGAACCGTTTTGTACTACTGGAATAAGAAAATTCACAGAAAGAGAAAGATGAGACAAATGCCTAAATGTACCCAGAGATTATTTTGAAAAGTAGCATTAGTTAAATTGTCAGTGAATAAATAATTTTTGTAGTTATTTGTCTCTATTTATTGAATGACTCTTGTATCTTATTATTTAAAATGAACAATCCTACAGTAATGAAAACATCTCATAATTTCTTTTGATTGAGGTCATTTTTTTCCTTTATAAATATGGTAAATTTTTTATACAAGTTGTATCAAAAGTAAGGATTGATTTATGTGGGCATGTGTTATTGTGAGTGAGAATAGTTCCTGACAAGAACATCCACGTCACTAGTTTTGAATTGCACCCTTAATTATGGAAAATGTTTCACAACTTCTATCATCTCTTTGAATTCTTCAAAGATGTTTTAAGAGTCATCAATTTTCTACAGACAAAATGCAGGGAGCAATGCATCAATAGTTGGATGACAACCAGAAACTTTCTTTTTTTAAAGAATAACCAAAACTTGTGGACTGCTTAATGAAGTGCATACAAAAGGAAGGAGACCTGTGGAAAAATTATCTGGTTGTTCAACTCTTACATTTGGGTAACTAGATTAAAAAAATATAGTGCAGTTTATACTGATTTTTTAATGTCCTTGTAAAAAACATAAGAAATAATAAAAACAGTTTACAAAACCACTGTGTAACAGGACAAACCTATAACAGTACAACCACAACTTGCTTAAAACACTTGTAAATGTCTTGGGCAGTCATCTCCTCTACCCACCAGGTCATTTAGAAACCTGCTAGGCAGTAGCCACTGCTGTTTGTTACTGTATACTTGTCAACCAACCATTTCATTGTATTGTAGAACAACTGATTTATGTATCGACTTGATTGTTAATTCAATTAACACTTTAGTAAATATCTCCATGGAGAAAGTATTGATTCCATTTCATGTTATGTTTTGCCTTCTACATATTAGTGCTTCCTGTTTTGAGTTGGCCAACATGAATGATAAAATTTGTTTAATGAGGAAGCAATTGAACCCTTGAATGACACTTTGGTGACTTCTTTATTGAAAGAACACAAATTTTACTATGGTATCTAATGTTAATCAATTTTTTAAAAATTATTCATATGTTAAAAATTAAATAAACTTGTTGATATAATTTGGATTTGGATGATATATTATTTCTTTATATTTTTAAATTAAGAATTATAATTATACTAATAAATATGTTACATTTTGTTTGATATTTTAATTAAATGTTCTCATTTTTACAGATACGGTCCTGTAGTTAGTGTAAGAATTTTACCAGAAAAAAAGTGTGCCTTTGTTAACTACAAAAATAATAATAGTGCTGCATTAGCGATGAGTAACCTGAATGGAAAATCTCTACTTCCTTATACTCCTTATGTTAACATAAAATACCCTTCAAAGGCTGTCATTAATATTGCACCAAGGTAATCAAAATTATATGCCTTGTTATGCAGTGCTGTACTTAAATATTTTTATATATATGAGGGGTGTTTGATAAGTTAGTGCAGAGTCAAGAGATTGTACTCGTAGTATATTGTTGTTCGTAATTTTGTTGTTGGCAGTGTTTGTGTCAATCAAGTATTGTGATTTGTAAAAATGAATGAAAGAGAATTTTATGTAATAATCAAACATTGCTTTATCAAAGATAAAACTATAGAAAAATAGAACCAAGCTCAATAATTATTATAGTGAGTCAGCTCGTTTGATTAGAACAGTTTAGATGTAGTTCAGTTGTTTTCAGTGTATCATCATAACAGCAAAAATGGCACTGTCATTCCAGAAGATAAATGTTCTAGAATGATAAACATTCCATACAGCCTATTGAGATTGCAAGTCTAGAGAATATTGAAAAATTCTGTGATATGTTGCTAGAGAAGATTGAAAGTGCACGAGTTCACCAATACAATATGGGCATCTCAAATGAAAGGTGTATCATACATGAATATTTACATGTACAAAGACTGTCCATAAGATGGGTACCAGGTTAGCTTACAGTCGATCAGTAGCGTGAACAAGTAAATGTTTTTAAACATGGTTTGGGATTGTTTCAACATAACTGAGAGAATTATGCACCATTTCATAATGGACAGTGACTGTTATGAATAGTGATATATCACTATTGATTTAAAACTCAATAACAGTCAAGACAGTGAGCTACATTCTGGGAACTTGGTATAATGAAGGTGAAAAACCTTCCATCAGCAAGAAAGGTGATGACCACTGTTTTTTAGGAGCTTGTGGCTAATCTTCATTGACTTTTAGGAGAAAGTAAAATGATAGCAAGACATTGTTATGCAACTTTGCTAGATTATTTAAATGAGGAAATAAATTAAAAAAATTATAACATTTGTAATTTGAGTAATTAACTCAGCGTCAAATAATGGGCAGGCAGGAGTAGGTTTCGTGATGAACAAGAAGATAGGGAGGAGAGTGGAGTATTTCAAGACGCATAGCGATAGAATCATTGTAATAAGGATAAAATCAAAACCTAAACCGACAACGATTGTTAACGTCTATATGCCTACAAGCGCCCATGATGATGATGATGAGGTAGAGTATGTATACGAAGAGATTGATGAAGCAATTAAACACGTAAAAGGAGATGAAAATTTAATAATAGTTGGAGATTGGAATGCAAGCATTGGAAAAGGCAAGGAAGGAAATATAGTGGGTGAATACGGGCTGGGCAAAAGGAATGAAAGAGGGGACCGACTTATAGAGTTTTGCACGAAGTATAATTTAGTAATTGCCAGCACCCAATTTAAAAATCATAATAGAAGAATATACACTTGGAAAAAGCCAGGCGATACTGCAAGGTATCAGATAGATTATATCATGGTTAAGCAAAGATTTAGAAATCAACTCGTTGACTGCAAAACTTATCCTGGAGCAGACATTGATAGCGACCATAATTTTGTGATAATGAAATGTAGATTGGGGTTTAAAAACCTGAAGAAAAGGTGTCAGATGAATCGGTGGAATCTAGAGAAGCTCCTCTTCTTCAAGAGGAGGTAAAGAAGAATTTTGAGGAGGACATCGCAAGAGGTCTGAGTAAAAAAGATAAGGTAGAAAATGTAGAAGAAGAATGGGAGAATGTTAAAAAGGAAATTCTTAAATCAGCAGAAGCAAACTTAGGCGGAATAAAGAGAACTGGTAGAAAACCTTGGGTTTCAGACGATATATTGCAGCTGATGGATGAACGTAGAAAATATAAGAATGCTAGTGATGAAGAAAGTAAAAGAAACTATCGGCAATTAAGAAATGCTACAAACAGGAAGTGCAAACTGGCGAAAGAAGAGTGGATTAAAGAAAAGTGTTCAGAAGTGGAAAGAGAAATGAACATTGGTAAAATAGACGGAGCATACAGGAAAGTTAAGGAAAATTTTGGGGTACATAAATAAAAATCTAATGTGTTAAAGATGGTACACCAATATATAATACGAAAGGTAAAGTCGATAGATGGGTGGAATATATTGAAGAGTTATACAGAGGAAATGAATTAGAAAATGGTGTTATAGAGGAAGAAGAGGAAGTAGAGGAGGATGAAATGGGAGAAACAATACTGAGATCTGAATTTAAGAGAGCATTAAAAGATTTAAATGGCAGAAAGGCTCCTGGAATAGACGGAATACCTGTAGAATTACTGTGCAGTGCAGGTGAGGAAGCGATTGATAGGTTATACAAACTGGTGTGTAATATTTATGAAAAAGGGGAATTTCCGTCAGACTTCAAAAAAAGTGTTATAGTAATGATACCAAAGAAAGCAGGGGCAGATAAATGTGAAGAATACAGAACAATTAGTTTAACCAGTCGTGCATCAAAAATCTTAACTAGAATTCTATACAGAAGAATTGAGAGGAGAGTGGAAGAAGTGTTAGGAGAAGACCAATTTGGTTTCAGGAAAAGTATAGGGACAAGGGAAGCAATTTTAGGACTCAGATTAATAGTAGAAGGAAGATTAAAGAAAAACAAACTAACATACTTGGCGTTTATAGACCTAGAAAAGGCATTCGATAACGTAGTCTGGAATAAAATGTTCAGCATTTTAAAAAAATTAGGGTTCAAATACAGAGATAGAAGAACAATTGCTAACATGTACAGGAACCAAACAGCAAAGTAATAATTGAAGAACATAAGAAAGAAGCCGTAATAAGAAATGGAGTCCGACAAGAATGTTCCCTATCTCCGTTACTTTTTAATCTTTAGATGGAACTAGCAGTTAATGATGTTAAAGAACAATTTAGATTCGGAGTAACAGTACAAGGTGAAAAGATAAAGATGCTACGATTTGCTATAGTTTTGATGTAGTAATTATAGTAATTTGATATAGTAATTCTAGCCGAAAGTAAAAAGGATTTAGAAGAAACAATGAATGGCATAGATGAAGTCCTACGCAAGAACTATCGCATGAAAATAAACAAGAACAAAACAAAAGTAATGAAATGTAGTAGAAATAACAAAGATGGACCACTGAATGTGAAAATAGGAGGAGAAAAGATTATGGAGATAGAAGAATTTTGTTATTTGGGAAGTAGAATTACTAAAGATGGACGAAGCAGGAGCGATATAAAATGCCGAATAGCACAAGCTAAACAAGCCTTCAGTAAGAAATATAATTTGTTTACATCAAAAATTAATTTAAATGTCAGGAAAAGATTTTTGAAAGTGTATGTTTGGAGTGTCGCTTTATATGGAAGTGAAACTTGGACAATCGGAGTATATAAGAAGAAAAGATTAGAAGCTTTTGAAATGTGGTGCTATAGGAGAATGTTAAAAATCAGATGGGTGGATAAAGTGACAAATGAAGAGGTATTGCGGTAAATAGATGAAGAAAGAAGCATTTGGAAAATATAGTTAAAAGAAGAGACAGACTTATAGGCCACATACTAAGGCATCCTGGAATAGTCGCTTTAATATTGGAAGGACAGGTAGAAGGGAAAAATTGTGTAGGCAGGCCGCGTTTGGAATATGTAAAAAAAATTGTTGGGGATGTAGGATGTAGAGGGTATACTGAAATGAAACGACTAGCACTAGATAGGGAATCTTGGAGAGCTGCATCAAACCAGTCAAATGACTGAAGATAAAAAAAAAAAAACAACATTTGATGAAAAAGATTGTCCTTTTTTACAAAAACAACACACCAGCTCACTTTTTTCTAATAGCGACAGCACACTTTTCACATTAGTTTACTAAATTCTTCTTCCCCCCTACTTCCCAGACATATTAACTTTGGACCGTTAACTTTTTCAATATATGAAAAAGTGGCCTATTGGAAAGAGATTTACACAAAATGATAAGTTACTGCTGTCCTGTTGTGAAAACTTGTTGCTACCTGTTGCGAAAACTTGGATAAATCATACTATAAAAATGGGGTCGATAAACTTTACCATCATTGGACTAAGTGTACAGACTTAAAGAAGATGTTAGAAAACAGAAAAGATGTTTACTGAAAAATTGTCTTTTGTAGTTTTCCAAGTACTTTACAAAACACCCCTCATCTGAAAAAAATTATTGTAAAAGACGCGTATAATTTTTTATTTAAAGTATAAATTGAATTAATAATACATTTATTACTTACAGCATTCTTAATGGTATTATATTTTATTAGTGTGTGTGTTTGCTTGTTTTTGGTTATTTCTATAAAAGTTATTTTCTTAATATATTCATCTAATTAAATGATATTCTTGGAATTTTTAGCTTACAAAAGTCTTCGTAAGCTACTTCCATAAGCTTACGTAAGTTTAGATAGAGGTTTTTTTGGTAATTCACTGGTTGGTTTTTTATGATTAATATCTATATGACCTTCAAGCTTCTACTTGGAAATATTAAATGCAAAATTTTAATGCTTGAAAAATGCAAACTTGATTAGGATTCAGACTCCAGAGACCTTTCAGAAAAAAAATTAATCATTAAACATTTTCTGTGGAGATCATTTATTTTTGTCTTCTGTATTCTAACTGTGCTGTAAAATTTTGAAGGCTGAACCCATATTGTGTACAAATATGGAGTATGGTCCTGTCCTGAGCAACACTTAGATTGCATTTTTTTTTTTTAAGAATAATATTAAATAAGTTATATTTTATTTTTAAAAATAATCGTGGGAAAAGTTGGATTCTTTGTTAAACTTTATAATACTGTATTTTTACCTTTGTTAACAGATCTTTAAATTAAAATCAAGATTTGAAAATATTTTCTGTTAAAGTTGGTGTTAGTTAAATTGAAGTTCAAGCTGCTATAAAGTACTTTTTTAAAAGGTTTAACCATGACTGATATATAAAAATAGTTAAAATCCACATTAAAGAATCCTCATTCTTTTAGTCAGTAAAAAACTCGAGCAGCTGAATTTAATTGTGGTCATACATTCATTCAAGTTGATGAACATTCGGGACTCCCAAAAACTGTTACAACCAATGAAATCAAGACAAAAGTCCACTTTATAGGTGTTCAGTATCATATGTTATTTCCTCTGTATTTCTTATAAATAAATTTAACTACTCTCTTGTCTTCTTCTTTATAGAAAGCTGAATATTCAGTTGGCTTAATTACAACTGA
Organism: Lycorma delicatula; assembly: GCF_047948215.1. Taxonomy (NCBI): domain Eukaryota; kingdom Metazoa; phylum Arthropoda; class Insecta; order Hemiptera; family Fulgoridae; genus Lycorma; species Lycorma delicatula. The sequence continues at coordinate 347,895,127 of NC_134455.1, read as the reverse complement.
TGTTTAATATATTTTATTATTTTTGATCATCTACAATTATGACAATTATGATCATCTCATCTCATACATCATAAACATAACAATGTAATTCATACTAAAAGTATTATACTTAAATAAGTAAACGTTAACAAAAAACAGCAAAACAACAACAACAAGTGTAACCAGTGTATTTTATTTAATACAAAATAATCCTGTGGATTACAGTACTAGAATAGTGGGAAATTAACGCGGACATTATTCAACTTACAGCCATATTAAATAATTACCAATTAAAGGCACATAAGCTTGATGACATTGCAAACATCTTGATAGATATTTTCCATTACAATTACATGTTTTGGGTATGAAAAAGTTTTTCATTTGATGGGTGCCGCATTTGATGATAGTTGACTAAAAATACATTTGAATGAACACTTCTTAAGGGTATTTTTAATTTGGCCGCAAATGAATCAGCACTTCCTCTGCCAGCAGAAAGATTTTCATCAGCTAAGTTACTGATGGTCGTATCTTTTTTCCACTTGTCTAAAGGCCAATGCTGGCAGAGAAAATTTCACTTTCCTGGGGTTGGTATTGAAAATATAGTGTCTTTTCCTGTAAATTTGATGCAAAAATCACCAGCCTTTTTTTTTAAAAACAGAAGAAAACCATAAATAAAAAGCCTTGGATGGTTTTTTTTATACTCACTTTCCTTCATATAGAATCTGCATGTTAACAGCATTTTCTGAAAATATATCTTGAACTCTTTTTAATTTTTTGAAATTGTACTTCCAGTTCTCCATAGTTATAGGATTTATTAGCTAACTGTTTCAACTTTATTTAAGAATTTAAGTACATCTAATTTTATTCTTAATTGCAACAAAATGTGTTTTCTCTTTAAATTCATGTTACATAAAATGGGAACATAGACAAATAAACAAAAATAAAAACTGAATTTAAATTCACTAATACACAATACTCTAAAACACTCACAAGAGAAACTGGATATAAAACTTTATGTACATTAAATTGTGTTTAAGAACACACAATACAGTTATGGAACAACATACAGTACTGTCCTGATGACAAAAAATAATTGAGCATTTTACTTATGTTACCGATTGAATGTCATATTAACAAGATTTCTTTTAAATTTAAATGTGTCTGTGATTACAAAAGGTAAATCTTGATCAAACCTGATCAGTATAAGACCTGGATATAAGCTTTTTTTATTCATTACTACTGATTGCATAAGTTATATCTTTAAGTAAAATTATAAATTATATCCTTACAATCTTATATAATAAGATAATAAAACAAAGAACATAATATTTTTTTCTTTAATAGTTAATAAACATTTAGAGATCGGTTCAATTGACTTTTGTTTTAGCAGTTGATAAATTCAATTGTCTTATTGTTGCCAACACAAGTTTTGTTTTCACTTTTATTTGCTGACTTAGTTGACATATTTACGTAGCACTTATTTAAAATCAGTTCTCTCTGCTTGTATTGAAAAGAATATACTCATAAATTTTAATGGGAATTTTTCAAGTCGCAACAATACATTAATAACATGTATTAAAATGATTCATATAGATAAATTATACGCAGTCTTTTCTGATTATTCTGTATTAGCAATACTTGACTTTAATAAATGTACAACAGTAAATAAATCTTCATTATTATAATTGAAGAAAATTAAATTTTTCTATTTATCAGACTTCAAAAGAAGAACATTCTCAATTCGTGTGTGCCATTTGTATGTTTCTTTTTTCTCCTTTCATAAGTTTTTATTGAATGCACCAAATTGACTAAACATTTTTTAAATGATGGCGGATGATCCTACAGTGATCTTGCTCTACTACTAACTGATTGAGTCAATAGAAAAAAATTCTGGTTAAAAAACGTTTTTCTGCAATATTGTATACATACTTGCTTTTGTACAATTTTTTTTGTATGCTGTCCAGATATTCAAAGTTCTGTTTACTGGGAAATAAGAAACTGCATTAGTTAATTTTTAATTAAATAAGACACATTGTATAATATAATTGATAAGAAAAATATATAAATGATATCTGTAGGTTTCTGGAAAACCAGCACAAGTCCATTTTTTAAAAATTGTATAAGTTTAACTTTAATCTACTTTGAGGGTGTTCTTTCTCATGGAACTTGCAGTTTTGAAGTAAAAACAGCGTGTTCTACATATATAATTGATAAAACTATTTTTGAAAACTAATAAAACTATTGACTTGAAAATATTATGTAATTGTACATCATGGTACAGTTACATTTTAATAGATTCAATACATCTATTGTATTGAATATATTATCATCAAATATCATCAATACATCATCCAATACATTTTAATAGATTCTACATGTTCATAGACATTTTAGTGGTTTGATAAAGAATTAAATGAAGGATTGATAGATTATACTTCTTATTTACCTGGTGTGGCTAAAAAAAAAAGAAACTGAATAATGTTATAAATCTTTAAGTTTTATTTTTATATATTTTTTTTAGCACACCTCAAATATAGAATATATTTTATTTTCCAAACCATACTACAGATTTTTAACAGATTTCAAGAATGAGGGAGTTTTCAGTTTGATTATATTTACAGAATGTAACATGAAGTTCTTCCAGGACTTCAGCCAATTCTAATCATGGAAATAATGGAAAAGGTTGATATAAACATTTATTCATATGTCCTCATTTCACTGGGGTAGCTAAAATCCGAGCAAAATCTTTTACTAGCCGTTTACATTTACTTGCAAATGAAGAATTTTAGGACATATGTTATACATACAGCCTAATCATTCCTGATATATTCTGGATTTAATTTTGTTTTTGTCTGGGCATAACTTTTCAAGTACACTAGTTTTGATGAACTTTTTTTCTTCTTAAACAATACAGGATAATCCATACCATTATCGAGTTATTAGATCATTAAAAAAAGTATAGGTGAAGAATTGTAATCTAGGTAGTTATCATTAGACAATTTTTTTCATGTATGATCCAATAAGGTACAATTTTTTCATATGAATTGAAAAAACTTTTACAATCTATATAAATAAAAATGTAAATGTTCGTTTGTTCAAAATCTTAAATCTCTGAAAGTTCTTCACAGATTGCTTTGAAATTTTGAAACAACGTTGCATTCAAATACGCGCGTGCTTTTGTACACCTAAGATGTCATACCTGTGGCAGGTAAAAACTTGCTTTTTTTTAAAAAAAAGCACTATCTGTTGGATATAAAAGCAACAACACTGTACTAAATATTTTACGATTCTGTTTCAGTGTTTCTGATATGTGTGTTTGCTGTAGACTAAAAAACTACTGGACCGATTTACACGCAGGGAAAAAGGGAAAGAGGAAAAAATCAAAAAAGGTTAAAGGGAAGAAGAGGAAAATGTAAAAAAGAAAAAAAGGGAAAATGGGGAATAGGAAAGGGGAAAGGAGAAAAAAGAAAAGGGAAATATAGAAAGAAAAATTGGGGAAGAATGTGAATGAATGAGGAAGTGGCGAAAGGGAAAGGGGATGTAGTAAAAATTAAAATGGGGGAAAAGGGAAAAGTTTCATAATGTTTATTTTGTTAATGTTTTATCAAACAATTGTGTTTATTTCGTAATTATGTTAAATTGTGTTCATTTAATGCATATATATATGGATTAAATGAACACAATTGAAATATATATATACCCTAATCTAGCAATAGCGAAGCATTGCCGGGTCTGCTAGTTAATAATAAAATGAAGTATGATAATAGTAATTTAATATTTTTAAAAAAATGTATTCTCACATTTTAGATAGCCTCTACTCATGTATGTTGTTCGACTCTGGACACCAAATCCTTTACATTTTTTTCCTTTAAGCTTTTAAGTCATTTCGAACAAGCCTATTTTGTTCATTTCTGTTACAAGCAGTCTCTTTTGTAGGCCTTCCCATATTTCCACTTTGACAAAGTTGAAAAACTAAAAAAAAACAGAAGAAGGTTTTAAAAACATTGATTAAAAATATTTTAATATATAACTTTAATCGACCACAAATAGAAAAACAAGAAAAAAAATATTGCAATGAAAAGGGAAAAATAAGTTTTCTACTATGTCATCAAATATAATCTTTGAAACCTGTTTAGTTAAGTTTTTTATCTTTAAGTCTTCTGTTAAGTCAAAAACAAATTTTAAAAATAACAGAATAAATAAAATATTTAATTAAATTTTATAATCTATTTCTTGTTCGCTCATAATTATTTAAAATTTGGACTTCAAAAAGTAGGTTTCAAAAATTTTGTTGATGGCTTAATAGAAAGATGATTTTTTCCCCTTTAAAGTGCAAATTTTATTTTTACTTCCTTGTTTGAAATAAAGGAAGTATTGTGATTGCAAAAAATGTTGGTTTTCAGATTTCAATTGCATAACTCAAAAATGATTAGCCGTAGAATGTTGAAATTTTGGATTTAGGACTGTTGTAACATCTAGTTGTGTACCTCCCTCTTTGATGGCAATTGACTGAACCAAAAGTGTCCAAAAAAGCCCAAAATCCAAAAAATGTTGTAACTGCAATAATAAGCCCTCCTTTAGAGCTTTTCAACAATACATCATAAGTAGTACTTATTTTTATTGGTTACAGAGTTGTAGCCAAATTAAATTTCGATGGATGAAACATTTGGATCTTAGAAGGGAAAGGCACATCGATTTGAATCAGACTTCATCTTTTTTTATTACCTTTTTTTTAATTTAAATATATTGATTTATTAATAATTATTATTAACATTAGAAAAAAATTTGATAATAAAAAATATATGTATGAAAAAATATCAGAAGTTATTAATGAAAGAAAATTTTATGTACTTTTCATTTTAAAAAAATGTGTATATATAATTTAATAGGCTTACAAGGAATTCATGTGGTGCCCATATAAGATTTTTTTATTTGGGGTAGATTCAATTACTTTTTCAAATATATATTACATATATTATATTTTAAAATTATTAAGTAAACATTAACAATTCATAAGCAGAAATAATTATTAATTAATTTCTGATTTATTTAATTAAATTGTAAATTAGAAAAAGAAGATCCCAAATTTATTAAACATGTGTATAGTTTGTTTTGGTAAATTTTTAATAATAATTTAAAAATTGTTTGTAAATTTATTCTGAAATTAATGCTAATGAACGTAATAAACAGATTGACTGGGCGGAGTAAAAAATATGTGTGTTGATAAACTGAGGTAGTTAATGCGTACACTGTACTAATTTATTCTTAAAGGCACTTTTATATTTGTCTTTTACTGTGATTTCTAATTAGTATTTGTATTTTACCTGTAATTTTAGTTGTGTCTTGTAAACTAGCTGTATGCCTACATTTTTGAGTTGTGACATGTCTGTAGTACCTTATGACTTGTTTGTACAAGGATCATGTGAGAAGTTCTCAGCCTGGCAAAGTAAACATAAGATTTTTTCAGAAACTTTATTTATTATTTTTCAATGTATTTGAAATTTGATACATTTAGACCAACAACTTTCCAACTTTTTAATGTCCTTAATATGCAAATCAAAACTTAAACCGACAACGATTGTTAACGTCTATATGCCTACAAGCACCCATGATGATGATGATGAGGTAGAGTGTGTATACGAAGAGATTGCTGAAGCAATTAAACATGTAAAAGGAGATGAAAATTTAATAATAGTTGGAGATTGGAATGCAAGCATTGGAAAAGGCAAGTAAGGAAATATAGTGGGTGAATACGGGCTGGGCAAAAGGAATGAAAGAGAGGACCGACTTATAGAGTTTTGCTCAAAGTATAATTTAGTAATTGCCAACACCCAATTTAAAAATCATAATAGAAGAATATACACTTGGAAAAAGCCAAGCGATACTGCAAGGTATCAGATAGATTATATCATGGTTAAGCAAAGATTTAGAAATCAACTCGTTGACTGCAAAACTTACCCTGGAGCAGACATTGATAGCGACCATAATTTTGTGATAATGAAATGTAGATTGGGGTTTAAAAACCTGAAGAAAAGGTGTCAGATGAATCGGTGGAATTTAGAGAAGCTCCTCTACCTCAAGAGGAGGTAAAGAAGATTTTTGAGGAGGATATCGCAAGAAGTCTGAGTAAAAAAGATAAGGTAGAAAATGTAGAAGAAGAATGGGAGAATGTTAAAAAGGAAATTCTTAAATCAGCAGAAGCAAACTTAGGCAGAATAAAGAGAACTGGTAGAAAACCTTGGGTTTCAGACGATATATTGCAGCTGATGGATGAACGTAGAAAATATAAGAATGCTAGTGATGAAGAAAGTAAAAGGAACTATCGGCAATTAAGAAATGCTATAAACAGGAAGTGCAAACTGGCGAAAGAAGAGTGGATTAAAGAAAAGTGTTCAGAAGTGGAAAGAGAAATGAACATTGGTAAAATAGACGGAGTATACTGGAAAGTTAAGGAAAATTTTGGTGTACATAAATTAAAATCTACTAATTTGTTAAACAAAGATGGTACACCAATATATAATACGAAAGGTAAAGTCGATAGATGGGTGGAATATATTGAAGAGTTATACGGAGGAAATGATTTAGAAAATGGTGTTATAGAGGAAGTAGAGGAGGATGAAATGGGAGAAACAATAGACGGAATACCTGTAGAATTACTGCGCAGTGCAGGTGAGGAAGCGATTGATAGATTATACAAACTGGTGTGTAATATTTATGAAAAAGGGGAATTTCCGTCAGACTTAAAAAAAAGTATTATAGTAATGATACCAAAAAAAGAAGGTGCAGATAAATGTGAATAATACAGAACAATTAGTTTAACTAGTCATGCATCAAAAATCTTTACTAGAATTCTATACAGAAGAATTGAGAGGAGAGTGGAAGAAGTGTTAGGAGAAGACCAATTTGGTTTCAGGAAAAGTATAGGGACAAGGGAAGCAATTTTAGGCCTCAGATTAATAGTAGAAGGAAGATTAAAGAAAAACAAACTAACAAACTTGGCGTTTATAGACTTAGAAAAGGCATTCGATAACGTAGACTGGAATAAAATGTTCAGCATTTTAAAAAAATTAGGTTTCAAATACAGAGATAGAAGAATAATTGCTAACATGTACAGGAACCAAACAGCAACAGTAACAATTGAAGAACATAAGAAAGAAGCCGTAATAAGAAAGGGAGTCCGACAAGGATGTTCCCTATCTCCGTTACTTTTTAATCTTTACATGGAACTAGCAGTTAATGATGTTAAAGAACAATTTAGATTCGGAGTAACAGTACAAGGTGAAAAGATAAAGATGCTACGATTTGCTGATGATATAGTAATTCTAGCCGAAAGTAAAAAGGATTTAGAAGAAACAATGAACGGCATAGATGAAGTCCTACGCAAGAACTATCGCATGAAAATAAACAAGAACAAAACAAAAGTAATGAAATGTAGTAGAAATAACAAAGATGGATCACTGAATGTGAAAATAGGAGGAGAAAAGATTATGGAGGTAGAAGAATTTTGTAATTTGGGAAGTAGAATTACTAAAGATGGACGAACCAGGAGCGATATAAAATGCCGAATAGCACAAGCTAAACGAGCCTTCAGTAAGAAATATAATTTGTTTACATCAAAAATTAATTTAAATGTCAGGAAAAGATTTTTGAAAGTGTATGTTTGGGGTGTGCTTTATATGGAAGTGAAACTTGGACGATCGGAGTATCTGAGAAGAAAAGATTAGAAGCTTTTGAAATGTGGTCCTATAGGAGAATGTTAAAAATCAGATGGGTGGATAAAGTGACAAATGAAGAGGTATTGCGGCAAATAGATGAAGAAAGAAGCATTTGGAAAAATATAGTTAAAAGAAGAGACAGACTTATAGGCCACATACTAAGGCATCCTGGAATAGTCGCTTTAATATTGGAAGGACAGGTAGACAATATTTTTAAAAGACTCTATTTAAATTATTTTACATCTTACAAAAAAATATATTACAGTTGTGAAAAGTTTAATATAAAGAAATAAACTGAAATAATAACAGCCTAAAAACCGACTCAGCTTGTCATTTTCTCTATCCACATATGACGTGTTACATGATTATAACTTAGTGTGACACAGTGGTGCTCACTTTATGTCAGAGTAATGTCTCAACCATTTTGTTATATTGCAACATAACTAAAACACATATCAATTTGGTAAATGCTTCAGTAAAAACAGCTGTGTGTGTCATTATCCTAATAGTTGATAAAATTTTAAATAATACTAATAAAAATAATTAAAAAAACCTGGATCTCCTGCATCCTATTCAACATCTACATATGCTTCACTTAGTTTCACTAATAACTTCTGATTTTTTTCATATTTTTGAAGTTATACTTCTTTTGGCACATTGGGAGAAACCAGTCGGTGTGTTTTCAGCAAGTTATAGAAGTTGCACGTACCAATGTAACACACTATGAAGATTTTTTCAGGTCCAAGTAGATCATGCACATACGTTTAGTATCTAATTCAGCCAGTCGTTCAATGCAATTAAGTGATTAGCACGTGTTGTAAAGATAACAGATATTGAGTCGTAATAAATATATATTTATATATGTATTTACATACATGGATTTCTGAAGACGGATAATTTAAACTGTGAATATTGTTGTTCATATTCATAAAACTTTATTTATATTGCAGTGTATATATTTTTTAAGTTATTTTGTGAAAATTGTGTATCAAGATTTGAGGTTATATTTATGTAAATATTATTTTTTATGAGAAAAATTATATTTTTTAATGACAAAGTAGCACACATCAGATAAATTCTTGATTTCGCATAAATAATTTTAAATTTACAAAAAACAGAATTTTTGATAAAATATACTATTATAAAATAAAACTATTTGTATCATATTTTTCATATCATAAACCGCTGATAACCATTGTGTGTCTTCAATTGTCATCCGAATAATTAATGGAACTAAACTAATCGAAATATATTCAATAAACTTTGTTTTGTGTGACAATGAATATTTCAATACTTTTTAAACTGTATAAAAAACTGTTAAAAATTAATATTATCTAATTTAATTGTTATTTATTAAAACTTTTATTCATGGTATTTAATGTTGTCTGTTGATCGTTTGACTCGGTTCAAATTTATTTGAATGCAAAAAATTATTTTTTTTATTCACACCAAAGAAGTATAAATTCTTATCTGCAACATAAGTACACACAAGCTTTTTTTTTTATTGTTGTTATTATTGAATTATTCACAATTGTAAAAAAAAAATTACAATCTTGGGTTAACAAATCAATATGTTTAAATTGAAAAAAAAAAGTTAAAAAAGAAAAAAGGAAATGAAGTCTGATTTGAACCAATTATTATTATTATTAGGTTGAGATGGTCTTGGATTAGTTTCTTACTGTTTGGTTATTTATTATCAAAATAGAGTTTCTTTGTATTCTGGTTTTGTTACTTTATTAATAAATCGTGTCGGTGATGTATTTTTAATTTTGTGTTTGGGTTTATTTATTAATTTTGGTTCTTTTCATTATATTTTTTATATTAATTTTTTTAATAATGATTTTATGATCTTGATTTATCCAGTTTTGTTTGCTTCTTTTACTAAATAAAAGTGCTCTTCTAAGATCCAAATATTTCATTTAGCTATAATTCTGAAGCCAATGAAAAGAACTACCACTTATATTATATCGTTAAAAAGCTGTCATGGAGGGCTTATTATTGCAGTTAAGAAACAGTCAAAAATACAGATTTTTTGGATTTTGGGCTTTTTTCGACACTTTTGGTTCAGTCAATTGCCATCAAAGAGGGAGGTACACAACTAGATGTTACAACAGTCCTAAATCCAAAATTTCAACATTCTACGGCTAATCATTTTTGAATTATGCAAGATACATATGTACAGATGTCATGCTGAAACTAGTCAGAATGGATTCAGGGTTGATCAAAATTGATATTTCCGTTGAAATCTGAAAACTGAAATTTTTTGCGATCACAATACTTCTTTAGTATTTTGTACAAGGAGGTAAAAAAGTAAAAATCTGTTTTTGTCAAGTGGACATTTGTGTGAATGTACAGACAAGGTATTAAACTTAAAAGAGGCCTCATCACTCAATAGTTATACTAAATGCATACTTTTGTTAAAGTGCATATATTAGTGTGAGATGGATAAATTAATGTGGAAGATGTTGGTATGACTGAAGCTGGAGAGGGGAGCACTGTTTATTGCGTGCACATTTGAGTATTGTCAGTCTGTCAAGCATTTGCTTTTGATCAAGGTTAAGTAATCATATGTTGATCGTTTGTTAAAATGTGATTAACTCTTGCAGAATATGTATTTGTAAGGGCAACTTATTTAGTGATGAAATCTCATGGGTGTTGATGAAACTTCAGGGAGAAATTTTAAAAGGAAACACCAGTGAAAAGTGTTATTCAAAAGTTAGTTAAAAAATTTTGTGAAACAGGTTTGATGTTAGATCAGAAACATGCTCGACACAGGCCAGTTTTAACAATACAGGTCACACAGGACATTAAAGCAGCAGTTACATCATCTCATAAATCTTTACAGAGATTAAACTGGGAAAAGAACATTTCACTAGGTTCAGCCCACACTGTAGCAAGGAGAATGCTGAAATGTTGTTCATATTGAATGCAAGTTTTACATGAGTTAACTAATTCTGGTATTCTAAAAGCATTCACTACTGTCAGTGGTTCAAGAACTTTATTAAATGCAACATTGGCATTTTTTGTCAAGTGTTTTTCACAGATGAAGTGTTGTTTCACCTTGGTAGGTATGTTAATAGTTAAAACTACCAGACCTGGATTACAACCTACTATTTTTCTTTGAATCTCCCCAACACTCACAAAAAATGAGTCTGTGGTGTGCAGTTTCAAGGCAACAAATAATAGTAATAGGATCCTTGTTTTTTGGAAAAACTATAGATGTTGTCGTCTACCAAGATATTATCCAACAGTTCATAGCCTTACTGTAAGAGGATAAGTATGACTGCTGGTTGCAACAGGGCAGCATCACTTGCCGTACAGCTCACTCTACTATGGAGATGCTGCAGGATTTTTTCAGTGGAAGAATTATTTCTAAAGGATTGTGGCCAACAAGATTCCCTGATCTGATTAGTCCAGACTTCATTCTGTGGAGTTACTTAAAAGAAATTGTTTTGTTTGCCAATAAACTATTATTTAGAGGCTAAACTAATTGACGAGGCTTCTTTTAAGTTAAACATCCTATATGTAAGTACATATGTCCATAAATATGTATGTTGGCCTATATTTGGTCTTATAACTGTGAACTCCATTTATCGATATTCAAACTTGGTAGACAGGTACTCCCTTTGAGGGGACAGAATGTATTAAATTTTTTCAGAAATTAGAAAAAGCGTGGGATTGTTTTAGCAAAATATAATTTGAAATCATTACTCTGGCTCTTCACCCAAGGATTTTCTTTAAAAAGTTGAAATCATTTTTTTACCATCACAAATTATCAAAAATATTTATTTAATATTCACCTCTTCCCCAAAAGCAATAAATTAGAAAATAATAAAATTAGTAAAATAAACAATCTGAGATTATTTTATGTTTTTGCTGCATTCATAATAAAATTTTTCTTGTTTACAGAGCTGGTAAATCAACTGAAGGACAAATAATTGGTGATGAGTGTTACAAATGGCGTACATCGGGTTGTGTTCTTGGTAGTAGATGTCCAAATAAACATATTCCTGAACATAAGGGTATAGCTCTTCGTCATAAGACTGTATGTTCACAACATTAATTAAAGCATACTTCTTCATCATAAAACTGTTTACAACAAAATCATTAAAAAAAAATCATAAAAATGTTGACGACGTTACTTAAAACATACTTCATTATTTTAATAATATGTTACCTTATTTTTATATTGAATTTTTTTTAATAAAGAATGATTTTAAGATTTTTTTCTATTTATTAAAAAGGATGATTTTTAAAATGTATGGGTTTTATTTTTTCCCCCAATAGTATAGTATAATTATCTTGTAGATTAATGATGTAATATTACAAATACGAGGTACAAAATAAAAACAAACCTATTATTTTTATTTAGTGATGTATTGAATGAATAACTATAAAACCAAACTGAGCCTGCTCAAACTGCAGTTATTTGAGTGTCATTTTTTATGCTGTTCATACTTTTATGCAGTACAGTTACATTCTTTGCAGTTGTGTTTTTGCTATATTCAGTAAAGGGAAAGGTTACTCTAACAGAAGCTTTTGTACGTTCTAGATCCTTTGAAGATGAACATCAAATATTTGCAGAAAAATTTCTGAATATCAGTATCCCAGCAAAGAGTAATGTACATGATTCAGTAAAAAATGGCATACTGTGGGGTCGGTTTCAAATGCAAATGAAACCTTCCATTATGACTCCTGAATTCATATCCAAAATTCAAAGAATTTTTGCCGGTCCAAAAACTGTATAATTAAATAATTACAATAAAATGGTGTAAAATACACATCTTGCTGTAAGATACTTAATGATTTAAATTTGATACCATATATGCAACAACTTAAAGGAACAGACAAACCAAAACATCTGAACTATTCCAACCAGTTTCTTAAAAACATTTTCAGTGGACAGTGCGCTGTATTTCATGTCTAACACATAGTTTCATTTGTCTGATCATACTAATTCACACTAACCAGGTACTGGATGACTGAAAATCCTTACCAAATATTTTGTTGTCCATTTCATGATGAGAAAACAAGTGTGTGTGGTGTGCTGTTTTTGTAAGTGTACAGTGGAAGCCAGTATTTTTTGACCAGACTTTCAACATTGAAGTATACCATACAATTTCAAAGAATTCTCTGGATAACAGATAGTGAAAAAAGTGTACAGACTTTTTCAACAAGACAGAGCAGTATGCCACACATCATACTATTCACTAATGTATATTTATGAGATTTTTAAGAACAAATAGTCAACAGAGGATGATGGCCTCCAGATTCCCCAGATTTACTATTGCAATTTTTTTTTTATGGCGTTTGAAGGATTGAATCAAATCCTTATACCATTGACGAATTAAAGGTTAACGTTCAACAAGAATTTGCATTAGATGATGCAAAATGCTACTTTCACTCAAACACAAAGTACAATACAGCAGCAGGATGGAACACCTGCGCATTTTGCTCTACAGTACGCGTTTCTGAATGAAAAATTTCCAGAATGTTGGATCAGCGTCACCAGCTTTGTTATGGCCACCACAAAATCCTGATCTCACCACACCAGACGATTCATTATGGGCAATTATCAAGCCCCATGTATCTGCATGTCGCTACACCACAAATGAAGAATTGTACAACGCTGTGAGGGATGCCTTCTGTAATGTAAGACCAGAAATGCTCCGTTGAATGCCACTGATGATGTGCTGATGTGTAGAATTGTGCGTGCATCATGAGGGTGAACACACAGACCCACTTGGACCATTCAAATTAATACTATGTATAAAGTGAGTAAATAAAATATTTCATTATTGTATCGCATTTTTCATTTATAACTCGTATTACAAATTTTTATTTCTAACTTTAGGGGGTACAGTGACTTCCCAGCCACTCTGAACATTTTTAAATTTAATTCATAAAATATTACATGTCACAACTGTGTTTAGTCTATAGCAGTTCAGTTTCAAATTGCTAACCCTGTACCTGACAGTTGTTCATAAAATAACTGCCTTTTTTAGAAACCAATTAGAATGGAAGTGATAAAAATTGGTGGAACACAGTAAAAATACCTAATGTGTGCATGTTTATTGGAATTTCATAGAATTCATCAGTTTTTATTCAGCAGCCATTGCGTTAGGGTAAACAAGTGCTGCTTGTCCCATTTTTATTTTGTGTATAACGATGGAGTGCATTGAACAACATTACTGAATCTGCAAGTTCTGCTAAAGCTTTACAGTAACTGAATCAAAACAGTTTGTTAGATTAAGCAAGTTTTCAGGAGCTGTGGGGATTATGCAGATTAAAGACTAGTATAACCACATTTAAAATTGCCAAACTTCAGTTGAGTGATTCCCATACAAGTATGTTGTCAACCAAACTAAAATCTAAATGTTATAATGACTTGCATTACTTAATAATGGAAAATAAGGATGAGCTTTTTTTAAGAAATTGTGTATGATTTTGGGATTAGTGATGTTCTATACACACAGTCTTAACAAATGAGTCGGATATACACATAGTGCCACACAATTTGTGCCAAGATGTTTCTGCTTAAAAGAAAGGGATTTTTGATGTTGCACAGGAAATGCCAGTGGATATCAATAGTGATCATAATTTCTTTAGTCTATGATAAATTTTGAGTATGTGGTTACAATTCACAAACCAAAGCTCAATCTTCATAATGGAAGTTAACAATCATCTCAAAGCCAAAAAAGCAAAACAAGTCCAGGATTAAAATGTAAATGATGTTGCCAGGTTTTTTTTTAAAATATTGTATGCTGTTTATGACATTCAGTTCATCCAGTTCTGTGTAAGAGACCAAATGTGTGAGACTCTTGCAAATGGCAGCTCCCCTTTCATCACAACTGATCTAAGTTTCCTTGGTCAAGCATAGATAGAATTTCTAGGTTTGACAGGTTCTGTATTCACCAGACAGCTCGTTGTGATCTCTGGTTGTTCCTGAAGTACATAAAAGTAGAGCTGATAGCCATTACAAAAAAAGTTTCAACTTCAAACAAGATTAGGATTTGAAACCACAAGGCAAGTTATTTTTTCCTTCACGGCCTATGGTCAGATACTTTTTAAACCGACCCCTTGAAATTCTTTATTGCATTGAGGAGACCCATTGCAGTTAAGAAGTGTATTTATATAATCCTACACATTCATATTTCATTTATTTATACAAATATGAAAATAAATCTTGAATTTTCTTGAGTATTCCAATATGATTTTCAGTGATGTGATTGATGTGGAATACAACAGGTCAAAAGGTATTGGTTGCGTACAGTGTCCATTCTTTGTAATTGTACTTTATCTTCTGTTGTGCATGTGTACACAAAATTAGTTTTACAAAAGAGTAAAATTAATCATACTTTAAAAACAATACATTATTTTTTTGGTGTTTGAAGAGAACGCAGGTGAATAGATTTTTTTTCTGTCCATGAAAATTAAATTTATTTAGACTGTAGAGTAGGTTAGAAATTTATTGAAAGGACTTAATAAATTCTATATACTGTTATACATAAGTTGACATTACTCTTTTGAAGAATTCAATTTTGGCAAGGAATTTTTTTTGTTAATGTTTACACTAATATGATACAGTATGTAATATCACATTTTACGTATTACTTGGCATGTGATAAATACAGTGCATAGTAACAGTTTCTTATTCTATTTTAAATATAACATTTTGAAGTATGCATAAAATAAAAATTAACTACCAAGAAATTAATCCCTAATCTGATGCCAACTTTAAAAAGTATTAATTTAAAGGAAATTTAAAAATATTATTTTTCTTTCTTGGTTGTAGAGTTAGATACAATATAATTTAAAATACAAGTATACTAATCGGGTCAGATCTTACATGTCAGCGTTTTTTCAGATCTGGACATTCCATAACCCCCTCTAACTGAAAAACACAATTTTAGTATTTAAAAATTCCAGGAAAATATTGCCTTGTGATTTACTTAATAATTTTCAGATAATTTTGCTGTCAAATAATTTTTACTAACACCTGAATTTTAAACTTTTTTGTAGTATATTTATATCAACATTATTTAATTCGTTTTTATTTTAAATGATTAATATAGACTTTAAATCATAATTTTTTTAGTTTTATAAATTGTATATTTGTCTTGCTGCTTTGATCAAAATTTTACTACGGTTTCCCTTGATTCATCCAAGCAAATTCTGGTGATTTTTTTTCTGTAAAATAATGTATCTACCCATTCCTGATGTGATCTGTATTACATATTATGTACCAATCAGAAGAAACATTTTTTTATAACTAATCTTAATTAACCTAACCTATTTGTTTTATGAATATAACATTGATATGGTTACGCAGATATCAGGAGTTAATATCTCACCATATTTTTTTGAATAAGTCACTGTCTTTTTGTTGTCATCTCCACAAGTGTAAATCAAACAGTTGGGCATATCACTTTCGAGCCTTTAACAATAAATTCAATAATAATTAAAATATAAATATTGAGCAAAGGAAGAGAAATGAGATAACAGTTTAGTTTAATAATGTGTACACATTATTTATAAAAAAATGCTTAAGAACTTAGATAGAAAGTTTTTAGGAAATGTCTACTATTGATGGATGTAAAGATGGTTTATAGTAATAGATCATATTTTTTTACCTAGCTGCATTTATTAAGAAAAATAATTATAGTAGAAACCATTTTCTAAACATGTACTACCTCTTCTTATAAAATAAGATTTTGTTTCATTTTTCCTTAAATCCAAGCTTTCATCTGAATCTTTATTTTTCACATGCTATAAAAATCCAATATTATACATCAGCACTGGTTTATATGGTGTGAGACCTGCTTCTGTTTTGAAAATAAATAAGCAGATCTATTTAAACACAGTTTTGACATTAATCAAATTAGTCATCAAGATTGTTTTACAGTTATAGTCTTGGTTTAGAAATGTAATTATTTCGTCTCATCTGTAGCAAAATGTTGGGAAGATAATATAAGTGGAAATAATCAAGGAAGTTTTCCTAACCTAAATAAAAATGCTACTGTAGATTTTGGATTAAAGTGGAATTTAGGTTAATTTTTAGTTTTGTAAAGATGTTAAGATGACTTTTACAACTAATTTTAAGAAAAGAGCATCTGCTATAAAATACACATTTTAAATAATATCTGGAAAGTTTTAATGTTAAAAGATAGGACTGTGCACTTATTCAAGCAGAATGTTGTAATGTGTACGTAAATGTACAGAAAAAAGTAAGGAGATTTCAAAAGACAAAAGATCTGAAGATTATTCACAAGATTTATTTAAAAAATAATATTTGGTTTACCTTTTAACGTGCTTGACTATATACTGAATTTGGAGATAGATTTCAGTCTTTTTTTTGCATTCTAAAAAGCCATTTTAAATATATTCTCAGTTCACTCAATCTATCTGAGAATCCCAATCTTCTAACTAATAAAGTATTTATTGAGAAACCTGACTGGATGAAGAGATAAAAGTAATTGTTTAAAAGCTATAAATTTTTTTAATTGTAACATTCCTGGAAACCGAGAAGATGGACTACAAGTAGTGAATGGTGTGATTGACTGAATTAGAGAAATGGAACTAAGGCAACACACACCAAATACAAAATGTAAATGGCAGGTGGTTAGCTTAATTTTTCAGACTAGAAGTCTCCTGATGTCATTTAATAATACTCCATGTAGAGAACCAAATACTTATGTAATCTGAAAGAGGAAGAAGACATTATATCATATTCTTCATAGGTTGATGTACAGTTTTAAAAATATTTAAACTGAAATTATGTTAAGCGACTATTAGAGTTCTAAATGAGGAAAACTGAAAAAATTCAGTGGTCTTAGGTAAGTGAATTGAAGGCATTAATGTAATTATTATTAACAAATTTATTTTGGAGTTTAGCCAAATGAGACCGGTGAACATTTGGCATTCATTTCTCCTTCTGGGATTTTTCTTTGCTTGTCTTCCAATAGTTCATTCTATTGTTTTGTTTTTGTCTTTTCTCTTTTGATCAGACATAGTTGTTTTTTTCTCCTTCTCAAGGAGAAATTTCTTAAAATCTTGAACCAGTTTGCTGAATGAACATTGTTCTATTTCTTAAGATATTTTCATTTCTTTTAGGTCTTTGTGTACCACAGATTTTCATTCTTTAGTAATAAATGTGGTTGAAAATTTTTTTTATATGAACCTGTTATTAATTCTGATAAGGTGGCCGAAGAATTTTACTCTTATTTTTCTGATGGAAAGACATGTTCTCAGTTTCAGTGTATTTATAAAGATCATTATCATTCTTATTATTCATTTTCACCTATTTTTATTAGTCCCTAGCCAATTTTCCTTTCATTTTTTTTTATTGCACTCTTTTCACCTGATTTCAAGCGGAAGCTGCATTGTGACACATATAGGCCTTCTGGTTTGATTACTGTAGTGTAATGCCTGATATTGGCTTTATTGAGAACTTGATTTTGTTGCAAATATCTTCTTTTAGTTGGTAGGCCAAATCCATTCTTGTTTGTTTGATTTCTTTACCATTGATTTGTATTATTTCTTCCAGATATTTAGATTTATTGATTTTTTTGGTCATGTTTAAGGACTGAGGAATCTGATGTCTGTCATGAATTCTGTATTTGGCTGACATTTTTAGCCCTATTTTCTCGGTTATGCCTTTTAGGTGATATTTATTCTGCTGTTGTTTCAAGATTCTCCAAGAAAATTGTACAACATACCCACCAAAGCCTAGGTAGTTATTTCCAATTCCTTTAAATTTCTGACCCAATTTTATTAGGTGGTGTTTCCAATTTTTTTTTTTCATTTTCTTGTCTCACTTTCTTACTGCTTTCTCTAGGAACAGTTAAAAAATGTTAGTAATAAACCATCTTGTTTTACTCCTGTCTTAATTTCAAATTATTCTGAGAGTTTTCCAATGAATTTTACTTTATATCTGGTGTGTGTAAGTCTGTTTAGTAAAGTTAATTGTTTTGATGCCACACAGAATTCTTCTAGGATATTACGAGGGTTATTTTTTTTTCAAGGTCCGATCGGTCACGAAATTAAAACCACAGTGAAAATAAAAAAATTGTTATTTGTAACAAGTAGTTACATAGTTACGCTATTTCTCTACATAGTCGCCAATCCGATTTAGACATTTGTCGTAGCATGGTACCAACTTTCCAATACCCTCGTCATAAAGCGGAGCTGCCTGTGTTTTCAGCCATGTTTCTACGCTGGTCTGCAGCTCGAAGTCTGTGCCAAAATATTGTCCTCCTAGCCAGCGTTTCATGTGAGCAAAGAGGTGAAAATCGGAACCAAGTTCGGGCTGTATGGTGGGTGATCAAACACTTCCCAAAGAAAGCACTGCAGGAGCTTCTTTGTTATAGCTGCAGTGTGCGGCCGAGCATTGTCATGGAGAAAGACAATGCCTGATGTCAACATTCCTCTCCGCTTATTCTGAATTGCCCTTCGTAGACGTTGAAGAGTCACGCAGTATGAGGCTGCAGTGATGGTCGTGCCACGTTCCATGAATTCCACCAAGAGAACTCCATTCCGGTGCCAGAACACAGTAGCCATACACTTTCTGTTGTTTACTGTGAGAATGAAAATGCATCCGCTGTTTGGATTGTTCTTTTGTTTCTTGAGTTTCGAAATGGACTCATGTCTCGTGCCCTGTAATAATTTTGTTCAAAAAATCTTCTCCTTCATTGCGGTAGCGCTGGAGAAACGTTAGGGAGGCGTCCATTCTCATTGTTTTGTGATGGTTGGACAACATCTTGGGAACCCATCTTGTACACAGTTTGCAGTACTGAAGTCTCTCGCTCACAATGGTGTAGAGAGCTGGCCTTGAAATTTTAGGAAACGAATCACTCAATACAGAAATTGTGAACCGACAATTTTCTAGTATTGCCTCAGCGAGTGGTCGCTCAACGAGATCATCGATTGACACTCGCATCCTTCCTTGACCGCCTGCATCATGAACATCTGTACGTCCTGCTTTAAAGTTCCTGCATCATTGTCGCACTTTGTTGTCACTTATTGAAGTTTCACTGTACACATTACTTATTCGTCAATGAATTTCAGCTGCATTACACCCCTCAACCTGAAGAAATCGAATTACCGCACGCACTTCACACTTGGCGGGAGGTGCAATTTTTCAATCTTATTGAATTTTATCATTTTTCATAACTCTTCTAAAATATTCTTCAGTTCTCATGGTTGTTTTCCTGATTCTTTCCATAATTATGCAATGATCAAGTCTTTACCTCCTGTCTTGATGTACTTTTATTTCTGAATGATTTCACACCTATTTCTATTTTATTAAGTGGTTAGGAATTTTCAGTTCATGATGTTAAAATTTATAATTGGACTTTTTCTTTTGGTTTCTGACAATTTAATAGTTTTTAAAATATCTTGCTACAATTGTCATTATTGTTAAGGCCTAATTTTCTATCTTTATACTTGAAGCAAAGGCTGGGAGGTGATTGATATTTATTAAGTTTTTCCTTTAAATGTTTTGTAGAAGTCCCTGAAGTTGTTTTTAATGAAGTCCTATGTGATTTGTTTAAGTTGATTCCTCTCATATTTTCAGATAAGTTTTGATATTTGTTTATTGATTGATTTAAATCTTAGATAGTTTTTGTTTGTTATTGAGAAGTTTCTCCAGGCTTTTAATCTTTCATTTTAGCTTATTCACATGTGTCATTCCACCATCAGTATTCTCTATTTCTTTTTACTGGGTAGATATTTTTGGCTTGCCCTTTGTTTCTCTTTTAGCTCCAACCATTTTTGGCTTACTGTTTGTTAGTTTTTCTTTGAAGCTGGGTAGTTTTTTGGGTTATTTCTTAAATTTTCAATCTCATCTGGTTCTTTTAGCAGACCTCTTGTTAACTTTGTTTTGTGGGGATGAGTCTCATCTTCATTGTTCTGAGGTAGTGATCAGTTTTGATGTTTGTCCCCTATTTGAATTTAATATTTTGGATTTCTTCCTGATTTTTAAATGAAATGGCAACATGGCCAAGTGAAGTTTTCTTAAATTCGGGATGGATGTTTTCTGTTGAGCTTTTTCAATGAATTGAAGTTAATTTCAGGTTGAATGCTTTACATAGTTCGATTATTCTTATAACATTCTTGTTTGTTCTTTCTGTTAACGATTTACTTTTGTTTATTTTTATTAGTTGGTTGAAATTTCAATTTGCTCAACTTAGTAGGTTTCTTTTAGGTTATGTCATTAGTGTGTAAATACTTTATTTTTACTTTTATTATTGTTTGGTAAATGATATGGTTTATTTATTTATTTTTTTTAAAGAAAAAACTACTGTATTCCATATTTCTTTGAATTTCATTTTATTTTAATAAAGATCTATTGTCCTTAATATTTTTGTATTGTGCAATAAATAAAGACACTCTTCAATTATTAATGTGTTTCAATTCACTTTTGTTGCAATGTTATATATATATATATATATACGTATAGATTTTATCATTAACTACTTTGATTTAATTTAAATTTTAATGAAGTTAATCTAAACAGTCATTAGGGTGTTAAAACCATTAAACTGACATTTGAATAAAGTGTAAAATAGAGTAATCAGAATGAATAAACAATAAAATCAATTTCCTAATTTATTAATAGGTTTTTTTACATTATTCTTTGTTACTGTTTGTTCATTTTATATACTGCTGATTTAAGCTGTTTGTCCCAACTAAACTGATAATTACTAAAACAATGGGGGATGATTTGGGTGTAAATACATTTCCTGGTAATTACATAAATCAATTAAAAAATAAATTTATCGATAATGATAAGAATAAATATCTGGATTATCAATTGAAATTGTTAAAAGTGATGACAATCTGGCCTCTGGAAAGTACAAATTTGTTAATTGTAATAGGATACAGATTGATTACAATTTTACGATTTATATTACAAGTTATTGCATCCATCTGCCAAATAATACAGATATATTATTCATCAGATTTAAGCAAAGTAAGTTCCGCTGTTGATATAGCAACAATGACTACATCAGCCAGTTATAAAATGTCATTTGTTGTAATTTATCAAAAATTTTACCAAAAATTATTGTGTACAATTGACAGATATTTTTTAGATAAACCACTGATCACTTGGAACACTAATGGAAGTAATGAGAATCGTATAATTGATATGAAATATTGGATGAGAAATGTTAAAATATATACTAATTTTTATTTAATTATTTCTATTATAACAATAGTATTTTGGGGATTTTCTCCTCTCTTAAACTTAATAAATACTGTTAATTATAAAGATTCATCAAGAAATTCTAATACGACTGGTGAAACATCAAAAATTTTTACTGATGAGATACCGTTGTTACCATTAAATGCATGGTTACCTTTCAATGTAAATTATAGTCCTGTTTATGAGATCATGTTTTTAATTGAATTAATACCGCTAATAGATTCAGCCATAATATACATAACTGAAGATATCTTTTTCTTTTCGATTATTTATGTGGTTTGCGGACAGTTTCAAATATTAAAAGATACTTTGATCAACATGAAATATGCTACCATTCAAAAAGATGAGATTGCAAAAGAAAAAAACAAATTTAATTTTATATTTCATGAAGGTAACCTGGATAATATGAATAAAGGTAAACGTTTTTTATATCTTATTATTATATGAGTATATTAATATTTTATTTTGTTTTTTACTTTTCCCACTGTATAGTTATACTGTAAAACTAATACACTGTACTGTACATAAGGGTATGTAACACTAATCGGATCAAATTAAAAAAAAGAAAAAACCATTTCTGGCACTGAAAAATTTTGGAAGTATGTTGGTCTTTTTTTGTCTGATATTACCAAACAAGATGGAACAATTGAGCGAGATGGTTTCTCAATACATGGGTCAATGATACCATTTAATTTTGGTCGAAGGGGCATGAAGGGATCCATATCTCAAAATTTTTCTCAAATAGTAGGTCATATTTTTCACATAAATACTTTATAATGGTGATTCTGTTACTCAAACCCCTTTAAAGGGATTGCAGGGATAAATCGCTTTTTTCTTTTTTGGCATTTCTGGATTCAAAGTTACATTCTTAGATTAGATTTCAAATATACATTTGTATATTTGGTGAGGGATGGACTGTATGGATCCTGTATCTCAACATTTTTCTCAAAGGTTAGGTAAATCTTTTTCACATAATTTAAAACACCTTTGGTAAATGTAGTTGAAGATTTTTTTTTTTGAGAGCCTGTTTTTCATTCTCATGAGGTGGCCAAAGAATTTGACTCTTGTTTATCCGATGGAAAGACATTTTCTCAGTTTCAGTGTATTTATAAAGATTATTATCACTTCTGAATTTATATTCATTTTCACTTATTCTTATTAGTACCCAGCTGATTTTCCTTTAATTTTTTTTTATTGCACTCTTTTCACCTGATTTCAAGCGGAAGCTGCATTCTGATACATATAGGCCTTCTGGTTTGATTACTGTAGTGTAATGCCTGATTTTGGCTTTATTGAGAACTTTGTTTTGTTGAGATCTTCTTTTAGTTGGTAGGCCAAATCCATTTTCCTCATTCTTGTTTGATTGACTTCTTTATCTGAACCACTAATTTGGATTATTTCTCCCAGAAAAAATTTATTTAAATTTATTGACTTAGTTATTTTTACACTTCATTAGCAAATTTATTGTACTTTCTCATGGTGTTTGGTTTTATTCAAACCCCATTATGGGGAGAAGGTAAAAAGCTCTTTTTTTTTGTTTCTGAAACAAAAAAGTGACATTCTTGTATAAATTAGATGATTCCTTTATATTAATGAGTCATTTTGGTTATGTAATCAGTTGATTTCATTCAGGAGTGGGAGATAACAAAACTAATCCTCTTTTGCAATTTTTAGTCAATTATTGTTCTGCTTGATATCTTCAGACTGGATTAACCGATTTTCATGAAATTTTGTATGTTGACTTTTGAATATGGGTCATTGATACAATTCAATTTTGGTTACAATCCGCTAAGAGAATGGGAAGATACAGCCACCATGGGTCCCATATCTGAAAATTTAACATTTTTTGTTGAAATTTTATGTTTTTCATAATTGAACAGTTAGCCATTGTATATGGATGAAAAGAATGATTTGTCAAACTCTGTTTTTAAAAGCCAATTCTTTGAGGATTTTTTTTGACAAGGTATGTATGTAATTATGTTCACTTTTCATATTAAGTAATCTTCATTTACTGCCTCCTCTTTTTCAATTACATTTAAGTCTTTAAATTTTTTATTCCAATATTTCATTGAGAAATTTATTTTGATCGACATTGTTTTCATTGTTGACCACAATATATGCGTAAATATTCCCAGTGAAGCCAGGAAAATTTTGCTTTTTTTATTTACGGCAAATCTCATGATCAAACCAACTTAAGTAACTGTTACATAACTGTACAGTTTGGCAAGAGGTGATGTATGATTTGCGCAAAATCTTAGTTGTCTCTATCCAGTAACAGAGAAAGTTTCGGTTTGCAAACATGAATACAGAGATCAAACCTTCACCTACAATCATAGTTAAGAACACTTAGCTCTATAATCTTGCCTTCATCAAAGTTCCTTATGTCTCTAATATATTACATTTCAGTAGCTAATTATAAATCTACTTCAGTAAATAAAAACTAAGCTTGCCTCTGATCTTGTCTTAATTATGTGTAGTTTTAGTTCTACATTTAGCTATACAACCATGGATGGTGATATTAATTCACGATTATTTTTATTTCTACGAATCATTACCACATGTCCAATATACACAATTAACGACACTATATGCAAATCAAACATATTAAACAAAACATACGCTACAAATCATCTTGTAAACCTTAACTTATTTGATGTTAATAGTATTTAATTTGTCAGTGAAATAATAAAAAAAAAAACCATTATAAAATATGATCATGATACTAACAGTAATGTAAAATTTAACTTATTAAAAAACCAACGACGTATTGTAATTCCAAAATTAATCACATTATAATATTACACCATTTCCAAACGGGTTCCATAGATAATTTTTACTAGATTCAGTAAATTTAACACATTACATAACACAATATATACAATTTCTTCAACTCCAGTCAATATGTCCTCCTCTTCGTCATCATTGTCATCCATGGAACTGAAATTAGGTTCATGTAATTTTACAATAAAACGCTCAGAAAATTCATCCAACATTGGTTTAGGTTTTAAATAATTTGTCTCACAATTTTCTGTAGTTTGAAATCTGCCTTCTAGAAATTTACATTTACTTATCTAAGTTGAACCTGCTCCAAATGACATTCTATTGCCAATTTTGCCTAACAAACAGTTCGCTACGAAACTGTCTGTATATTTATACTCTAACAAAATTAACACCACCAATATTTATTATTATTACCATAATTTAATCATGTTAAGAATTAATATTAAATAATATTATTATCACTTTTAATTGATAATATACCTTATGAAAGAAATCTTGTTTTTCAATTAATATTACATTGATTAAATTAAGTATAATTAACTGATATTAATATATATAGCTAAGTTATATAAATTGTTTCATAAATCTTAAAAAATAAAATGCTAAGCTACTGCACATTTTTCACAAATTTAAATAATACACAAACTTCACAAAAATAAAAATAAACATTACACTTTAGAAATTAAAGTAATCGAGTCATCATCCAAATCACTAAACTCTGAATTTCACTTTCACTACCACTATCATCTTGCAAAAAAAATTTGAAAAGATTCTGTAGTGTTGTCAATTATATACTCCAGTCTAATGTACTCATTTACATTTTTTTGTACGTTTTTGTAATAAGGATTCCATTATGATGCATCCATTTTAGAAAATCTATCTTTGACAATCTGTTGAAGAATCGTTAAAAAGAATCGTCAAAAGTGATGTGGCTTCCAACATATCGTTTTACTTCAAACCAAACCATTTCAATAGAGGTTACATCTGGGTGGTACAGTGGTAGTCGTAATACTTCATTTCATTCTCCTTGGCAAGTTCACCAAACATTAACATTGCATTTTTCTTTGTTCTTTTTCGAATAGTTGTGCTTTCAGCAAAATAGATGAGAACAGAGTACCTGGGCATTACTTTGAACAGTAGACTATCCTGGAATGTTCATATTACTAATCTCAAACAGCAATTACATGTTTGTGTAAATAAATTTGATTACTTAAAAAATATTGCCCAGTTAGAGTTCTGAAATCGCTGTATTATGCTTTTGTAGAGTCAGGGTTAAAATATGGGGTAAAGCCTATTACAGTGCTTTTAGATCTGTTTATATTGTTCAGAAACATGTAGTACGTATAATATTGGGTAAAAGTAGATGACATGAACTTTCCCATTATTCAGAGGTCTTAAGATCTTGCCGCTGCATTATATGTATTTCTATAGAATACTGATGATGTATTATAAAGGCTGTAAACAGGATGGGATTCTTGATACTTTGGTTACGAGGCTTTGCAGCAAGCAGATAGAGTAGTTCCTCCTAGGCCAAGAATTGAGTTATTTAAACGTTTTTTATTCATATTTAGGTCCAAAAACATTTAATCGCTTACCAAGGGAATCTAAATTCATAGATGACTCTAAAAGGTTTTCACTGTTAATTAATGACTGGTTGTTGTCAATTGAAGATATAGAGAGTTTTTTTAATCGATTAGTCTGTGATTCTGGGTGGAATCGATGAAAGCTTCATATTTTTTTTTATTTTTATAATCTCTACTTTCGTTATTATTATTTTTCTTTCAATTTTGTCTAGGATTAATTTCATTTTCAATTTTGTCATTGTATTCTTGTATTGTATTTACGGTTCTGAGTTATTTAATCTGTATATGTATATAATCTTGTCACTAGCATAAATTTTAGTACTGCAAGACTAGTATCGTGTAATTAATTTTGAAATCCACACCTGGCCATTATTCAATAAATGATTAGTTTATTATCTTACTTATTGAAAAATAATGAATTGTAACCTCCAAGAGAGTTATTAGTGTAGGCGTAACCTAATTCCAAAAGATAATATAATCATTTTTTACTTTTATATTTTGTTTATTTTTATCTATTAAACTTATGTATTAAGAATTTATAACAGTAAATAATCTTATTCTCAATTGCAATCTGTTTATTTTGTGGAATAAAGATTTTTATTATTACTAGATCGTGGATACCGGTGTTCTTTGGTGGTTGGGTTTCAATTAACCACACATCTCAGGAGTGGTCAACCTGAGACTGCACAATACTACACTTAATTTACATTCATACATACCATCCTCTGAAGGAAGACCTTAAGGTGGTTCTGGAGGGTAAACAGAAAAAAGAGAGTACTTTCACATCAAGTGCATTGCTATCAATTAAAAGTAACATCTGATATAGTTATCTTTAATTTAGAAACCTTTTTAACTTTTACGACAAATTCATTAAAAATATTTTTATCCGGCCAGAAAAGTTTTTGTCGAAATTAGAAGCCGATTGCTTGAAGAGCAACGTTTTTGAAAGCCCTGGTCTTTTTATATCTCCCTATTAAAAGAAGCCGTAATTTATGATTTCCCAGATAGGTTTTAAAATGATTAAATTGTACTCATTCTTTACTTTTTTTATATGGCAGTATATTTTCTTTTGTATGAATTAAGCTTTTCATCGGAAGTATTATGGAATTCAGACCCGATCATCACAATTGTAAATTTTGTCCACAGTACTCTTCTTTGTCAACCAATTTGTAAATTCACTACTAGCAGAAACTTTTCCGCACTGATAAATAGCTGTCTATCTTTTTGCCATTTTTTAACTGACCGATGACGGCAGAAAACTCATCTTTCTCAAGTTAGCATTTAAAATATAGCACCTTTTTCTATAATCTAGAAATTGGCCAGCCTTTATCACGAATGGAAGTAAACCAGAGATACAATGCCTCGTTTTCAGACTTAAATTTTAATTTTTTTTTTCATATGCGATCTGGACGAAACACAATTTTCTGAAAATTCTACATTTTAAACTACTACTTCTACTTCTTCAAACTCTACATTTTTTATTTTGTTCGATTGCATCATCAGCCTCCTATAGTTACGAAATTTATTCCAAGAACTGAGGCGATAACTTTAAATGTTTCGTCTTTATGTATCCCTTTGAATACGTCCAGATTTACACTTAACGGTAACGAAACATGTTTTCTCTTTGTATTAATTTATATTAAATTTCAACGTAATCAAATAAATGTATTGAATTTAAATTCAGCAGTACAATTAGTACAATACATTGTAAAATACTCACAAAAAGGGCGAACATAACACTAAACTTACGTTAAATTGTGTCCATAACACGATATAAAGGACAATCCTGTTATAATAAATAACAATCGATTGTCATTACAAACCGGATGCCATAATAATAAAATTTCTTGGAAATTCAATCAGATCAATGTCATTTCTTGTGAAGTATGGACAACACTGAGATATAGCGGACAGCGTATTGCTGTCCACATAGGCTGACGGCTGGCTTACTGTTGACTTACATTAACTACGTTGAACTCTGACAATGTACTTTTTTTTTCCTGTTTAGCCTCCGGTAACTACCGTTTAGATAATACTTCAGAGGATGAATGAGGATGATATGTATAAGTGTAAATGAAGTGTAGTCTTGTACATTCTCAGGTCGACCACTGCTGAGATGTATGGTTAATTGAAAACCCAACCACCAAAGAACACCAGTATCCACGATCTAGTATTCAAATCCGTGTAAAAATAACTGGCTTTACTAGGATTTGAACGCTGGAACTCTCGACTTCCAAATCAGCTGATCTGGGAAGACGCGTTCACCACTAGACCAACCGGGTGGGTTGACAATGTACTGTGTACTATATAAGTATACGGAGCTACAAGAAATGTTTTCGTAAAGGAATGACTTTGTAACTGTTCCACCCATCCTATCATTGTATCTATCTAGCACGCAATGTGCACAGCTGTTCGCCGCTCGCTAACTTTATTTAAGAACGGTGGCGTAGCCACAATAAAATTTAATTTTAGTTAGGTATGTAAAAGTAAAAATTGGGAATAAAAATCTAATTCGACAGTTTGCTTATCGAATATATTTATTAATATTCAAAAAGATAATTAGTTAATAGTATAAATTTGCAATTTTTAAGAAATTTGGCTCGAATTATAGAAGTTTGGATTATCGCGATTACACTGTTCTGATAAAAGTGCATTATTGTATACAATAGACAATATGCCGTTTACCATTATGTACTAAATAGTCTCTATTTTTACTGTGTTGTTTGCTAGCTGTTTGTATCAGCCAGTTCAGTCAAAAGTTTAACAATATATATATATGAACTCCCGGTAACGTAAGGATTCAAAAGCGTGGTCATACATCTAAATAGGTTCAGCCGTTGAGCTGCTACAGTGAAACAAACGTACTTACGTACATACATTCATATTGGGGCAGTCGAATAAAAATAACAGTTACGAAAATAAAATTATTTTATCTATCAAATTGTAGATTTTTTCAATTCTATCAGATGAATGAGTCGTTTTTAAATAACTCGCATCTCAACGCTTCGGAAACCTCTTACCTCATACGTGAGATGAGAGTTATTAATTATATTTAAAACTTATGGAATTTTAGCCTGCCGAAAAAACATGGCTACCCTTAGTAAAACCATAGATGAGCTAGTGATGATGCAATGGATTCCAGCCCATTGCGGTATCTATGGAAATGAACAAGCGGATCGCCTTGTGCGGGTGGGTGCGATGTTTTTTATGATCTATTTAAACATTATAGCCTATGACACTCCCAGTAAAGTAAGGATTCCAATGCGTGTTAGAAACATAAAAACTTATGTTTCTATAAAAATATTTACGTTTTAAAATATTTTTCATCAACTTGCCCGACATAGACTTCACAGTACAACGAAGAAGAAATGACAGCCGATCATGCATTTGTATGTCTGGCACTTTAACTGGTAACTGACAAGAGCCATATTAATATGGCGGCTGTATGCTGGGCTGTGCCGAATAAAATGGCTGGCAGAAATGCCTATTCTGGCGTAGAAAAAAAATTATATTTAAAATGCCATTCTAAAATGACTGTAAAATTAAGCCAGACATGTTTCTATCTAAAAAAATGATTGTCACTTTTTTAATTAATTTCTTAACATCTTGTTATTGATTTTAAATTTTATACACAACTTGCCGTAAAACTATGGCAAGACAGCTTTCTCATTATATAAAAACTTTAGAAACATAACGTTTTTAACAACGAACTAATAACTGTGTTACCACTTCGATCACCTCAATAAATAAAACAATGGGATATTAATATTTAGCAATAAAGAACGTGCTTACATGATCGAATATACTGCCCGTCAAAAAATCATAATATTTTTTTCTTAAATAATAAATTATAAATAATAAATAACAACAGTAATAATAATTATTAAATTTAATTGATTAATTTTACTACCATAATTCATTCATTCAATATCGTAGCAGATCTTAGAACACAATTATTTTCGATACAAATAAATCGATACTGAAAGTATGGATTATCCATTTAAAATCGTATGTATGATTTTTTTGTTGGCCTTGTACTTTATTAAACATAATTATATAGCCTATAACACTCCCCGTAACGTAAGGATTTCAATGCGGTATTATACATCTAAATCGATTCGACCGTTGAGCTGCTACGGTGGAAAAAACATACATACAACCTAAAAACATCCTCCTTTTTAGACAGTCGTGTAAAAAAAAAACTGTTTAAATACAGTTATCGAAAAAGGTTGTAATAATTTAAAAAAAATCGTACTACTAAAGATAATCAAAGGAGTATTTTTTTTTTAAATTCACGAACTCAAAACTACCTTAGAATGTTTCAATATGAGCTTTGTTGATCGTTCAGCAAACATCCAACCGATAATCGACTTTTGCCCAGGTCCGCTGGATCATCGCAAGTGTAACATTGGCAATCTTTTTCCGGCAAGTTGACCAAATTATACAAGAATATAACGTTACTGTAATATTTCAACATGATGGTGCGCCCCCACACTTTAGCCTAGGCGTTCGATGCGCTCTCAATGAAAGATTCCCTAATCGTTGGATCGGTAGGGCTGGTCCTTTGCTTTGGCTTCCGAGAAGCCCAGATTTGACACCCCAGATGTTTTCTATGGGGATTCGTTAAAAACACTGTCTATAGTGAAAAAATCTGGTATGTACAAAATTTAAGAAAACGAATTACTTCTGCTATTGCCACAGTTACGCCTGCGATGACCTGGGCAGAAGTTTATAATCGGCTGGTTTGCCGATTGACCAACGGAACTCATTTTGAAACATTCTACGGTATTTTTGAGATCCTGAATTTAAAAAAAAAAAAATACTTGTTTGATTATCTCTATTAGTTTCTGAGATACGAGATTTTAAATTGCTGCAAATGTTTCGATAACTGTATGTTTAAGATTATAATGTACCATTGTAAAATTACAATTCTTTGTTAGCTCTTAGTAATAACAAAATTATTAAAACTATTTCGTTATCTGTTTTTATTTTTCAGACGTTATTAATTCAGATGATATTTATTGTAAAATTAAAATAAAAAATGATCGGAAAATAGATGCAGAAGAAGAAAAGATTCTTATAAAATGTATTAAACAACACCAGATCTTACTACAGTAAGATTTTAATAGTACCTATTTATTTATACATATAAATGATTAATTTTTACTTCCATCCCAAGAAAATAAAAAAAACTTAAAACCTAAATGCAAATAAAGAGTTACACTAAATGGTCATTGAAGTAAACTGGAGAAAAAAACCATTAATAAAAATGTGTACCAAAATATCTAAACATAGGTGACCATTTCGATTGTTAAATCATCTACTGTTAAAACTTTCAAGGCTAGACTCATGAACCTGTTTTATCCCCCAGATAGACGTTTTGTTACCTTTTTTTCAAAAAATCATACCAAATTTACTTTTTAACCTTTATGTAAGGTTTTTATATTAAATTAGATCCCAGAATTCGGTGTTTCTACTGAAATAATATTTAAAGCACCTTAGCTTTTATGTTTTTCAAAATTATTTTTTGAATAATGCCATGCTTTGCGTATTTTGAAAAATTTTTACATGAACAATAAGGAAAAAAATCATACCGTAAAACTTATCATGTGTACTTGCCATATCATTTATTTGGTAAAAATAAAATTATAAAACCAAAATTAATATATACAAAGAAGGATTTTTAATGCTAGTATATACTACAAACTGAAATAAGTTGTCCTGAAAACTGCCGTTAGCCGTGAAGGTCGTTGGCTTCGCACAGAGAGAACAGCTCAAAATATTGATTAAACAACTACAAGATTGAAAAAAAATTGTAAAATTATACAGAACTAGCAACTAGCGACACCAATGTAAAGAAAATGAAGTTGATCCCGAATTGAAGTCGAGTTTTTTTTTGACCTCCGGGACCACCGTTAGGTATTACTTCAGAGGATGAGATGAATGACAATTTTTGTAGCGTGTGAAATGCCATGCCTGACCGGGATTCGAACCTGGGACCTCCGAATGAAAGGCCGAGACGCTAACATTCGTGCGACGGAGGCCGGCGCACACGAGTTGATACGGAAGTCGATAAATGAGCAGCGTACGGGAAACGTATTTAGAACAACGAAATCCCAGCATCATATCTCATCCGATTGCCGACTGACAGATTAAAAAATCGCGCCGTATCACTAAGGCTGTCGACTGGAAAGTGTTACATCATCTATTATCAAAAGTCAGAACAAGATTTCATTATAAAAAAATAAGCTGTCAGATCACATTATTCGCCCATACATATGAATTATGTAAGACGTTATTTAGTAAATTAAAAATAATAACTTACCCTTTTCTTTAAATACAGAGACTGGCCCATAAGTAGTTGACCATACTTTAACGCGCTGTAAGTTCTAGCAGTGTAGGCATGAAAAGAAAAAAGATGACTTATTTTGACACAAACTTTCTTTAATATCGGTTTTCCAGTGTGTGATCAACTTGCATGCCATCAGCGTGCAGTTACAGTCCTGTAATCGCAAAACCACATTTGCACACAGTTTATGAGGAACAGCAGTAAATTCCTCAGTAATCACATCCTTCAGAACCTGTAGGGTTTTGATGTTGCAGGAATAAATCTTGTCCTTTAAATAGCCCCACAAGAAAAAGTCTGGTGGGGTGAGGTCAGAAGAGCGAGCCAGCCATTCGATTCCATACTGTTCTAGCATAATGAGGGGAAGCTCCACCCTGCTGCCACCACAACCGTTCAAAGAGGTATCTTTGTTGGAATAAAGGATAAACAGTCTCCCTAATGAGCTTCAGGTACTTCTCACCACTGATGTCATCTTCAAAGAAGAGAGGGCCAATGACTTCTTGATACGTAACACTTCTCTAGACCATGATATTGGGACTTTTATAATCGTACTCGACTACCATATTTAGATTCTATGTACGCCAATAAGCACAATTATGACTGTTTACTCTACCGGACAGGTTTGGCTTCATCAATCCACACCACACTTTTGTTCCAGTGGGACAATGGTGGAGGGAACCAAGTTCCCTCACCAAGTTGGAGGGAACCCACAGGTTCCCTCCAACTTGGTGAGTCACTCTTCAGCAAACTGTAAAAAAATCCCTTTTGGAACATTGCCATATGACACCTCTGCTATATGTTAAAAGTTAAACCCGTAAGAAAGTGTATTTTTGCTAAAAAATTATGGTGATTCAAACTGTAGTCTACTAGGGGCCACCTGATACATATGAATGCAATGTTTGTTGTAAAGAATAATCACTTATTCTTATACAAAAATAACAGTATCCAACTCCATAAAGCCTGATAACAGAGCTGCTTTTTGTAACTCGAAACAATAAATCAGTTTATAAGAAAAAGGCTTTATTATATTTTCCATTATCATTTTTAATAAATAACTGAACTGTTAAAAAAAATTTTTTCTCACTGACCTTTTGAAATAAAATTAAAAAATTTTCTTTTACAAAAACAATGTTTGGTTGATGGTTAACAGTTTCTTAAATATATGTGCTCAAATACATTTGAGTACAGTTAATACTCAAATACATTACTCAATACAGCTCAATACATTATACAGTTTTCAAAAGAAAACTGTATAATAATTTAATTACAGAATTAATATCATCAGTAATTTTGCATAAAATTGATAAAACAGCACTTGGATGTTCTTTTCCATTTTCTTTTTATTGGCATGAAAATAGAAAAACTCAGTTTTTCAGAAGATTTTGGGAAATTTAGGCAGATATTAAAAAAAAATTGATGGCAATAAAATTTGATATTCTAACATCAACCCTTATTTCTTTGATTACCTACTGTTTTAAAAAAATGCCATTTAAAAGATTTATTAAAAATTCATTGAAGAAAAGTCAAGGTAAGTTACTGTGTGTTAAAAAAAATATAATTTCTTCAAAATTACAGTATTTTAACAGAACTATACTTAGTGACAGTCAATAATCAAAATGTATGTTTAAAAAACATTACTTCTTCTTTAACAGAAAACCTGTATGTGTACTTACTTTAATATTGATCTTTATTTATGAGCAGGAAGATCAATTAATTGCTTTAAACAAAGAATCTGTGTAGAATTGCATTATTTTTGTTTTCCACCCAGTCTGGAAAGATAGACAAACATTCATGAGCTATCTCCACACAACATCCCTGAATGCAAGTAATTGCATCATTAAATTATAGTTCATGCTCGACTAATTAATGTCTTTCTAGAAGTTAATTTTATAATTAAATACAGATCTAAAGTTATGTATGTAACTTTTGTGCTACATGAATTGTGATAAGGCCACTTAAAAAACATAGTAACAAGACGCTTCTGTTAAAGCGAAGCTTAATTTGAATAATTTTTGGATTTTTTAAATAGAATGAATTTTTTTTTTTAATTGATTTTAATTTAGTGTGGATGTAAGCAGTCCGGATAACTGGATATCCAGAAAATTGAAGCTCTACTGTATACAGAAATAAACCTAAATTAATAAATTAGCCTTAAAAACTCCTTCTCTAGGACTATATAAATATAACTCAACTATGAATTACTTGAAATACTGGCAGATGTATGAATCATTATCCTAAGAGTCATATGATTATGACATCTGTCATAAAGTGATAGTGTCTTTCATAAGGAAGACTCTTGGTTCAAATTATAAAGCTTAATATTTTTTACATATTAAAGATTTCATTCTTTTTCTCTATCAATAACTGTAATTAGAAACAGTACATGTGCACAATCTTGTGCCCAAAAATAATTTTAAATAACATTGTAAAAAAGTGATTCATTGTTGATTATAACCTTTCAAAGAAAATGTATTTCATAATAAAATATAAATTATTTACATTGGTGTTTATCAGAAGGGGCAATGTACATTGTAAGGAATTAAAATTAAAAATGTTTACCGTAATTATTATTTCTGATACATGACTTATTGTATAATTTTTTTTGTTAGGTTTATACGTGATTATGAAATACTAAGTCAGACGTTGATAATAGCTGACTTTCTTCATGCAATAGTGTCACTCAGTTTTGCTCTATTTCAAACATCTGTAAGTAAATCATTATCAAAAAATGTAACCATGTTTTATAAATCCTTGTAATAAATTAAATTGTATACATATATATATATATATATATATTTTATTATCATCTTTTATGACCACAGAGGACCATTTTAGTCAGTTTATTATCCAAGTCTCTTTGATGGGACTATTTGGACCTTGCAGTCCTCCCAGTACTTTTTCATATGTTTTGATCTAACTGCCCTTTCTAGTGTTGAAAATATTTATGTTGTGAGTGTGAAGCGAGTGTTTTTATTCTTAATTTTCTTGTTTAATTTTATCTTATCTGTGGTGTCTTCTGGTGTATGGCCAATTTCCTTCAGATCTTTCTTATTTCTCTGATCCACCTGCATTTTGTCTTGGTGTTTTTCAAGTCAAGATTGTACTGTACTAGCCATTTAAGTATTGAATCTTGCATCCTCAATGATGTGTCCAAAGAATCCTAGTCTCATATTACATATGGTATCAGTGATGGGTTCTAATTCCTTGTACACAATTTTGTTAGACACAATCCACCACTGCTCATTTTTCTGATACTTTTTGTTGATGCACATATATATATATATATAATTATATTATGTATTATATTTACTTATATATTATGATACTCTTACGGTTTTTATGACAAATTTTTCAGGTTGGCAATAATTTAATTGTTGGAAATATAGACTGATAATTTCTTTAAAATACTTGAAAAAAAAATTAAACTTTTCAAATACGTATTTTAAATAAACCAGCTTCTTTCAAAATCATTTTGGATTTGTAGAAGGGAAACACACAGAAGAGGCTTTTTCAATTTTATAAACTAAATATTAAATTCAAAAGAAATTATGGTTGTTGTTGAGCTGCAGCTTGTTCCTTGACAAACACAAGGTTTTTGATGTAGTTTACCAACAAATTTTATTAAGAAACCAGGAATAAGAAGTTGCAACTGGTTTGGTTCTCTCAACCTATTTTTTATTTTTTATTTTATTTATTTATTTTTTTTTTACAGTGTTGCGGAGAAA
Organism: Lycorma delicatula; assembly: GCF_047948215.1. Lineage (NCBI taxonomy): Eukaryota > Metazoa > Arthropoda > Insecta > Hemiptera > Fulgoridae > Lycorma > Lycorma delicatula. The sequence goes on along the minus strand of NC_134455.1, from coordinate 347,858,792 downwards.
TACCATTTACGTACCCCCCCACGAAGTAGGGGAGTGTCGGACTCGTACAGGTTCAGCTAGATGTTATCAGAATCTATGTATGCTCGTACCCTACCGACTAAAACTCCTATTTCACTGTATCTCCCCACCCGAGGCCGGATCAACAGTCAAGCATAGCACAACCTTGGGGATGACTTTTAAGCTCAGGGGGTCAAGAGTCCCTGTCTCTAAACCTTATTTGGAGAACTGAAACCAACCAAAAGAGTACAGGTTATTACGTGGTTAGTAACTAGGACAATTTTGAACTCATTTATATAAATGATTTGTGTAAGGGCTACTTTAGGGGTAGTGTAATTAAATTTACAAAAAATATAGTTATTTCCTATACATCTGCAACATCAACTGAGGAATATACTAGACCTAAAAGGATTTGTTACTAGTGGCTTGTAAAAAGGAATTTATGATATTTCTCATGATGTGGCAAGGACTATGTACTATTATTTGGTTGCAGGGTAAAATACCAATTTTTGTTAATAATTAGTACAATAGTTTGGGTTGTGATAATGATTGTATACCCCAGGTGAATTCTAAAAGAAAGTTATCTGGGTTCAATGGTATGAACTAGCCTTTCTTGAAAGAGTCATCTAGTAATGCTAAAAAAAAAAAAAAAGGATGAATTTCTATCATCTGAAGTCTCTGTCTGACGAAGGATGAATTGATTTTCTGTGTTTATTATTACGATGTGTTGGTTTTCCAAAAACTCAAGTTTTATTATTTTATTTATGTAATTTTTTTATATATAGTTACCAGTTTTTACAGTAACAGTAAATAACAGTTTTTTAGTAATAACAGTTTTGTTATTAACAGTTTTTTTAGGTAGATTTTATAAGAAAGCTACCTATTGTAATGGATACCATGATTCGACTTCTAGAAAATTTTGACATATAGGCGCACTTCACATTCCCCAGACCCCAAAACTACCATCAATTCAAAAGTTTATATATATATATATATTTCATGTTCTTGTGAACATGATAACTGCCATAATTTTGCTCCAATCACTTTCAAATTGATACATAAAATATAACAACCAAAAATCTACATTGAGTTCATTAACGGGCAAAATCAAACCTTGGGGGTGAAAATGGGGGGGGGGGGGCTTTTTCCCAAAAAAGTCGTTATAACTTTCTTAATTAGTAAAATATCAAAATCGTTTAAAGTTCCTACTATTCTTTGGATAAGGGCCTAAAACTTGTAAAATTTTTTGATATCACTAACCGTTGGTCCAGGTGGTGGAAAAAATGGGGTTTCAAAGACAAAAAACATCATACCTCCCTTAATAGGCACAGTATCGAATCGGTTTAAAGTGGTTGTTAATCTTGTAAACATTACCTAAAAATATTGTCAATAACAATTTTTGATATGACCAACCCTTCGGCAAGGAATGACCAAAACCAAAAAAAAACATAAAAACAAAATATCACTATAACTTTCTTATTAAATAAAATATCGAATTCATTTCATATTTGGAAATTGATTTTACTTTTAATATTGGGCTAAGCTTTTTTTTTTAGGATTTTTCTTTCTTTTTTAAATTTTGTTCTAATTTCACCTTTAACAATTAGAGTTAAACGTTCTGTTACATATAAACTTTCTGTTCTTATTACAGTATTGTAGTGTCTGATTTTAGTATGCATGAAGGCAGCTTGTTTTTGTTTCATTGTAAATTTTATTTTTGTGATATTTTCATAAAATATCAGATATCATTTACATGTGATATTCTGTGAGAGTGCCAATTTTTACAAAATATAATTTTGATGTTTCAGGAATCTGATAATATAATTGAATCTTTCAAAACAGTAATATTTGTTTTTGTTTGCATTATTCATCAATTTCTTAACAATTACTTTGGAGAATTTTTAATACAACAGGTAATTTTTTTTTAAATTCTTATTTCAAATTTATTTTTCCAATTATAGCTTCATTGCTGTTTAAGCACACATAATTAAAAAGGGAATACACAGTAATCAGCCAAAATATTGGGTATCAGGTTTTTTGGAAACATTGATGTTTCAAGACCCTTAGTACAAAAAACAAAAAAAGGAATAGAAATTTTTGGAAGAATTATGTACATTTATAAGTGAGTGTTGATCTTTATCTTAATTAATATCTAGATTTTCTGAATATAAATTCTTTGAAAAAGTCTCAAAAAATCTCTATAAATGGAGCATTAAATTTTGTAAAAAATAAAAAAATAGGGGACAGAGTATTTTTTGCCACTTTTAATTTATTGTCTAGTGGTCATAGAAAATTGAGCTCTTTAAAACAATTAAAATACTTGTTAATTATTTAAAATCGTAAAGTCAATTGGATGCAGGTACGGGAGAGTATAATCAACATTATTTCTTAACACATTTTTGCCTCCATATCTTAAAAATCTGTGGATCAAAAAGTTTAAATTTGATACAAAGTTTTGGCTACATATTAATTCCATCTTTGGTGAAATTTTTGATCCTTTGGACAAGGGGCGATCAAGAACCCATATTTTTTTTTAGTAAACTTAAAATTGTCTTGCTGAATTAATGACAATTAATTGGACCAACTAAATGAAGTAAATAATTACTGATAAATAAACCTTTAAACCCCAAAAATAAGTGGGCTGAATGAGACCTGTACTTAAAAAATCACTTTAATTTTAAAGATCAAAAATTCAACTGTATCCATTAATATTGACAACATGGGAAAAAGGGGTTCTCATGAGATCTGACTTAAGATTTCCAAAAAAAGTTTCAATTATTTATAATTTCTGATTTGTATTTCAAGTTGTGGCTGTTATTAAAAATGTTATACTGTCAAGCAAGAAGATCAAATTGAGCCCAAAATTTTTACTAAGAATTTTAATCTTTTTCTCAATTATACTTTTAACATTGCAAAATTTTTAATGTAAAAACTTCACTTGATTGAGGAGGCCAAATCAGATCCAAATTTTTTACTAAAGATTTTGATATTTTTCTAAAATATACTCTAAATGCCGCTTAATAAAGTAATTAATATTTAAAAACCCTCTGTATTTTAAATAAAAAAACCTTTTTTTGTAGTTAAAATGAAAAATTTTAGTTTTTTTTTCAAATTGACCTTGAGATTTTCATTTTTACTTCTCTCTTACTATTTATTTCATCATAATTGTAACTTCATCGATATTCTTTCCTACAGCTAACATGATTAGCCAATTTCAACCTATTTAAACATTGTTCATTTATATTTATGCCTTTTCCTTGTCATTTTACAATATCAAAAGCTTTTTGCAACAGCTGCATTGAAGACTTTGTTTTTGGATAGTAGGTCACCCTGTCTCAAATTCCTTTTTACTTCCAAATCATGACTTTAATTTTTTAAAGTGAATTTCAATGTTGCATTTCTATATTATATTATTTATATATATATATATACATACTACAATGTATATAGAAAGCATAATATGTATTTATAATTTATTTTTTTAGCAAGTGGGTGTGGCTGAAGCAGTGTACAGTTTGCCGTGGGAAGATTATCCAGAAAAAATTAATAAAAGACTCAAGATTATGATACTTCGTTCTCAAAAACCAGTTATTCTCAATGGGTTAAAAATGTATTTTCTTCAATATAAAACTTTTGTGGAGGTGAACTATTTTTATATCAATCTATTATTTTAGAAGCTAGATCTTTTTTCATTATAAAGCTTCTCAGATTGTAGTAAGTAAATAAAAGTTGTTAAAACAAAGTTCCATTCTTTATCATTTTTAAGGAAGCAATAAATATACATATAGTGTGTTCGACTTGTTCATTCGAACAAATGTTTTTTGTGTGAATTTATATAAAAAAATCTCAGCTAGTATATCATTAGTACAGACAAATTCAGCAGATGAATTTGTGTAAACATTAAATGTTTTTCCTATTTCTTATAGATTAAATATAAGATTAATTACAAATGTAGTGCTTTTTCAAAAAATTTATCCATGCTATTTATTTCCAGTAATGTTTAATTACAAAATATTTCATTAAATTTTTTACATTAATAAATTGTGGTAAAATATTATTCAAAAATGCATTTACCATTATTTTTAGGGAAGCCAAGTCAATCATTTCAGTTACTTGAAATCTAAATATTTTACTTATCTATATCGAAGACAATTATTAAAAAGACTTAAAAAATTTATACAAACAATTCAAAAAATGATAGACTATAACTATCTAAATTTTAAATATAGATAAAACTGTTACTTGTACTTTTCAGAAAGGCACAATGTTGCTAATCATATATAGAATTCCTATTAACAATAGTGATTGTATTTCTTTTTTGCCCTTAAGCAAAATTTTATGAATAATTATTAGATGACAAATTCTTTAGGGATGATCAAATTTATATCATTTGCAATAAAATCAAAACATGCTGTTATGCTTTGAAGCATCTTAATAAAACATAGACTTGTCATGACTATTAGATATTTATTTTTTACTATTATTCCTGTTTGAAGTATATCTTTTTTGAGCTTTATCAAAAAAAAAGTTTTAAACATATAAAAATGGGTTGTCATGTCAACATTTGACATCTCCAGTACTAAACATTCAGATTGATACTTAGAAAATTAAAAATGATTACTTATGTTTGTGTTTATATCTATGAATGTGCAGTCTTTTCTAAAAATAATAGTCACTTATTCTTAAAAAGTAATAATATCAGTTTCTGTCAAACCACACAACATAAATGTTTTCATGTAACTCAACATTATACGTCGACTTAAAAAGGGTTTTGTTATACAGAATGATTCAAAGAAACAGGAAATTTAAAAAATTAAATAACGTTAATGAAACTTTTTTTTTAGAAAATGAATTTTATTTCATGAAATTGTACAAATGTTGCCATTTTAGGATACATACATTTTAGTTTATTTTTTAAAGATGACATCTTGCAGGCGACCTCCTCTTCTACGTAAACACTCACGAAGTCTCTTCGTTAAATTGCTCATGGTTTGACGTAACATCTCAACTGGAATTTCCGCAATTGCTTCTCGGATCTTTGCCTTCAGTTCTTCCGTTGTAGCAGGTCTACTGTGGAACACTTTGCTTTTAAGGTGACCCACAAAAAGTAATCGCAAGCTGAGAGATCAGGCGATCTGGGAGGCCATCTAATGTCACCATTTCGTGAAATGACACGTTGTCCAAACAATCGGCGTACAGCTGCCATCGATATTCGTGTAGTATGTGACATTGCTCCGTCTTGTTGAAACCAGGCGGTGTTAAGAATCGGTGGAAATCTCTTTTGTTGTTCCACAACAAAGGTTTCAAGCATGGCTACATAACGAGCCGAGGTCACTGTAATCGCAAGACCATTGTCATCCTCAAAAAAATAAGGGCCTATAACACTGTAAGATGACATAGCACACCACACAGTCACTTTCTGGCTGTGCAACGGACGTTGGTGTAGCTGCGTAGGATTTTCTTGTGCCCAGTATCTGAAAATTTTGCTTGTTAACAAATCCACTGAGGTGGAAATGCGCTTCGTCTGACATCCACAGTTTGTGAACAAACTCTTCAATCATTTATCTTTTATCATTTATCTTCAATCATTTATCTTCTGAAGCATTACATTACAGAATTGTGCTCGCACAACTGCATCGTTCGGTTTCAGTTCCTGGACAATCTGCAACTTGTATGGATGGAATTGCAAGTTCCATCCAACTTCACTAACATTCTTCGAACACTTGAACTATGCAATTGTAAAGATGCTGAGAGACGACGGATTGACTGATGTGGACTTCGTGTGACAGCATCTTGTAAAGCTTGAACATTCTGTGGTGTACGGACGGTTCGCTCACGGCCTGGAGGTTCTTTTTCATTGCCGAACCAGTTTCCTAAAAATTAGATATCCATGTTTTAATTGCATGTGCTGATGGAACATGGTCGTGCCGTCCCAGATTAAAATGACGGCAAAATTCTCTTCGCGCTCCCTCCACACTGTCATTGTTTTTGTAAAACGCTTTGATAGCAATTGCACGTTGTGCACCACTCCAAGGATCCATGACAAGTTAGGTTAGATTAGAGAGGTTAGGCAGGTTATGTTAGAATAATGGCAGGTTAGGTTAGAGAGGCTGGCGCCACTTATCAAGTGGTACCAATCGCCCACGGCTACCAACACAACTTTAAAAATTTCCCGTTTCTTTGAGTCACCCTGTACTTTCATTGACATTTTTAAAAAATTACCGAATCATTTAAATCTTCAAAGAATCTAATTAAAATAAAATAAAAAAATTTCTCTTACAAAAACATTATTCATATCTACACTTTTTAATTAATTATAATTAAAAACATTCCAAAAAACCTGAATTTTCTGCATCCCATTCAATGTGTACATAAATATGTGCTCAAATAGTTTTTAATTAACACCTTCTGAATTGTTTTATTTTGTATATTTAGTATCTTCATGTATTTATTTTAACATTAGTTCATACATTTATGTTTTAAATAATTAATCTGAACTTTTAATCATATCTGTTTTTTTTATTTTATAATTAATTATTTATTTTGTTATGCTGCTGTAATCAAAATTTTATCATGGCTTACCTTGAACCAACCACGGAAATGTTTTGACAGTTCCTTTTATTATCCATTGAATAGCATATCTATTCCATCCTGATGGAATCTATATTATGTATTATGTACTGATCAAAATAAAAGATGATATTTTAATGTACACTTAGCTACTATGATAAAATATTGTACTGGTCATCATTGTATCGATAACACAGACTATATTATTATTTATTTTAATGGTAATTTAAATATCAATCATTAACAATGTCCTAGCATGTAACATTTTTATGTTATTGTATCAATATTTGCCACCTTCTACATAATTTAGTATTTTTACTATGACACAATAGGAAACTCTCCAGTTTAGAAGAAGGAATAATGGAATGTTGTCTTTCTTTGTGCTTATGCACAGTAGAGAGATATCTTTTATTCAGTGTGGTTAAGCACTGTATAATTTCAAAAGTCAAGTTTTTGCTGTAAATCTTATTTAAAATTTACTCGTAAGTTTTCAATTAAAGTCAGAAGATAGATCTATAACAAAAGAAGTGAAAAAAGCTGACAATACATTTGTACACATCTGGGCTTTCACTTCATGTGGCTAAAGCTGCGTTCCGGGAAAGTCTTACAGATGTGGGTTGTTTCTGATGGATGGCTTACACATACATATGCACACAACTTAATTTAAAATATTTATAACTTTATTTAAATATAATATTTTTTCGTTTATTTAATTCAATCATTCTAACTAAAGTGCGCGCATGCATACTGTATTTAATTCCTGGGTATGGTGGTACTAGCAGTGACAGTCGGCTCTAATTAAACTAATATAATTTCACAACTTACATAGAACAAATTTTGCTTGTGCAGTTGGCGGACTGCTGTAGCCGCAAGGCTTAATGCACTAATTACTGAGTCTCGACTGTGTGATCGAGTTCGAAACCCAGCCAGACCGAGTTGCTTTTTTACACTTTAAATATTATTAATTTATTTAATTCTGTTGCTCATCTGTTACATCAAAACATAGCAGATGACTACAACAGCATTTTTTGGGGTGGGATTGTGATTTTGAAAAATTTTTTGTTGTTGTAAATAATGTTATTTTTTAATTGCTAACAAAGCATTTAAGAAAAATATGACCTTAACTACCCAAAATCTTGAGATATTGAGGGTGATCTTGCTCTTCAGCCTCACCCTCTTGATCTTTTAAGTTGAAAATTTAATGGCATCAATACCCCATATATAGAAGTAATCTGACAAAGTTGGGTCAAAATCGGCCCAGTAGTTCTGAGATATAAGGTGATTTAGAGGCCAACACCAAACACACACATGTACGTGTGAACATTAACATCCAACAAGATGCAACACTCCATTTTTTTTTGTGATTCCATACCAGATTTAAACTCCCTGTTATTTAATTTCTTCCCTATAATTATGCAAGGAATTTCATCAAATGAGTAAAGATAATTATTTAGGTCATTAAATTTAAAGCATGCTTTATCAGATCATATTGTGCACTGTGATAAAGAAAAGGGAATTTACTTCTTAATGGATTTTTGGGTTCCTTAGGTATGAAAACATCAAGATCAAGTGAAAACTGCATTAGTAAAAATTGGACTTACTATAATACTTTTCCTTGGATAGAGCTATAGCTCTGCTACATGGGCTATTTTGGTTATAAAATTCAGGATCAAGATAAAAACTTCTCATGTTTATTGTGTAACCTGTAATGGAACTATTCAATAAATGAAAGGCAGTAAGAGAATACACCATATTATTTATGGTATGACATGAGCCTACTGATCATTTTGATGATTGTTATTTTTATCTTCAGAACACAGAATAACATTAAAAATAACAAACATACAAAAAATTGAATATCTCAATTTTCCAACTGCTCCTAGATCAGTTCCTCATTGAGAAGAGCGCTGAAACTGAATTTGTCCACCCATACGTATGAATAGTTTTGACTGATATTTAGAAAATTAAAGATGTCAACTTATCCTTTTGTTTGCATTTATAAATATGCAATCATTCCAAAAAAAATGTCAGCCTATTTGAGGCAAGTGATATATCATCTCGGCCTGCCATCCAGAGATCCTGGTTTGAATACCAGTCAGGTGTGGCATTTTCACACGCTAAAAAACTGTCATTTCATTTCATTCTCTGAAGCAATATCTAACAGTTGTCCCAGAGGCTAAAAAAAATTACTTTTTCTTAACAATAAAAATATATCCACACTTATCAAACCAGATTTGGCTTGAGAAAGACCTCATTATTTATTTATTATTTTTAATAAATTGCTGAATTTTTAAAAAACTTTCCTCAAATTTACTAAAATACAAATAAAAGATGTCTTTTAGAAAAAGAGTAATATTCTTTTTATGAATTTTTAATTACCAAAAAACTAGATTAACCTCAAAAATGTTGCATAAAAATTTTAATTAAAATATAAAATTATATGCGTATTTTGATTTTTAAACTGTCATTGTCAGTAGATGTTGAAGAGAAAATTTAAAGAAGAAAATAAGTAAATAATTAAATGAATAAAGAAGTAATAAATAAAGAACATTTATTGAAAATAATTCTTTTAAAACAGAAATGAAATGAGAATTTTTAGTACTTTTTTTTAAGAAAACTAGAAAATTCAAATGCATTCCCAATAGAATAAATAAATAATGTTTTCTCTAACCTGAACTATTGTGCTCAGTTTAATAAAAATAGTTCTGTCATCTGGTTTTATAAAGGTGGATATTTTATATTTTATGAATAATTGACTATTCTTTTTAGTGAAGATTGCACATTCATAAATATAAACACAATTATAAGGTAACATTTTTTATTTTCTAAATATCATTCTGCATGAATCATACTTATGAGCCACATGATCTGCTATCAGATCATGGATACAATAGCCCATTTTGTATTTTGAAAACTCATTCTGACTTTTCGAAAAAACCCCAAGAGATAATATTATACTTCAGATAGGAATATTTATAAGCATAATAAACTTTAATAATGATAATAAAGTCAGAATTTTATTTTAGCGCTTCAAACCAAAACAACATGGTTTAATTTTGTTACAAATGAAATCAATTTGATGAAACCAAGAGAATTTGTTATGTATTAAAATACCCAAAAAGTTCACTTAAGGACAAACAGAAACATTATTATTACTATTATTATCATTAATAGAAATTCTATCCACATGATTAGCAATGTTATGTTTTTCTGAGAATTACAATTGAATGATTTTATCCATATTTAAAATTAGACTGTTATAAGTCATTTATTTTTTGAACTACTAATGTAGATTTTTCAAGTCCGTTCTAATAATTATCTAAATGTAATATTTAAATATTATATAATATATATAATAGTAAATATACATAATAATTATATATATAACAATATATATAAAGGTGTTCAAAAAGTGACATAACTTTATGGGAAAATGAATAAGTTACAATATTTGTGGAGAGTGATCTCCATTAAATATGACGTTGCATGCTCTTAAACACATGTTTTAATGCTTGTTGAGGAATTGCAGTGACACATCGTTCAATTTTGCTCTGCAATTTGGGAAATGTGTGAGGATGAGTTTTGTAAGCGGCATCCTTAAGGTATCCACACAAGAAAAGGTCGGGAGGAGATAAATTAGGAGACCAAGAGAGCCAAAACTCTTTCGAAATCACTTGTCCATGAAAACACTGATTCAACAAGGTCATAGTGTTGTTGGCTGCATGATCCATAGCATTGTCCTGCTGAAACCGCATGTACTTTAGCCAGTCTGCAGATATAGTGTTTACAAATTATTGCACCATTTGTATGTTGTGCTCACTGTTCACTGTGCCGTGAAAGAATGTCATGAAGATTCACCCACATGAAATTACACACCAAACACCCACATTTTGCCCATGCAGAGGAGACTCGTGTAGCTGATGTGGATTTTCTGTACACCAAATGCATGAATTTTGTGCATTCAAGTATCTATCAAGGTGGAACCATGCCTCTTCAGACTAAGACTGATCATCGTGTTCTTACCCATCTGGTGCTAGAGATGACATGAACTGCTGACAGAAAGTTACACATTTTCCAGTGTCTGCAAGTAACAACTCATGAACAACATGAATTCTGTATGGATGCATCTTTAAATGCTTGTGCGATGTCATGTGGGCACTACCGATGGACAGACCAGACCAGCCAGATAGGCATTGCACAGACTTCTTGGAACTAACAGAATATGCAACTTGCACACTGATCAACTTTTTTGATGTTAGCACTTTTGGCTGCATCTGCCACATTTCCTGTCTCTTGGAACCTGTCTTACAGCTGCTTGATGGAAGACTTGTTTGGTACAACCACATTGTACTTTTCTATGAAGGGATTCTGGATCTGGCCATAACTGGCACATCTAATGTGCTGGGAGACAATGAATATTCTCTGCTGCAATGTGTAACCCACTTTTCCTTAATTAAACCATCAGCAAAAGAAGGAAACATTCTTCCATAAGGTTGCATCATTTTTTGAACACTAAATACATGCATTACCATTCCCCATCACTGCTTCGCCTGCAATATCAAGGTGGCTTCACCCGCAATTTAATCAGGAATATTGCTTTTAGACTTTCATTCAACCCTGATAAAACGGTAAATAAAAACTTTTATTAACGATATGAAGGAATATATGATAAGCAACGTCTTGTTGCCCAACACTTAAATAAATATGGGCCTGATAAGGGCCGATTTAGAATGTAACACTGAAAAGTTCATCACTGCGGTAAACCTTGAATACAGATGGAAATAACCTACTAGCCACTACCAGCCCACATAATCTATCATACATTAAAACATTTAGACATTTGAACGAAATATTCATCGCAGCTCGAATATGTGATCCTAGTCATTTTCACCTAGTTCCTAGTAATCCTAGTTTTGTGATCCTAGTAATTTTCCATCACAGTTGAGAATTCTTCCTAATTCTCCACCACATGTGACAAAAGATCTACTGCTTTTCCCACACAATAAATTACTAAACTACTATTTCTATATTATATTTTTTGCTTAATGAAAAAAATATATATATTTATTTGTTTTTCAGTTTATGAAAACATTGATTTCTTACTTCATGGTCTTGTGGCAATTACATCATGAAAATAAATAAGATAAAGCATAAATGAAAATAACAACAAAATCAAATTTCAAAAAATGTTCATTACTTGCTAACCTTGTGCAAAAAAAGGTAAAATGCATAAGATAAGTTACAGTAATGTAGGTAGTGTTTTCAGTTCTTGTACTGAATAGATAATAGCTAGAAAAAATGTAGATGATAAAAATAGCATTATTTTTTAGAAAATAAATTATGGTACATAGTTTTTAAGTATTTTAGTTTAATAAGTCTAAATTGTTTACTGAAGAATATCAAAATTAAAAAAAAAACGACGAGTATTATTTACATTGAGAAACAAATGATAATTTTCACTTTTTTGAATTCAGGATACATTTTGGTATAACTTTTTTTTATTGCATTTAAATATATTGTTTTCAACCATTCTATTTTAAGTAATAATGAATCCTTCATTTGTGCAATCAAGATTATATAATTCCAGATTGAATGAAAGTGAGATTTAAGTAATTTGAAATTATGTTCATATAGGCTGAGGTTCACGCAATTCAAAATAATTTGGTTTTTATATATACAGAATAGATTGTTGTATTGGTTTATTAAAATCATCATATTTCAGTAACTGTTTATTAATAACCTACCTCAAAATCGTAAATTGTTTATTGTTACTGCTTTGCAGATGACATAACTGTATGTATTTCTGAAGATAATTATGTAAAGTAAATTAATTACATTATTATCTTCATTAATTGAAGTAATTAAGTATTTGAAAAAAGTCTATGTTAGCAATTAAACATTAATTAGTGGATGGATGGATTATAACCATCAAACTTTAAATATGAATAAAACCATTGTATTGTGCTTTTCCTTAGGTAGACATAACGCTAGTGATTAGAGTGCATAGAATTTTTATTAATGATAACAATAATATTTTTGTTGCCCAAAAAGCAAAATTACTGAATGTTTTATAATCAGATAACAAAGTCTTTTTGGATAATCAAATAATTTTATAAACAAATTATACTGTTTTGCTTTCAAGCCCCTTAATAAAATGCTAAATTGTCATCATTACTAAATATTTATTGTTTTAATTCCTGTCAAAATATATCATCTTTTAGGAATCTCTCAAAAAGTCCAGAAGCAGTTTTCTAGAAACAAAAATGTCAAATCATTAATTGATGCCCATAAGTAAGAATAGTATAGACTGATATTAACAAAATTAAAAATTTTAATTTATTCTTATTTGTATTTATGAATATATTATATTCTTTGCTAAAATGAATAATCACTTATTCTTAAAAAATAACAATATCCACCACTACTAAACCAGAAAAAAGGATCGTTTTCATGTAACTCAAATAGAACTAGAAAAGATCTTAGCTTCTACTACCATTTTTAATAAATTAATGAGCCAATTAAAAAAAAGGTTTTCCTTTAATAATTTATTTAAAATACAATTAAAAGAGTTTTCCTTAATACAAACAATATTATATGTAAATTAATTGTTAAATAATACATAATACTAATTAAATAATTTAAAATAAAATCAACAATATTCTGTATCCTGTTTTTTTGTGTACATAAATATTCAGTCAAATAATGTTTAATGTTTTCTGAATTGAGAATTATTTTATAGTTTTTTTATAACATTTTTGTGTCATTTGTGTCATTCAGGTAATACAACCTGAATATTATTTCACGTGTTTATATTTTAAATAATTAATATTGATTTTAATTACTTCAAAACAAAAACCTTTATATTTTGTGATGTTGCTCCGATTAATGTTTTTACCAAATTTACCTTGATTCATTCAGGCAAATGTTGGGTTAATTCTTTTTTTATCTGTAGAATATACCTACTTATTATCAGTGTGATATAATTAAAATATTATTATTTACTGAACAGAATAACATATCTATTTATTTGTTTATTTTAATAATGTTATTATATACTCTGAAGTAATTTGATCTTTGGTAGAATTCTCTTAAGTATAAAGAATATAAAATTAATAAAAAGGATTATTTTATTTTTCTGTTAAAATGTATTAGTATTGTGGCCTGCATGCATTTTCAGTAGATGGAGATAAGTTAATTATATGCTTGTACAGTGTGTTGCATATGCACTGGAACTATGGAAGTGTAATGACAAAACTTCCTTAATTATTACTTTGTATTTTTATTTCATTATCTTATAGAAACGGATGTTATAAATGCTGGAATAGTTTATAAAAGGTATAGAAAATGACCTCCTCCAATATCAATACAACACTGCTCGTGTTTCAGTTTGTTGTCAAACACTTTAACTAGCTGATATACTGGAATATTTTGTACGTATGTTGTTATTGTGGTTTTTATTTTTTCAGTCGTACACAGTCTGCTGCAATACATGGTTTGTTTTGCTGCTCCCTACAGAAAGTAATCTGGGGGTCAGATCAGGCAGCATGCAGGCCACAAACTCCTCAAAATGATTTTTTCACTAGAATTTTGTAAAAAAGTAATTGACTTGTTAGCTGTGTGCACTGTGGTGTTATCTTGTTTGGAACCAACTGAGACTGATTTCCTCTTCTGTTAATTGAATAATGAAGTTTGTTACAACAGCACAATATAACTATCACTATTAACTGTATTTTCAAAAAAGATTGGACTCACAATGTGCATTCTTTCATACCAACCCAAACTCCAATTTTCATTTAGTGTAATGATTGTTCTTGTAATTCATGGGGGTCGACCACAGTCATGTACTTTATGAATTATTGCACCCTCCCTAAATGAAACCGGCTTCATTTGTAAAAAATGTAGTATTGAGGATACCTATGGAAGTTTGGCCAATAAAATGATAACAATTTAGTTTTTTGGCATGATCTGTAGGTTTCAGTTCTTTAACACACATTACTTTGAAGGGGAAAAGTTTCAGCTCTTCTCTTATAGCCTTATGTGCAGTAGCAAGTCTGATGTCTTGCTGCTGTGCTAACTTATGCAGTAACTTTGAGAGACTTTTGGACATAGCATCTGAAATATCAAGCAGCTTCTGTTTGTTTAGTTTAGGTGCTGACCACTTCGATCAGCATCTTCAACAGAGCCTGTTGTCCAAAATTTTTCAATATGAGTTTGAATTGAGTCAAGATGAGAAACAGAATACTTTTCAGAAAACCTGTGCCTCACTAAATCAGTATACTTGTCACCTTCACGAAAGATGAGTTCAATAAGAATAATTTGTTCTCATTCCTCTACCGAAAGAACCATTAAATTTCTTGAAACTATTGATTCCAGTAAATGAAAAAGCACGAAATGAAACGAAGCATGTTCAATCACAACTCCATAATTGATGTCTTCGTTTATTACTGAGCAATGCCCAATAAACCCTCAGAGCAACCAACTTAATACTGAAAGAACAGAAAGCACCACATATTCCTAAAGCATACTGCACAACAACTTTACAAACTCATTGTAGAATTGGAATATTATTAAAATCTATTGTCAGTACAATTTGAAGTGATGGGAGAAGACTCCCTGTGTCTCAGTTGCAAGGCTTCACATACAAACATTTAAATGACAAGATAACCTCAAATAACTTGCAAAAATCTTCAGCAGTTACTTAACAATGTCTTTGTCTAAATGTTTTACAGTATCCTTGTTAAGTTTTGTATCTTTTTTGCTACATTACTACTCCAACTTCTTAAATTTAATGAATCTTTAAAAAAAAACTTTTTTAGACTTGTCTGTAATCATAAAACATGGTTCAAGAGTATTCATACAAATAAAAATAATTAATATTATTTCCTCTGTGTCAATATCATCCCATAAAAATACTGTACTGCAAAAATAAATCAATTAAGATGATGAAATGAAGAAAAAGTAAATAAAATTATCTACATAACATCCTGTGGTAGATAAAAATATGCTGTATGCGTAGAAAAAGTTGTTCCATCTGCTGAAAAATAAACAAAATAGATCTTTTATACTGATCGGTACAAAATAATATATTACATACATCATATCATAGATAAAAAAGGCCCCAGCATTTGCCTAAATGTTTCAAAGGAACATTTTTTTAATGTTCTTCTGTGTTTGTAAAACCAAAATTGCAATCGTCAAAATGATCGCAAGCTCAAGTTATGCCATATGGACAGCAAATGAACCATTCTGCCTTTCATCTATTGAATAGTTGCGTTACAGTTTATTCAATAAACCTGAGAAACCCAGTTTTTATCTTGATCCCCACTTTTATAATCACTGGTTATAAAAAAATTGGCTTTTTCACTTCACTTATTATAAATCTACCTAGTGGCTTTAACAGAAAACTTATCTGGTGAATTTTAAAAAGAAGTGTGACAGAAAGCTGGCCTCTCTAATGGAGGTAAATACAAAGACGACGGCATTCCATTATTCTCAGTACTTACCAGTAGAGCTCTCTACTACATCATAGTGAAAATACTAAATTATGGTAGAGAGTGGCAATTAATAATGCAGTAACATAAAATGTGACGACATTCTAGGACATTTTTAATGGTTGATATTTAAATTACAAACAAAATAAAAAATAATAATAATTTAGTCTGTATTCATGACAGATAGATACAATGATGATCAGTGGAATTTTTGTATTACACTTTTTTGTACAATTCTGCACAGTTAGTAACTTTGTATATGTAAAAATACCATTTTTATTTTGATCAGTACATAATAATGCATTAAATAGATTACATCAGGAAAGGGTAGGTTTGCTATTCCACAAATAAAAGAAAAAAGAAGTGCTCAGCATTTTCCTGGATGGTTCAAGGGAAAAAATGTGGTATAACTTTTATTAGAGCAACATTACAAATTAATGATTAATTATAAAATAATAAATAAGTATGAACAAAGTACATGAAGATATAAGTATAAAATAATTTATAATTCAAAAGGTGTCAATTAAGACTATTTGAGTTGAATGAACTGCAAAATTTCAAGATTTTTAAACATTTTTTAATTAGTATTTAAAAATTAATTGACAGAAAAGCCCCTCTGAAATTGTTGGGCGATGGGGCTGCAGCACCCTTCGCCTGACAATTATTAGACTTTATTATTCAAACAATTTAATATAAAAACAGTATGATTCTTGTTGATAAAACAACTATCTTTTTCACAGTAATTCACATATAATCGATGTGCTAAAGAACAGTGAGTGTCTGCAGATCAGATAAAAAGTCAAAAAACGACTTATAGGCTTTGTGTGAAAATAGATTTATTGAGTCATATGATTATTGATGTGTTTGTCGAATTATTTGAATGTATTTGAGTGAATCTAGAAGAAATCTCACAAGAATCAAAACCAATTGCATCACCTAAAGTTTATGCTTTTCACTTAGCAATAGAAAAAAGTTAATTTATTGTTTCATTACTGGTTTGTGAAAAACTTCTTAACTTCACACTACCATTGTCAATACTAGTTTAAAACAAGATTATTGACTTGAACGCTAGTCAACTTGTCAAATCAACACTATCATTATTGCAAGGAATTAGAGATGACGCAGAAAATATTTTTTAACTGCCAAATAATTGTTGTGCAAGATTTTTGAAACAATAAACAAGGTCATAGAGAAAATCACAATACTAACAACAGAATAATACTAACAAGTATCTTGTTACTTCCTTGCATTGATACATTGAAGGAGCATTTGGAAGATAAATTCAATGACAATGCTATCTTAAAAAGTTTTCAGGTTCTTTTGTCAGGTTCAGCTAGTCCTGGAAAAATGGATGAACTAAAAATCTTAGTGATGTATTATGATATTAAATGTTCTGAATCTGTCCTCCAAGTGGAATATCTTATTTGGTGCAAGGAGATTAAGTCATTAAATTAAAATACGATCTGGAAGTGATTGAAGTATTGGATCACTGCAATAAAGAATATTTGCCGAATATCCATTATCTCTTGCAAGTTTTAGTAAATTTTCTGGTAAAATGTACTAATGAATGCTAGTTCTCCACAATGAAGAGAGTTAAAACAATTGCGCATAACAAGTCAGGGGATGGAAGATTAAGTTCATTAGTTTCTTGGTCAGTTCATAGAAATATTATTGTTATTTCTGATGAAGTTTTAGATGTTATGGCGAGAAAGAAAAATCTATGACTAGCTTTCTAATAATTCATAACTTTTATCGGAGTGTAAATGTGTGAATGTGAATTATAAATTTGGATTATGAAAAAAATTAGTACTAACATTGATTCTTATTTGCATATTAAATGATGCATTAAACCTCAGCATGTTGTATTTCTCAAATGCAATAAAGTATAAAACAAATGTTTCAAAATAAAATGATTTTCATTATTATTATTATTATTTTATCATCATCATCATCACTAGTCCCCTTAGCCACACCCCCCCCCCCGAAAAAAATTCTAGTTATGTGCCTGTGTCATCAAATAAAACATCCAGAAATCACTTTATGGGAAACAGAAATACAATTATCATCATTAATAGGAATTCGATAGACACGATTAGCAATGTTATGTCGATCTGAAAAGCACAATGCAATGGTCTTATCCATATTTAAGATTAGATGATTACAATTTATCCAGTGATGGATTAATATCTTATTAATTACTAAATATTCATAAGTTTATTCCTAACTCAGTTATACTTTCTTTTTATCCCTGTAGTGGAATTTAGAGTTAATAAATATGAAACCTACATTCTATTTAAATAAAAACTGATATTTTAATACAACTAGACAAAAATAACCTGTTTGTATGCTATTTCATCTTTGTACAAAAAAAAATTAGTCAAATTTCTTGAAAACAAAACTGATGAAGTAGAGGAGCCTCAAGTTTGTGAAAGATTGACATATTTTTAGGAACTTAAATGAAAATGATTGCCAACGAAAAGTAAAATTAATGAAAAAAAAGAAGCACACAAAAATTGTTTATAAGAAACAGATTACTTAAAATTTAAAAACTAGATTGTAAAAGAACCATAGTCAGTAGATACTGAGAAAGAACTACATAGAATTACTTTTTTAAATAAATAAGTGAAAAAAATAATAAATAGTTAACTAATAAATATTATTTATGATACATTATAAATTAAATATCTCAAATAGTATTAATAAAATGCAGGTGAAATCAAGTGTTAACCAAAGTAAGTATAAGTTTTTCTACTTATACTTACTTATTGGTCAAATTCTGTATGTCAAGATTTTTGGAGATTTTGATGTTTCATGACCCCTTCTAAACAAAAAAAACATAATTTTAGCATTGAAAAATTCTGGAAGGGTTTATGTTTACATGTATGTCATGTTTTCATCAGGCTGTCGTGCCATTTAAATTAGGTTAAAATTGGTTTAAGGGCCATGAAGATATAAACATACAGGATTAGATAATTAGAACTAGAATATTTAAGAACAGCTAGATAATTAGTCATGATTATGACTAGTTATCAACTTATTTTATTCAATATGAACAGCTGTTTAACAATACATCATCTATTTTTAATCATTTTTACCAGCTATTTTGTAATGAATAAAATTTGGTTTATCTGAAATTGATGTTTTTATTTGGAAGCCGTCATTTTATTTCTATAAATCCTAGAAGGTTGAAATTTTCATGGAACATTTTTAGATCCCCGTTAAAAGGTCTGTAAAGTTTTAATAGAATCGGTGGGGGAACGGGCAAGTGATACTAAATCAAAAGTGAACACCTATTTGTGGGACACTTGGTATATATATATATATATATATATATGTAAATTTAATATTATATGAAATAAACCACCAAAACACTGTAATTAGATAAGTTAAACTTACCACATTTATTATTTATTTATGTAATACCATGTCAGAGAGTAACAGCACAGTGATATGATATCAACAGTACTCAGCAGAGATGCCAATGCATTTGTTTGTAGTCTGGCGTGTAAGTGTAAAGGTACCGACCAGTAAATGTGTAGTCTTGAACAGACTCTGGCCAACAACTCCTGAGATGTATGGTTAATTGAAACCCAACCATCAAAGAATACCGGCATTAATGGTAGAATGGTCTACCATTCAAATCCATATAAAAGCAACTGCCTTAGAAAATACCTTAGAACTCTTGACTTTAAAAATCAATCAATATTAATTTCCAATAACTAGTTTTTGCAGTATCCCACATCTTTCATTTATATTAAATTATATATCTGTTACAATATAAAATTTTGAATAATATTATGAACATATAAGTAAATTTTGCTGTCCAGAACCGGAATGATTTAATCTTTAAAATGTAGTATTTTCTTTTGTTCTAATGTCATTATTTCCGACTATTAGATTGTATTTTTATTATGTTTTTAATTAAGTCATCATCTTTGAATGTGATCTGGTTCATCAATTTATATTTTTTTTTATATTTATGAATGTAATACTTCTTGAGAATATTTATTTTTTATCATTATTACAAATCTCTACTATATCTGTTCATTATTTCTTATCTACGATAATCACGTAATGGTAAAGAATGAGTTATAAATTTATGAAATAAATTTCATAAATCACAATAAATAATAAAAATTGTACCCGTCTCCCATATTTTGTTAGGAATCTACAAAAAAAAATTAATTTTTGCTTTGTATAACATTGATCTCTTTCTGTAGTCATCATAATTTCAAAGAAATCCTTTATAATTCATCCAAACTGTTCAACTACATTTAAATCAGGATAAACTATGGACCAATCTGTTTTTTTTTTCAGGTTCCAAAGCTACTGAGTTATGTTCCTTATCATTGAAATACAAGACAACTAAACTTTGCGTTACGCAGTTTTTTGATCTTGTAAAATTATAAGAATGTTATTTTGTAAATCAATTATTCAGAATTAAAAGTGTTTTTAAATATTAAAGATCCATCATTGTGGTTTTCACTGAACATCCATTAAAACAGTAATAAATAGATAATTGAATATTATAGATTATTTATTAGTTTATGATTTTATTAGAATGTTTTATAAAATTCAACACACAGCTGTTTATAATAAACATAATAGATTAACAAAGTAATTTAATTAAGTAAACTAAATTAGCATCTGAAATGAGCATCGAATTTATTGAAGTTCAGAAAGTTACAATTCCATTTTCAGTGGAATTGGGATAGGTTTACTGAATTATATTATTAGTTTTAGGGGATTTCAATGTAGCTATTATTAAAAGTAATGATATGTAAGGAAATAATCATGTACAATATTTCGATCATAGTTCACTATTATATTCAATTTATAAAATGTGTTTAATTTTATAATAATAAATAAATAAATCTTACATTATGATAGTATCTATCATAATGTAAGATTTATTTATGATCATTATTTAGTGATCTAAATAATGTAATATTATGTACCATAATATTACATTATTTAGATCACTACACCATGTATAAAAGAATCTGATGTGAACACTACATGACTTCCTTGTATGCCTATTAAATGAATTTTTTGTTGCACTTCATTTAAACTTATTTCATTTAAAACTGAGATATGATCCTCCAATCTTTTAATAAAGTGGACAGTTACACAACTGCTGAAATATTACTTTTTATTAACATCAAATATTTGTACAGTTATCAGAGTAAAAGTCCCTTTGTTATTCGTATTACTAGATCAGTATTATTCGTATCTTTGTGAGTTGCTGTTTAACAAAAGTTTCAGATTTCTGGTTGTCGTATAAATAAAGTTAATAATAATTTTCTGCCTTAGTGAACTCCTGTGTACTGGTTACAAATGTTAATTTCGACCTTACGGTGTAAAATATTTAGTTTTTATTATTGGATTATTTGGTAAATAATCAAAAATGAAAAAGAAATAATCATACAGGAAAAAAAAGATAATATGAAGAAATATATCTCAAAAAAATGACAAGAAGATGAATATGAAGAGAAAAAAAGGGTTAAAAATATGGGAAGAATAGAAAAAGTAAGAGAAGATGATAAACATAAAGAGAAAGAAAATGTTAAAACCAAAGAAAGAATAAAAATATTAACAGAAGATAATAAATATAAAGAGAAAGAAAACATTAAGACCAAGGAAAGAATAAAAAAATTAAGAGAGGATGATGAGCATAAAGAGAGAGAAAATTTGAAAACTAGAGAACGTGTATACAAATTAAGATCAGAAGAATCATATCAAACCAAAGAGTGATTAAATTATTGGTAACAAAAAACAAATAAACGAAATTATGATCAACTCTGACTTACGGAGAATATTGTTCGACAATATCAGAGGAGTAATGAACTAAAAGATAAGAATTTTTGTATGCCTCAGTGTATACGTTGTTCTTGTGAGGGTTTATTTTTCAGTCACTGTAGTTAACTTTAATGTAGATAAAATTAAACAGAAATTCCAGAATAATTAAATACAATTTAACTAGAAAATCCAAAAATAATAAGATTCTAAATTATAGTTTTCAATTAATATTAAATAATAAGATGTTTCATCAAATTTATTACATAAATACATATATAATAATGTTTATTAAATTACATCTACACATTTTTGGAAGTACATAAAATTTTATTTCACTAATAACTTCTGATATTTTTTTGTCTTTTGTTATTATTGAATTATTATTTATTGTAAAAATTTTATTTGGCTGTAATTCTGGAACCAATGAAAATAAGTACCATTATATGTTGTTGAAAAGCTCTCAATGAGGACTTATTACCACAGTTAAGAAAAAGTCCAAAATCCAGATTTTTTTTAGATTTTGGGCCTTTTTTGGACACTTTTGGTTCAGTTGATTGCAATCAAAAGGGAAGGAGCACAAATAGATGTTACAACAGTCCTAAATCCAAAATTTCAACATACTATGGCTAATAGTTTTTGAGTTATATCAGATACATACATATATATGTATGTACAGATGTCACGCTGAAACTAGTCAAAATAGATTCAGGGTGGTCAAAATGGATATTTCCATTGAAATCCGGAAACCGAAATTTTTCACAAACACAATACTTCCTTTACTTCATACAAGGAAGTAAATGTCACTTTAACTAGTTTATATTGTTTGAAAATGCTGCTTCAAAATAGAAATACATAAAAAAAATTTTGAAAAGAAAATTCAAAGACATTAACAATATATATATATATATATATATATATATATATATATATATATATATATATATATATCCTTTTTTTTTCAAACATTTTATCAATCACTGTATCAAATAATTGAATAATATAATCCTGAAACCTCCAGATAAAGTCAATAAAAGTAAGAAACACTTAACTTCTGGACCGCTTTTGAAGTATTCATTTCATCAAAAGCAGTTTAAAATTATAAACTGCACATCTATTACATCAGTATATCATGTTTTGTCATTTAAAATTAAAATCTTTATATACTATGATACATAAACCAGTATTACACCATTGAGTGGACTCACTCATTGTCATATCATAGTACACAAATGAGGTTTTAATTTTAAATGACAAAGCTTGATGTGCTAATGTAATAGATATGTAATTCATAATTTTAAACTGCTGATGATGAAATGAATACTTTGAAAGCGCTCCAGTTAGTAAGCATTTCTTACCTTTAGTTAAATATACCTGGTGGTTTCAGTATTGTAATTAATTTAAAAATGTATACTATTATATGAAGAGGAAGGAGTTTTTATGCTCGGAATAAACAAAAAAACTACCTGATCAATCGCAATCAAATATTTACCCATGTTTCTTGGCATAACTGAGAAAGTTTATAGATATATTTCATCTCGAATAAACATTAAAAACAACAATAAAAAATCTGATGCGGACACCACATGACTTCCTTGTATGCCTATTAAATTACATATAAACATTTTTTTAAAATGAAAAGTACTTAAAATTTTATTTCATTAATAACTTCTGATATTTTTTCATAATTTTTTTCTCTTTGTTATTATTGAATTATTATTTATTGTAATATGCCAAGTGTTTCTTGGCATAACTGAGAAAGTTTATAGATATATTTCATCTCGAATAAACATTAAAAACAACAATAAAAAATCTGATGCGGACACCGCATGACTTCCTTGTACGCCTATTAAATTACATATACACATTTTTTTTAAATGAGAAGTACTTAAAATTTTATTTCATTAATAACTTCTGATATTTTTTCATAATTTTTTTCACTTTGTTATTATTGAATTATTATTTATTGTAATTTTTTTTTACAACCAGAGGTTAATAATTATTAATAAATATATATTATATATTTAAGTTAAAAAAAAAAAGGAGATGCAGTCTGATTTGAACTGAAGTATCTTCGCCTTCTAAGATCTATATATTTCATTAATTAAAATTTCATTTGGCTATAACTCTGGAACCAATGAAAATAAGTACCACTTATGGTGGAATTTATTTTCATTGGTACTTTTCAACCAATATATTGTTGAAAAGTTCTCAATGAGGGCTTAATACTGCAGTTAAGAAAATGTCCAAAATCCAAATTTTTTTGGATCACAATACTTCCTTTACTTCGTACAAGGAAATAAAAATGCATGTTATAATGCTTCACTGCCTCCATATATACTATGTTGACTCTCTACTAGGCGGCAGATATGTTGCGCTCAGGAAACAACATTTAATTAGTATATTGGCTCTCTGCTAGGTGGCAGACATGGTGCACTAAATTCACTCTACTTAATCACAAGAGCATAAGCTGCCGATAATTGTTAATTATTGAATATTAGATAATTTCAATTCGTTTCTTTGATATACGTATATGTTAATACAGTTTTATTCGCTTTCTTAGGTAATATGATATATTGGTTCTGTGATAAGCAATAAATATTTGATTATTCAGATTTATAAAATTAAATAAATAAAATTAATAAATAATAATAAGTAAATAAAAATATAAATTAAAAAAGCTATGCTTAGAAATCAAATTAAATAATTTGTAAATTAATTGACAACGGACTACTTCTAGCGGAAGAGCGCGTAAAGTAAAGGTTTGCTTTTAGTGTGGAGGGAGCTGTGTGCAGCCACCTGGCGCACCATCATTGGTCCGCTCTGCGCCAATAGCAACTTAATAAAAATGTGAACACACACGACAAAAAAACAAACCCACGCACCATAATTTTTTTATTGAGAATGATTTTGGCGGTATTTATTCAGAGATACATATTTGATTATTCAAATTAATTTATTTATCTATCAATTTTGGCAGTATTTGTTGAGTTCTCTTTCTAAAATCATGCTGAAGTGGAAGAATGTAATATTGGTAAAAAATCTACACATGCGAGGTGAATGTCTACATCACATTTACATGGGACTGTGGAAAAGCGTGAGGATCTATTTTAAGATGCTATACAATGTAAAACAGCCACTTTAAAGTTCAGATCTGCTTTTGAATATGATCCTCATTTGGAATATATTAATAGTAAAGATTTACAGATTAGTGCAATGATTAAAATGTCCAATCATTGTTTTGCAAAAAAATGGAAAGATGAAGCCCCTGGCATGTGTTGTTGAGGTGGGAAAGTTTCACTTCCTACATTTAATGAGCCACCAAAACCAACCAACAGTTTAATTTTCGGATCTCAACCTTTATCAAAACATTTTCTTGATAATGTTGGAAAATATAAAACTTCTTCTTTCAGTGCTAAAATTCCTATGTTTAAAATTCAAGGTCAAGTTTACCTAAGCATAGGAAGTTTATTGCGAGCACCTGGTGTCAATCACCAATTTTTATTTATTTATTTATTAAAACAAACAGGATAAATCCCATGATACAAAATAAAGTCACAAAATAAATTGTCAACATTACATTGTCACTGCATAACTGATATTGATAAAAAATTGATCGTCACACATTGTCCACTACTATCACGTTGCTTTAATGCCCACATAAATGTTGCATTTTGCAACTCTGTGCAAGCAATTCAATATATCTGCAAATATATATAACAAAGTTTCAGATCAAGCAACTTTTGGTTGAAAATCAAAGAGATGAATTGAATCATTGCATTAATGGTAGCTATATATGTACATCTGAGGCCAATTGGCAATTTTTTAACTTTCCAATACATCTACATTATCCTATTGTTTGTTCAAAAACTATCAAGTTATTTATTTCACCGAACAAAATCTCCAAGGAGCCCTAGAAAGTCCACATATTCTTATTGCTTTTTATGAGCTTTATTAGTCTGTTGACTTCGGTAAGACTCTGTTATATCCTGAAGATCCTAGATACTGTAACTATAATAATAATAATAAGTTTAGCAGAAGAAAGCTCAGAACTGACATCAAAGGATTTCCTGGAATCAAAAAGCATGCTGCTATGGGTAGAGTATACAATTCATCCAAATTAACGTGAATGCTTTCATCTGCATATTTTATTGCATAATGTTAAACGACCTACATCTTTTGATTACTTGAAAACTGTTGATGATTTGCAATACCAAACATATAAAGCTGCTTGTAATGCACTTGGCTTATTGGAAAATGATAATCACTGGAAAGACATGCTTACTGATTCTTCTGTCTGTCAGTCTTCTCCTAAATTGAGAGAATTATTTGCAATTATATATATATTTTTTATAATCCTGTCCAACTGAATATATTGTGGGAAATGTTCTATAAAGATTTTTGTAAAGATATTTTCTATCAATTCCGACATCAAAACAATAACATTGAGATTGCAATTTCAGATGAAGTATTGAATAGAGGTTTCATTGAGATTGAAGATATTGTCGTTACGTTAAGTGGGAAATACTTATGCGATCTCAGTTTACCAATACTAAAATGTGATAATCAAGAAGCTATAATACAATGTTAATATTTTCTTTCGACGTTGTTGAACAGAAATTATTTTTTAATTATTAATCTTCCTAAATTAGTATCAGATCAACATCAGGCGTTTGATGATATAAATTGGTAGCAACAAACAATTTTTTTTTTCTTAGATGCTCCTGTACTGGGAAAACTTTCTTAATCAATCTGCTTCTTCCTCAAGTTCGCTCAAGTAAAAACGATGCAATCAGTGTAGCATCATCAGGAATAGCTGCTTCACTTATAAATGGTGGGAAAACTGCACATTCCACTTTTAAGTTATTGTTAAATGTTGCATGTGAGCAAGAATCTGCTCTACTCATAAAAATGGTCCGCTTGGACAAATTTTCCAAGATGCTAAGCTTATAGTATGGGATGAATGCACAATGAGTCATCAAGCTCATATTGAAGCCATTGAATGAACCCATCAAGATATTAGATCATGCAGTAAATTAATGGGTGGTATAACTTTTGTGTTTTCTGGAAACATTGCCTGTCATTGCGAGAGGAACTAGGGCTGATGTTGTTCATGCATGCCTTAAATCATCACCCTTATGGAAATTTGTACTCACTATTAAGTTAAGAACTAATATAAGAGTTCATCTTGGGGTTAGTGATGCTAACTTTCTCTTACAATTCCTAAACATTGGAAATGGGACTCTTCCTTAGAATGATGGTTACATTTCTGTCGATGAAAACGGTGATAATGTTGTGCGTAGAATGGATGATCTCATTTTCAATACTTATCCAGAAATTAGTAAGCTTTTACAAAAGCTGTACAAGTGGATTTGCAAAAGATCTATCATAACTCCTCAAAATATATCTGCATTTGAAATTAATAATATGATTTTAGAAAAAGTTGAAGGACAAAGCAAGGAATATCAATCTATAGATTCTATAAACAATACTGACAATGCAGTCCACTATCCCCCAGAACGTTTGAATTCTCGTAATCCTGCAAGTTTTCCAGCTTGTAGGCTCAATCTTAAAATGAGAGGCAATTATTTTACAACAAAAACCTTAACCCTACAAGGTTATGTAATGACACGAGGTTGCAAATCACAACTATGGAAAATCACATCGAGGCCACTATTTTGAAAGGTCCAACTTGCTCTTATACCCTGCATCCCAATGATCCCAACAGACTTACCATTTCATTTCAAGAAGCTGCAATTCCCTATAAAACTTTCATTTGCTATAACAGTCAATAAAACGCAAGGCTAGACATTCAAAGATATTGGTATTGATTTACGATCAGACTGTTTTCTCAAGGAGTTATATGTTGGACTTTCCACTTGGTAATTTGGAAAGACAGCACATTCTGCTACCAGAAAATCAAAATAAGTAAAAAGTATCATATATCCGGAAGCTCTGTCAACTTAATACTGTAAGAAAATGGGTAGAGCATCCTCTGTCTTGGCTTCAGCCGAGATTATAATGTAGCCAACCCATTTTCTAACAGCATTAAGTTGATAGAACTTCTGGATATATGATATTTTTTGCAGAATTTTGATTTTCTGTATATATATATATATACAGAATTTATATATATATATATATAAGTGCATACTAAGAAAATCTACTTTGAAATTCTAAGTTTGATGGAGAAATAATTAAATTTTTTATTTTTTTAAATTTCTCGGTAACAGACATAGATATCAATTGTGTGTAATTAAAATTTATTTCTACAATTTTTGAAATTCAGAGATTAAAAGTGTTAAAATGGATTTTTGATTTTTTTTAGATTCTGTTATTTTTTAATATCTTGGTAACAAATGAAGAAATCAACCACTTTTTGGTGAAGTGTACTCTTCATGTCAATAAACCAATTTCTAGATTTTTGAAATTGGACCTTGAAAGGAGATGAAGGAAGGTAAAAAAAATATTTAACAATGATTGTCAATTTTCCGAATCCTGACTATAGTAAACTAGATATTCAGTAGATTTGGGCTTGTAAATACTCTTCAGATAAATATTTAAAAACCATTTTAGGGTTCTTTTAATTCCTGATTTTTTAAGGGCTGCAAAGGTATATGGCGCTGTGGTTTAACCAACACAGCCACTGCCACCGTAACTGTATGTGTGACTGGCTGCACCTATCACTGGTTACTTGACTAAAGAACATAAAATAAAAGAATTGACCAGCACGGAAAATGCAAATAACCATTTAGCACAGGCAAAGCTGTGATGGGGAGTTAGTATATATACAGGTTATTTTTAGATTAGTTATACAAAAAGAATATTTAATTACAAAAAAAGTAAGTAACTTACAGAAATGTTTGATACAACACTGAATAAAGTATATCTTCAAGTTTCATTTACAAATGTTAAATATGGCTGCCTTTTGTAATTAATTTCCTGCCAAATCCTATAAAGAATGTCTAGATCTATGATGGCAACTGTTTATGTTATCCGGTGCTGCAACTCATTGACATTTCCTGGAAGCAGAGGACAAATACTCTGTCTTTAACATAACCCCACGCAGAGAAGTTCATTGGAGTTAAATCAGGAGATCATGATGGCCAGGAAATTGTTCCACCATGTCCAATTCAACTCAGCACTCTGCTAGCAAGAGATATGACAACTGCATGATGATAATGTGGTAGCGTACCATCTTGCTTGATAATAAATTTTGTGCCCTTATCCTGTTGTAATTATGGCATTAGATAATGGTCAAGCATGTTCAGATATGATATGCCAGTTACAGCTGACTCGGCAAAAAAAAGGACTATAAATTTTGTGACAGCTTACAGCACAAAAAACATTTACCTTAGATAAGTCCTGTAGAAGTTCAATTGTGTGACGTGAATCCACTTATCTCATATCCTAACATTATGTCAATTTACTTTAACACAGGTATGGAAGGTTGCTTTATCACTGAACACAATTTTATTATGATAATTAACTTGAGTCTCAATTTTGCATAACAGTTTACACAAAACTTGGTTTGTTTGTCTTTATCACCTTCACTCAAAGCTTGTATCATTTTAATATGTAGAGTTTAAATGACAGCCAATTATGCATTATGCTTGTAACCAAAAAATGCATACTGTAACCCTAGAAATATTCAATTCTAAGCTGGTACATCTGGTTGATTTATCTGACTACAAATATACTTGCACTAATATTTACCTGCATTTATTCGATTAAGCCATCTCAAAAACTGAACATTACTCTGGACCTGGAATCTTTGTGATAAAACAAGACTCTGCGATGACTGTTGGAATTACTCTTTCATGCATTCCACCTAGTGAGAATGTCAGGAACTAACGGTGTTAGGTAGCATGAAACTTGAATATATATTGAACTCAGAGACGTATCAAACAATTCTGCAAGTTATTTACTTTTGTCATTATTAAAGGTTTACTTTTAAATAACTCATTTAGAAATACCCTGTGCACACATGCACGCGCACACAAGTCTATAGACTGGATGGATCAGAAGATTAGATGATGATTGATGAATATAGGTCATTAATGCTACTAAATTTTAATTATAGGGATAGGAAGATTCCCTCATCAGTTTTTAATTGATTTTAAATAAAATTGTAGGAAGATGATTCTGTAATTTATCAAAAATGACAATGGAATCATAATGAGGACCTTTCTCATAAACTAAATTATTATTTTGTAAACTGCTGTTGTATTATCTGATTTGGTAGAGTAGATATTGTTATTTTTTTAAGAATAAGTGATTATTGTTTTTAACGAAGATTGTGTACATTCATAAATATAAACAAATGGATAAGTTAACAGATTTAATTTTATAGATATCGATCTCTATAATTCATATTTATGGGTGACAAACATGATCTGACAATCTGTATATTCATACATAAATATAATAAATATTTAATTACAATTACAAGCTTACCATTTTAATAAAGTTCTTAAAGCAAAACAGTAAAAATTGATCACCCAAAAGAATTTGTCATCTAATAAAACAACCAAAAATTTAGCTGTATGGGGAGTATAAGTACTATCATTTTCATTAATGGGAATTCCTCAAATTCATTTAAAATGTAACTAAAGATTCTCTTAACAGAAATAATAAACTTTGCTGATGAATTTTTAAATAATACTAATTAAAAAATGTTTTAAATCTGAATTTTCAGCATCCTCTTAAACATGTATATAAATATGACTATGACTTAAATAATTTTCATAACTTCTTCTGAATTATAAAATGTAATTATTTATTAATTAATATGGACTTTAATCACATTTATTTTATAATTAATTATTATTCTACGATACTACTTTAATCAAGGTTTTTTCACAGTTTTCCTTGATTCATCCATGTATATGCTAGGGCAGTTACGTATTTTGTTATAATAAGAATAAAAATTTATTTATTTACTTAATTAATTAACTTTTATTTATCATTCATTATTCTTAAGTAAAAAAGAGCAACAATTAAAAGAAATAAATTTCACTGTCACAACTCATTTATGTAACAATGAAAGTTATATTCACACAGCAAATTAGTTCACAGTGCAAATCATTTCCACACAAATGAATATAAAATAAAAATAATATAACAAAATATTCCCATAATGAAAAATATACAAATTTATTATCAATACTTATTATATTTTCAATACAACATTTATAAACCACAAAATACCATTAAAATCACCGTAATTTTTAGTGCTAATTTATTACTGTATAGATTAAGATGTTACTATTTTCCCATACGCTGGATTGACCATTCTTGCTGGCATAATGGACAACGATTGTTTTGTTTCACCCATAATGACATGCAGCAATAATGAAATGAATGATTGCATTCACCCCATACTACGACACAATCCTGTCTTCCATAACGTGAATCTTGCTTGCTCTCGGCCTGGCAACGTAAGCATGCATCTGTTAACAAACCAAAAGAAATACAAATTATTATATATTGCATTCAGCTACATCATAAAAAATATCAAATTTGAGAACTAGACAATGCATTTAGGCTTGATAATGTAATCTTGACCATGAATGTGGGTAAAAACGTTTTTATGGTTTTTGGGCTTAGTGCAAACTGATTACCTGATGATGTGTCTCTTTGCATTTTCATGTGCCAGATTGGAGAACACAAAATTTTAGTTGTACTGTTATCCCTATTAAGAGAAAGAGTGGGTAAATACTAAAGTATTTTTCGATCAGAATATAAAATGAAATTATTACCAAATTAATAAACATGATCGAAAGTAAACAAGTGAAGTAAATATGAAACAAAGTAAAGTAAACATAAACATGATTAATAAACAAATTGGAGGTAAAATTCAGAGGCGAGCTCTCAGAAACATTTGAGATCAAAACAGGACTCCGCCAAAGCAAGGGTTCTCACCATTATTATCCAACTGCACTCTAGAAATAGTAGTGAGAGAATGGCCCAACAAATGTCCCCAAAAAGTAAAAATAGGCCGAAAAATAAAAAAGAACTGTCTTGGTTTCGCCGACAACTTGTCACTGCTAGCAAATGACACTGACGAAGCTAAATCACAGATATTAGAACTTCAAAACTGCAAATTAAACTGGCTTCAAAATATCATTTGAAAAGGCAGAAATTATGCCCCAAAACCAACACGATTAAAAAAAGTAAACATAATCAGTAATAAAATCAAAACAGTAACCCGATTTAAATAACTCAGGGAAATAAAACAAACAACCTAAACTTGCACGAACCTTCATCCAAATGAGAAGAAACAAACTAGCTAAAGCTCAAAAATCAACCTAATACACTTACAATAAAAAATCTGATGTGGTCACCACATGACTTCCGTGTAAGACTAATTTTTTCTTCGTTTAACCTCCAGGACCACCGTTAGGTATTGCTTCAGAGGATGAGATGGATGATTTGCAGCATGTGAAAATGGCCATACGTAACCAGGATTTGAACCTGGGACCTGTGAATGAAAGGCCAAGATGCTACCACTCACACCATGGAGGCCGGCCTTGTACGACTATTAAATTACATATACACATTTAAAAAAAATGAAAAGTACATAAAATTTTATTTTATTAATAACTTCTGTCTGATTTAAAAAAAATTTTTTTATTGAATTCTAATTTATCGTAAAACTTTTTTGCAATCAGAGGTAAATAATTATTAATAAATCAAACATGAACTTTATTTATATAATAATAATAACACACAAATTAAGATCATGTACATAACATAAAGTACATGCAAATTTCATGAAGTTCATGTAAACATGATCTTTATTTATGCAATAACAATACACAAATTAAGAACATGTGCACAAATTAATATCAGAAGAATTATATTAAACCAAAGAGTGATTAAATGATTGGCAACAAAAAAACAAATAAATGAAATGATGATCAACTCCGACTTAAGAAGAATACTGTCCGACAATATCAGAGAATTAATGAGCTAAAAGATAAGAATTTTTTGCAATTTATCAAATATCAGGCATGTATGCCTCAGTGTATATGTTGTTCTTGTGAGAGTCTATTTTTCAGTCACTCTGTAGTTAACTATAATGTAGATAAAATTAAATTGAAATTAAATTAGAAAATCAGAAAATAATACGATTCTAAATTATAATTTTCATTTAATATTAAATAATCAAATGTTTCACTAACTCTATTACATATACACATATGTAAATATGCCTATTAAATTACTTTTAAAATTACATAAAATTTTGTTTCACTAATAACTTCTGATTTTTTTTCCATATTTTTTGTTTATTGTTATTATTGAATAATTATTTATTGTAAAACTTTTTTTACAATCATGGGTTAATAATTATTAATAAATCAATAATATATTTAATTTAAAAAAAAAGTTAAAAGAAAAAGAAAAGTAGATGAAGTCTGATTTGAACCGATGTACCTTCCCCTAGTAGATCCAAATATTTAATTAATTAAAATTTCATTTCGCTGTAACTCTGGAACCAATGAAAATAAGTACCATTTATGATATATTGTTGAAAAGCTCTCAATGAGGGCTTATTATTTTGGGCTTTTTTGGATATTTTTGGTTCAGTCGATAGCAATCAAAAGGGGAGGTTCACAAATAGATGTTACAGCAGTCCTACATACTACAGCTATGGCTATGGCTACAGGTAACAGACTTCGGCTAATTGTCTTTGAGTTATGCAAGATACATATGTACATACAAACGACATTCTGAAAATAGTCAAATGGGTTCAGGGATGGTCAAAATGGATATTTTCATTGAAATCTGAAAACCAAAATTTTTCACAATCACAATACTTGTTTTACTTCGTACAAGGAAGCAAAAATGAAAAAAATTAATCATTTTTTCAAATATTTTAAAGAAATGATCACTCTACATTTCCAACCTTTAAATTATTGCCACCCATAAAAATTTTCCACTCTTAAAAACTATAAGAGTATCATATTCATATATATATATATATATATATATATAACACATTATATACTAGTATATATCTATGCATCAACAAAAAGTATCAGAAAGACAGTGGTAGATTGTGCTCAACAAAGTCGTGTACAAAGTGTTAAAACCCATCACTGAAACTAGGCGTAAGAGGAGACTAGGATTATTTGGACATATCATGGGGATGCAATATTTCAAAACTTCTGAAACAGCTGGTACAGTATAATCTTGACTAAAAGAACACTAAAACTGGATGCAGATGGATCAGATAAATAAGAGAGGATCTGAAGGACATTAGCCTTACACCAGAAGCACCACAGATAAAATAAAATAAAATTAAATTAAACAAGTAAATAAAGAAAAAAAACATTTCACACTCACAAGAAAAATAACTGACAATATGAATATTTTCAACACTAGAAAGGGCACAAAGATTGGAATGTATGAAAAAGTACTGGGAAAACTGCAAGGCCCAAACAGTCCCATCGAATAGACTTGGATAATTGACTGACTCAAATGATCTTATGTGATCATAAAAGATAATAATAAAAAAATGGAATTTACCCCCTTGTACAAATTAATTAAAACAAATACAATATTTTTTTATTTCATGGTTGGCCAACCTGTTTTCAGCTGTTTCCATTCAGATATTAGCCGAGTAATACTTACTAAGTTTTGAGAGGTAATCCTTTTTGTTTTGTTTCTTTTAACCTCTGGGGCCACTGTTAGGTACTGCTTCACAGGATGAGATAAATGTTTTGAGTAGCATGCATGAAAATGATGTCTGACTGGGATTCGAACCCGGGACCTCCAGATGAAAGGCCGAGACGCTACCACCTGCGCCATAGAGGCCAGCTGAGAGATTAATCTGTAGTTTAGTAATTGCTCAGTTCCTTTTTTATAGTTAGCTTTGTCATGTTTTTACTTCTTTCTATGTATTTGTTGTATGAATAGAGAATTTTTAATAATAGTCATAACAATTTGGAAGAGGGCTGCTCTAATCGCCTTAGATGAAAACACTTCCTTTATTCAATAAGATACATTTGGCTGAATGTAGGATGATTTTAATTATAGTTAATTGAATCATTAAACTGACAAATGAAATCGATTCATTTTCACTTAAATGTAATGGGATTCATTTTCACTTAAATGTGCTAGGAATAGCTTCACAATATGATGATTTTTTTGAAGAAAAAGTAAAAAAAACTTTGGCCTTCAAAAAGAATTTACAGATATCAGGTTTTGCAGAAACCAGAGACAAGATGCTAAGTATATGACTTGATGGCTCATCAGAGTTTGTTGGAGGCAGGTCAGATAGCTTATAGACCATGAAAAAACAACTTTTGGCATCTGTAATGATGAAAAACAACTTGAATGATCTAAAAAATATAAAGACTGGACTCTGGAAAACTGGAAAAAAAATTATTTTCTACCGAATCCTGAAAATGTTATGTTCCAGAAATAAGAATGCAGCATGTACAGCATGATGGTGAAAAGTTAAGTCCAAAACATACCCATAAAACAGTACAACATCTTCTAAGATATATATATTGTTGGGTTGTTTTTCATTTAATGGGATGGAATCACTTGTGTCATATGAAGGTATGATGAACAGAGAAAAATATTTATCATTACTGGAGCGAATAATGTTACCAAAGTTAATAAAAACAGCCAGATGGATCAGCCATGTTTCAGTAAGATCTTGAATAGCTACGTGTATCAAAAAATCCCTTTTGGCATGCTGGAAGGTGGAGGTAGATTTCACTGCTGCTAAGTAAGGGATAAAAAACATTTCCACCTTAAATTTAAAATAAACTTCAAATTTACTCAATATGACAATGGTTGTGTGTGGAAAAATTTTCATATGTTTAGCATTCGACAAGCCCCGTCGTCTTCTTACAATTTCATCAACATTTTGGTCATCCCTTGCTGTAACAGCAAAAATTGTCACATCAAAAATTGTTTCAGACAAAAGTTTTAGGTAATGTTTAGAGAACTAATGACCACTTTAAACCGATTCAATACTGTGCCTATTAAGGGAGGTATGATTTTTTGTTTACAAAACCCCATTTTTTCCACCCCCTGGGCGAGTGGTTGATGATATCAAAAAACTTTACTTAGATAAGTTTTAGGCACTTATCCAAAAAATAGGAACTTTATACGAATTCAATATTTCACTTAATAAGAAAGTTATAGTGATATTTCTACTCTTGTGGTCCAATTTTGCCCATTAACAAACTCGACCGAAATTTTGGGTCAGTATATTTTATGTATCAATTTGAAAATGATTGGTGCAAAATTACGACAGTTATCATGTCCACATGAAAGTGAAATGTATATGTAGATATATACATACATAAACTTTTGAACTGACGGTGGTTTTGGGATCTGGGGGATGTGAAACCCATAGATATGTCAAAATTTTCTGGAAGTCAACTCATGGTACCTATTACAAGAGATAGCTTTCTTATGAAATCTACCTAAAAAGATAACCTAATCTTTTTCAGGACTAACGTATAAAAGTACTTGACCAGCTTGAGAATTCACCAGATATGAATCCCATTGAAAATCTGTGATCCATTTATGAATCACACATTTAAATGAATCACAGGATTCATTTTACTGAGCTAATATAAGCTTAGTAAAATGAATCACACAACTAAAGAGAAATGATTTCATCGCTTAAGGTTTTATGACATAAATTTGCAGAAAGAATAGATTAGTATTTAATTTGATGTCTACTAGGTTTAATTAAATATACAGGACACACTAAATAATAAAAATCATTTTAAAGTAATTTATTTTCTTTATTTTGTCAGTATAGACATAAACCGACATATTACAAAAATAATCTTGTTTCAATTAATTTGCATATGATGCTTTTCTTGTAAAAAATTAAAATCTATCACATATATACTGGTGGTATTTTTGAGAAATATATTTATCCGATAAGGATGATTTATTGTGACCTGGTTCAATATATAATACTCTAGAGGATTATCTGTTGGAGTTTGGTATATTATGTCACATTCTTTCTTTATTAATTGAGAAAAAATCCATAATTAAAATACTGAAGTCATTTCCATCCAGTCGACTATTTGATCAATTTGCTGTGTTTCCTTTTACTATAAATTATATGATATTAAAATTTCTAAGTAAGCTACTGTTTAATGTTTAAAAGATTTAAAAACATGTATGTAATTATATATAATTAATATCCACTACTAAGAGCTGCAGATCTATGGCTGACTGAACTTAATCTACAATTTACTGTTACAAATACAACTTCGCTGAATTAGACTACGTTTGTAAAGATACAAAGTAATTAAATTTTCTGTTGACAATTGAAATAAGAAACATTTCTTGCCTTTGATGTTAAAAAAATATTATAAGTTAGTCAACTGTGGAGAAAATTGTGCTAAAAAGCAGCTGATTAGTCCTTATATTTCTTTATGATTAACTTTCAATAAGACATAGCATCATTTTTTTTCCTTTGATTATTTCATCTGCATTTTATTATATTTTTAATTAATTTTCTTATTGCTATTATAAATAATATAATGTTTAAACTTCAGTATTCATTAATATATGTCTATAACAACTGTGAAAACAAACAAAATTACTGATAAAGTCATGTTCCATTAAATTGTTACTAGTATAAACTAGACTCTGCTGCCATCACTCAAGTTCTCTTTGATGAGGAATAAATAATAATGAAAATGTTTTTGTATGTTCTACAATTAATGTAATCTGGGTTTTTTTTCCTTTTATTTTGACATAAATATTAATATCATATAAAAGTTAAAAACTTATGAGTTGTTATACATCATTATACTCTTACATATTAAACATCTATTATTTCATTAGCAATAAGTTTTGAAAGAATGAAAACTTCTAATAGTGAGTTACACTTATCAACACTTGAAGTCTGATCTAACAATTATGATTTTATATAAAAACAGACAAAATTAGAAAATTATATTTGTAATTATGAATGACAAACATATAAATCTGGAAGGAAATTAATTGTTTTTCTATGTACTCTCTTACCTTTAATTTAAACAGTTATTGTTATTCATGAATTTTCATGCTGTTTTAAAGAATAAAAAAGAGTGAGAACTTGTTGGAATGGCCAATATTTATTTTCCAGAAGCGGCAGAACTCTGTTTTCCAAAAATCTCTGAATATATGTTTTTCTATATTCACCTTTCCTTGAATAAGGTCCTTCAACAAAAAAGAACATTCCCAAAAAATTTTTTTACCAGATGTTTCATTAATTGAACAATGTATTTGGAAAAAAGCAAATTCTCTAATCCTTTTTTCAGTTAAACAGTAGACATTTGGTTCCCTTCCATAATGAAATGTACTTTCAAAAATAACTTTCAACTGATCTTGAAAAGTCCAATTTACAAATTTTTTAGCCCACTGTAGTTTCTCTTTCTTCATATCTTCTGTTAGAAGTTTATTTTTTAGCAGACATGTTTTTCTGACTTAATGTGATAAAGCAACCATAATTGCACAGTTGAATCATGAATTTCAACAGTGAATCCAATAATTTCTCTTTAAAGATCAAAGATTTGATCAGTAATTTGTTTTTTTTTTTCACAGTTGATATAGACATATAGTAATGAATACTGTAGTTTAAACATTATATTATTTATAACAGCAATAAGAAAATTAATTAAAAATATAATAAAATGCAGATAAAATAATCAAAGGAAAAAAATGATGCTGTCTTATTGAAAGTTAATCATAAAGAAATATAAGGACTAATCAGCTGCTTTTTTGCACAATTTACTCCACAATTGACTAACTTATAATATTTTTTAACATCAAAGGCAAGAAATGTTTCTTATTTCAATTGTCAACAGATAATTTAATTACTTTGTATCTTTACAAACATAGCCTAATTCAGCGAAAGTTGTATTTGTAACAGTAAATTGTAGATTAAGTTCAGTCAGCCATAGATCTGCAGGTCTTAGTAGTGGATATTAATTATATATAATCAAAATTGATTTTATTAAGGATTTGATTTTTGAGGATCAACTTTGGCTAACCTAGTCAGCAAGATATCACTTCTTTTAAACTCATCAAACATTGGACGGCAATTTGATGTTACTAAATTTGATGTTCATGGAGAATTATGAGTATATTTTTAATTATTTTTATCTAAAACATTAGACTGAATGGTTATAAAACTTATATAATATATAAAAAAAATCAAATACACTGACTACAGAAATCCTTGGAATAAAGTTGTCTGAGGAAAAGCAAAAATACACAGTGAAAAGATGAAAGAGTACTGTAAGATAAGGAAAAATCGAAAGAGAACAAAGTTCACAAAATACTGCATAATTATCTTTCTTTTTCTGTTTAGTCTCTGGAACCGCCATACGTTATTACACTTCAGAGGATGAATGAGGATATGTATGAATGTAAATGAAGTGTAGCCTTGCACAGTCTCAGGTCGACCATTCCTGAGATATGTGGTTAATTGAAACAACAAAGAACACTGGTATCCATGATCTAGTATTCAAATCTGTATAAAAGTAACTGCGTTACTTTTATACAGGATTTGAACCTTTAGAACTCTCAACTTCAAAATCAGCTGATTTGGGATGACGAGTTAACCACTAGACCAGCCAGGTGGGCTTGTACAATTATTATAACTTCACACTAGATTAAAAAAGACAAACAATTAAGAGCAAAATAATTGCGATAATCAAATCAGACATTTAGAGAGAGAGAGAAAGAAGAATGTGAGTGTTTTATAAATTTGGAGAAGACAGTTAATAGGGCCGAATGGGAGAAAATGATGGAAGTTCTTAAAGAGAAAAAAGTAGAATGGAAAAACAAAAGGTTAAAACTAAAGAAATGGAAGTAAACCACAAAGAGGATTTAATGGTAAGAACAAGTGAAGGAAGAATAGAAAAAGTAAAAAATAACAGATATTTGGGGACTATAGTGACAGAAGACTGGAAGAGCGCAATGGAAATAAAAGGAAGGGTAGTGCTGGCAAAGATAAGAAGAGGCCTTCAGTAAGAAGAGGAAATTACTATGAAATAAAAAACTGAACTTGGATTTACAGAAGTGGGACCGGAATAAAGCTTTTGAGATGTGGGTATGGAGAAAGTAAGATGGATGAATTAATTTAAAAAAACTAGAATGTAGTGAACAGGATTAAAGAAGAAAGAACACTATGAAGGAATTGAAAAAAAAAGAAGGAAACTGGTTAAGACATGTGGGAAGAGAAATAGAAACTTGCCAACTGCTTTCAAGGGTCAGTATAAGTAGAAAGAAAAAGGATGAAATTAATAGATGAGATAAAGATTGGAAATTATAGAAAAGGATGAAGGAGAAGACTTGTGGTAGGACATAGCTATGGCAAAAGGGATGTTGTTGCGAAGCAGAACACCAGATGATGAAACCATAATTCAACGCAATAATTTTGCTTATGAGAACAGGCCTTAAGTATCCA